>NC_085842.1:151119109-151432234 GCF_035594765.1 Anolis carolinensis
ATAATAATAATAACTTTATTTTTATACCCCGCCCCATCTCCCCGAAGGGACTCGGGGCGGCTTACATGGGGCCTTGCCTGATAAAACAATCAAATATCAAAACACAGCAATAAAACAGTTATCCAATAAAAACATCAGTTACAGTAAAAACAATCGTTAAAATCAACATAAAACATACAATATTAACACTGGAGACTAATTCATAGAACCCAGGCAACGTGCAACATGTGCCGAAATGGGCCGAAATGGGAAAGGTAATTGAATGGATGAACATGAATGGATCTGAACATCTGATGGTATAGAAGTTTCTATCCAAGTTACTTGATTAAATTCCAGTTTGCTAAGTACACTTTATACTCTGTCTAAGAAGAGCTTGGAAAAGTTACTTTCTTGGACAAAACTTCTTAGCATCACCCTTTCATCATGAGTAGTAGTAGTCCGGAGAAGTAACTCTATAAACTCTGGGTCTGAGCAGTGAGCGTCTGTGCTTTTTTCCTTGGCTTGTGCCATTGCTGCAGCTGTGATTGGTTTTCTGTTCTGAATATCACTCATGCTGATCATAAAAAAATCACAATTGATATTTCCATTAGTTATAATTTACGGAGCGATTACCTTTAATTTCTCTTTTATTGTATTTTAATGGCTCAAAATTTCCTCCTGATGAGGCTAAGCATGCCGAGATGGGCTGTGTGTCTGGGTAGATGCACAGCTTGCAGCCCCATCCTCTCCATGCAGCTCATTTCAAAGGATTTCCCCTGTTGACCCTGCACTGTGTGGGATCAGGGGGAACGGGTAAAGCAGATCTGGTAAAGGAGGAAGAGTCAAGAGAAAATGCCCAACTTCCCCCACTCCAGCCCCTCCTCGCAGCAATATAAACACTGTCACTTGCTTTGCTCCACTGCACATTTCCTTGGCATGGTTAACGTTTAAATTATCACTAATGGATATGATTTTAGCAGGAAGCAGCTATAAATCTGAGTCTGGGAAGGTTCATGAGCCAAAATTAAAATAAACATTTTACCAATATAATAGCCCAGCCTGAGGAAACTTTTATTTGGGGGGGGGGGCAGTGGAGGGGTGGGTGGGTGGGGAGTTAGTAAAATCTAATGAATGAATTACCTTTGATGAAGAATCATAGTTTGGAAAACACCCCGCTTTTTGTACTACATCTTCTTAAAAGCTCCATCTGAAATCTTTACAACGGGATTGGACTGGAATGAATAGCTCTAAAAACAGAGGGCACCTTCAAATACAGCACTGTATTATATAATGTTGAACCCATGGCCAGTAACCTTGTTGGTTGCCTGATCATGGCAGTATCCTCTTTCCCAAACTCTGCAAACAATGCTGGCTTTGAGGCTGGAGTCACAGAGCCGGAAGAGGCAATCCAGTCCAATCCCCTACTCAGTATGAGAACACCACTTAAGTATTGTCAACAGCAATCTTTTTGAGACAGGAGAGAGAGTGTGATGCCCTTGAATCTAAATTAACCCTTTTAAGCACATAGATGGGTCTACCTCTCTGTGCATGCCCACAGGCATTTTATGAGGCTTTTATAGATCATATGATGCCATTTCTGCAGTGATGCTGAAACCTATAGAATGAGTGATACCTGCCAACTGTTTTGACCATAAACTTCTCTTGGTTCCAACGAGCATGGCCAATGTTGAGGAACTGTGGAAGTTGTAATTCAAACAACTGAGGGCATGAAGTTAAGGGATGCTACGCAACTTTCCCTTAAATCTATCTTAAATCCCAGCTGCTATGCCCAATATTCTTGGAGATTTGTGGAACAGAGAATGCAATATCTTCAGGAAATGCATCACCCAATGGTGTCATATATTTACGTATGTTAGCATATGTTAATATTTTTGAAAAATATAAATGTGTAATTAATGACTAGAATTTTGAATAGAAATGCAATAACCTTCACTATAGTGAGACTGGAAAAGAAGGTAACCCTTGCATCTGCTCTAAGGACTTCATCACACAGGGGACTCCCTTCCCCCCTGTGCCGTTTGGCCACCTCCATGGTGAAATTGCAGGGATGAGGGTCGACTCTGTTGCCCCGCATGTTGCTTCATAGCAGCACTGTTTCCCCCATCATACGAGGCAAGCATAGCTGAAGCAGTGCGGATCCATGCTGGCTCTATTGCAGACAGCACAACATGGGCACGCTCCTGTGTTTGGAGGGAAGCTGCCTAGGATGCCTCCACTCTGGTTGTGGGCAAGACCTCTGCTAGGAGTCCAATGACATTGTATGATAGGCAGTATGCTCATCCATTGCTGGATTGGCGGGGAAGTTAAAAAAGTCTCATATGATGACGTGGATAGTATGAACAGGTGATCTCTGTATCTGCTCATTATGCAGTTCAGACTGATGGTGATTTTAGGGCCTCTGTCCTCCTGTTAGGTTGCTCTTTCGAATTGACTTAAGACTGTGCATTTTCAAACACAGAATTATCATAGCTCACCTCATGGTGAACCCAGATCCCAAGACCAGCAAAAATGACCATCTCAGTTCACAAATCATCAAGCCAAATTTCCAAGGACAAATTTCCAAGGATGATAATAATAATAATAATAATAATAATAATAATAATAATAATAATAATATAATTTGTTTTTCTATCCCGCCAAAGGGACTCGGGGCCAAGCCCAAAACAAATACAATTGAAAAACATAAAATACAAAAACACTGTAGTGACCGGATAGGGAAGGTAATAAAAACGAACATCACCATCAATGGTTAAAATGTTTCAATTTAGGATGCCATGAGGTGTACCTGTTGATTAGCTTACCACACAATGTTGTGGTGGTCCCTTAGGACCCCATTATGCTTGAATCATGATTGGATAATCTCTTTTTGCCAATGAATTCATTATTACTGTTGTTCTGCCATTCTTCCTTATGCAATAATTTCCTTTCAGTGCAGTTTCTGTGTATGTTGAACACACTATCCCATTATAAAGCTCCCCCACCTCAGCCTTGATTTCAGGAACATGTGTTGGTTATGGGGTGAAACTTAATCCCAAACCATTCACCTATGAAGGCTTATGTGTGGCTTCAAGGCATGCCATGCTACTCTGATATCTGCAATGGGATCTGGGAATTGCTGGATTTATTATCAAGGCCCTTGCATCAGCTGAAGAGTGTTTGAAATGTTAATAGAAAAAGTATAGAAAGGTTACAAGAAAAAGAATAATGTTTGTAGAATGACAATCAAAAGACCCACACAAACCACAGCAGAATAGTTAGAGTCATAAACATTTAAAGATATTGGAGTAGAGGGTGCGGCAGGATATGGAGTTTTTAAAGACAGTGTTGTTTATTCCTGAGATACAACATATCTGGTACTGGTACGTGTGTGGACACACGCTTGTACATATATGCACACAAAACTTTATGATTCATTTGGGAATAAATTACTTCTCAAGAGGGCTGTTAGCAGAACCAGAAGTGACAGGTGCTATCTGTGTTGGCTATACTACGTTTGTATATTACAGGAGTTATTTAAAAGCTGGAAGATATCCAGAGGAGGATGACCAAAATGATCAAAGATTTGAAGCCAATCCCTATGAGCAATGGCTTACCAAGATGGGAATGTTTAGCTTGGTGAAGAGAAGGTTAAGAGGTGACATGAAATATTTCCAAGGACGTCATATTGAATATGTAGCAAGCTTATTTTCTGCTGCTCTAGAGACCAGGGCATGGAGCAATAAATTCAAACTGCAGAAAAGAGATTCCAACTAAATTAGGAATAACTTCCTGATCATGAGAGCTGTTCAACAGTGGAACTCTCTGTCTCAGAGTGTGGTGGAAGCTCATTCCTTGGAGGCTTTTAAATAGGGGCTGGATGGTCATTTGTAGGGAGTGCTTTGATTGTGTGTTTCTTCATGGCAGAAAGAGGTTAGATTGAATGGCCCTTGTGGTCTTTACCAGCTCTGTAATTCTATGATCCAAGGCTATTTTGGGGATAGAATTCAGAATCGTAGATAGCACAACTTTAAAGTACAGACTGAGATATAAACCATCAGATACCACTGGAAGGAGAGGTTCTCATTTAAGAATAACAGAAAAATGCCTTGCCGAATCACACCAAGATTGCAGTTCTACCTTTGCTTTGTTAACCACTGGAATGCTATACAGTTGCCCAAACATCCTATTTACATTAAGGTGGAGTTCCTTCTAAATAAATATTCCTGCCATCAAACTGTACAAGACTATACTGTCTTGGGAATTACCAGGCAGAATGTCCCCTTTGCTTTTAGGAAATGCACAAATTCAGGAACCAACATGTTTTAAATTTTAATACATTGTTTAGAGCTTTTGCTTACATGCTTGATCCAACTGTTTGTACTGCACCTGGTGTGTCGCACCACCAACCACTGTAGACTGTTGCCCCATTGGTTGGTTATTCAACCGGCAACACTAGGAGGTGAGAGTCAGGTTTTTGCCTGATCTGGCGAGCATTATGGTCACATGGAATACCAGAAGACTATTTAACATGGATAAAGCTACTATACTATAATACAACAAGTATGGTCTGTAGCCCTGCGGGGTCACCCTTCAACATCACTGTTGGCATGCATCAGGGATCATCACTCTCACCATTACTATTCATACTCTGCATGGACACTTCTACAGCAGATTGCAGATTATGCATCACTGGATACACCTATATGCAAATGACATAACACTTGGCCACTAAAAATGCGAAGCCCTCCAACAACAGCTGCAAACATGAAGTGATAGACTCAGTGAAAATGGACTTCAACTGAACATACCAAAAACAGAGTATCTGGAATGTGGCATTCAAACTGAAAAAACAATTCAGATTAATGGGCAAGCGTTTAAGAAGGCCACCCAATTTAAATTGGGAAAATAGCTTAGACAGAAGAAAAAGAAATTTAGAGCTATCGGTGGACTCAAAGGAAATGCCTCAGATCTGTGTATATGGCAGAATGTCATGCATTGGAATAATGGGGTGGGATATCCCACAATTATGATTAATGCGAACAATGCATTTGGATAATAGGCATTTTTCAAAGAGAGGCTATTTTGCTACCAGCATCCATTCTCTTTTTAGGGCATGATTAGACATACTAAAAAGAAAGCCTTGTGCACAAGGTCCATACTTGTTCCAAAAAGAAACAGGTGTTTTCCCCAATATGCCTGGGTAAAAAGATTCCCTAAAGAACACCCATCTGTCTTCTATAGTCTGTGGCACTAATTTTGATACCACGCAGGGCTAGGCAGACCTAAAGCTTGTGTGATCCATGTTTCTGGAATATTTATCAGAATCCTGAGCTCCAGCATCCAGAACCTGGTGCCAAAGACTGCATGAGCAAAAATTAAAGTCTTTTTTATTTCAGTAGGTTTTTTTTTTTGGGGGGGGGGGGGAGTACTGTATGTACTTAAGTATATAAGCCGAGTTTTTCAGCCCTTTTTAGAGTTGAACCCCCCCCCCCTCAGCTTATACTTGAGTGAGGGCCCTGGCAGGCTTATATTTGGGTCAGCTTATACATGACTATATAGGTAATCAGAGTTGGACAGTCTTATCTTATTAAAGTCTTATTATTATCTTAAATTACAGTTTTATGAAAATATTCAAAAATTTAACCTATAGATGCCTCAATTAATGTAATTTTATAGGTATCTATTTTTATTTTTAAATTTACCAGTATCTGCTGCATTTCCCACCCTCGGCTTATACTCAAGTCAATAAGTTTTCCCAGTTTTTTGTGGTAAAATTAGGTGCCTTGGCTAATATTCGGGTCGGCTTATACTTGAGTATATATGGTAATTTGGTTGATGTTGTTTTTAAACAATTGGCAATCAGAAATCCATTTTAATTGACCACAAATCCTCTTGAGATTTACCATTAGTTCCAAACCAATCTTATATCCACACTTGTCCCACTCCAGCAAATAGAATATGGGCAGACTTTGTGCTTGCTTTGGCTGTTGCAGACTCCATCTCTGATCTTAAGAAGAAATCAGCAATGCAGTAGTATTTAGGTCTTTGTTTTAACGGCGCTCAATGCAGTCATGCTGGCTACATGACCTCGGAGGTGTCTATGGACAACGCCGGCTCTTCGGCTTAGAAATGGAGATGAGCATCAACCCCCAGAGTCGGTACGACTGGACCTTTACCTTTTCCTTTAAGAGAAAACACAATTCCCTTTTTTCAAGTGGAAGTTGTGTTTATTCATTTTTGAAGTAAACAGTGGTAAGAACAGAAGAGTGCAGTTGTTAGTGTAAATAGAAGGAACGGCCCTGAGATGCTGCAGTTTCTTATCTGTGGCCTAAATGTTGGCTAATATATAGAGAGAGCAGTAATTGTTTTGTAGGTGACTTTTTCTTGGCAAGATTTATTCATAGAGGATACTAATCAAACACTCAAACTACTATACCATTCTTGTTTTCAAAACCCCCCCTCTCTCTACACCCTTTCTTTTAGTCTCTATCAATCTGTTGGACGATGCTGGGCACTGGCATTGGAAAGTTATTTACTTTCCTCTGCCAAACAGAAGACTTCTTGCCTAGATTCCAATGAGTTAAAAGAGTATTTTGTAGTCTATGTATTACAAAAAAGGTAATAAAAATATGAGAATGGAGGATAAACTTAATATAGGTCCAGCATCCCAAATCCACCCAAATGCAAAATTATCCACATAGATTTGCTTTCTAATGGTTCAATGTACATCAACTTTGTTTCATGCATAAAATTATAAAAAGAATATTGTGTATGTGGTTACCTTCAGGCTATATGTATCATGTTTGTGAAACCCAAAGGAATGTCATGCTTAGACTCAGGGCCGGCCCCACTCATGCGGCAGCTGACGCCGCCGCCTCGGGCGCAGGCCCGGGGGGGCGCCGTCAGGCTGGGCGGGAGGCGGGGCACCGCCCTGACGGTGCCCCGCCTCCCGCCCAGTGCGCCCTGGCCCGTCTGGCCTGCTAGAAAAGGCCAGACGGGCGAGCGGGAGTAGCGTGGGAGGCGGGGCCAGCTCTGACGCCGCTCCCCCCCCCCGCCCAGCGTGCCTTGGCCCTGCCTCCCACGCAGCGTGGGAGGCGGGGCCAAGGCACGCTGGGCGGGGGGGGGGGGGGAGCGGCGTCAGAGCTGGCCCCGCCTCCCACGCTACTCCCGCTCGCCCGTCTGGCCTTTTGTAGCAGGCCAGACTCAGCGGAGGTTTCTCCAGGCCGCGATTGCGGCCTGGAGGAACCTCCGCTGAGTCTGGCCTGCTACACAAGGCCAGACGGGCGAGCGGGGGTAACGTGGGAGGCGGGGCCAGCTCTGACGCCGCCCCCCCCGCCCAGCGTGCCCTGGCCCCGCCTCCCACGTTGCGTGGGAGGCAGGGCCAAGGCACGCTGGGCGGGGGGGGGGGAGCGGCGTCAGAGCTGGCCCCGCCTCCCACGTTACCCCCGCTCGCCCGTCTGGCCTTGTGTAGCAGGCCAGACTCAGCGGAGGTTCCTCCAGGCCGCAATCGCGGCCTGGAGAAACCTCCGCTGAGTCTGGCCTGCTACACAAGGCCAGACGGGCGAGCGGGGGTAACGTGGGAGGCGGGGCCAGCTCTGACGCCGCCCCCCCCGCCCAGCGTGCCCTGGCCCCGCCTCCCACGTTGCGTGGGAGGCAGGGCCAAGGCACGCTGGGCGGGGGGGGGGGGGGGGGAGCGGCGTCAGAGCTGGCCCCGCCTCCCACGTTACCCCCGCTCGCCCATCTGGCCTTTTGTAGCAGGCCAGACTCAGCGGAGGTTCCTCCAGGCCGCAATCGCGGCCTGGAGAAACCTCCGCTGAGTCTGGCCTGCTACAAAAGGCCAGACGGGCGAGCGGGGGTAGCGTGGGAGGCGGGGCCAACTCTGGCCCCGCCCCCCCGCCCAGCGTGCCCTGGCCCCGCCTCCCACGCTGCGTGGGAGGCGGGGCCAGGGCACGGGGGGCGGGGCCAACTCTGGCCCCGCCCCCTCACTATTCGCCCTGGCCCCGCCTCCCACGCAGCGTGGGAGGCGGGGCCAGGGCACGCTGGGCGGGGCCAGGGCGCCGGTGGCGGGGGCGCTTTTCAGCACCCCCGCTTTACATCAAAAAATATCTCCGGCCGGCCCTGCTTAGACTTGACTCCCATATCCAAGGTATCTCATGCCATACATATATACAAATACAGATATTCCTCCTTCCCTGAAATCCAAAGCACTTTTGATCCCAAGCATTTCAGTCAAAAATCTCAACATGCATTTCATTGCAAACTGAGATGAAATTTAGGGAGCAACAAATGAGATGCTGGAATAATGAATCCTCAAGTAGCCACTAGGTGCCAGTATGTGTCAAGCTATGGGGCAAAAGAACCGAAGCAGAGTCTTCAGGACAGGCCTTTCTGAGCATGCCAGTAATCTCTCAGGATAGTAATGCACTGAAGAAATGAGGTCCGCTTGAGCACTTCAGTTATGAAAACAGATCAAAACTGCCCTTCTACTTTGTGGATGATAAGTGGCCAGGCACAAAAGAAGCAGAAGGACATGTTGCTGAAACAGAAAGCCAGGTAGAGCCATAGCTTGAGTATTTGTCTTGAATATGTGAGGGCCACAATTAAATGCCTTCTCTGTAAGACACTTTCATAATGGTATGCAACACAACATCAGTGCTAGAAGAGCAAGCACAGACCTGACTGCTAGACATGCTGAGATATTGTGAATAGATGGTGTCTTCCATTTATCATGTTGGACTTTCTAATGGAAGGTATATATGCCTTCAAACAGGCTGAAGACACCCTGTTTGAAGGCATATATACCTTCCATTAGAAAGTCCAACATGATAAATGCTGGTGAGCAAGACACAAGCATTTTCTGGGCACATTGTTATCATGTGGCCGGGCTGTGGCGCAGGCTGGTAAGCAGCTGCTGCAATAAATCACTCTGACCATGAGGTCATGAGTTCAAGGCCAGCCCGTGGCGGGGTGAGCACCCGTCAATTAAAAAAATAAAATATAGCCCCTGCTCGTTGCTGACCTAGCAACCTGAAAGATAGTTGCATCTATCAAGTAGGAAATAAAGTACCACTTATAAAAGTGGGGAGGCAAGTTTAACTAATTTACAACGTTGGAATGAGGAAGTGAGGAAGTGCCATCATAGTGGATGATGAAGCAGCTTCTCCCCCCTATGGCCAGAATCGAACATACCCTCAGGAGAAGGTTAAATTGCCTCTGCGTCTGTCTGTCTGTCTGTCTGTTTCTGTTCGATGTGTTTATGGGCATTGAATGTTTGCCCTATATGTATATAATGTGATCCGCCCTGAGTCCCCTTCGGGGTGAGAAGGGCGGAATATAAATACTGTAAATAAATAAATAAATCTCACACCCTGCTCTGCAACCTAGAGTTATTGTAAGGCTCTGAGCACAAGGAGGAAGAGTGTGCTGGAATTGTAAGAAACTAATGAAGTCTTTGGAGCAGGAATGGGAAACATTTGGTCTTCTTGATATTTTAGCTAAATCTCCTATCAGCCTTGCCCAACATGGTCAATTGTAACAGACTGTGAAATCTCTGGAGGCCCAATGGGTTGCAGATATCTTCCAGCATATTATATATAAAAGGCATGTCATAGAACAATGATGGGTTGCGCCTGAATATCCTTTTGCTGCATCAAAGCATTAGCACAGAGAGTTGGCTAGACCCCTGTTTCTTAGAAATGTGTCCTTTTGTATCAGGTAGTAAAATCTGAAAATACTTGCTCTTTCAAAATTAACCTCAGCTCCAAAAGAACAATAACATCTAGAAATAGACAGTCATTAAACGAACTTGGGGTTTTGTCTGGAAAGGATTAGACTGTGAGGCGAGTTATTTAAAAAGTTGATTTCTTGAAATAACACAGGGAATGCTAGAGCTGAAATCCCAAAAAGCTGGCTGCCAAAGCTCTGAGCTAGGCTGTAACCATAATTGTTACGGGCATTTGATTCAAGGAGGTGGAAGGAGTGGGTCCATGGAAAGTCTGCAGCTACAAGAGGCCGATCCGGGTTGATAAAGCATGCCTAACAGCAGGTGACTTGCAACCTTTCTTGGTAATTAACTTTTTATTTGGTTTGGTTTTTGCCACTCTGTTTTTTACACTGTAAAATGTTTAGAGCTCTTACTGCAAGGCAACACTTCACATGTAGAACTGTCACATAACCATACCCACATTAAAAGAATTATATTTTGTTACTGGGCATATGCAATACTTTCACCCTGAAAGATGAGAGTGGAACATGACTGCAAGTGAGAAAGAGACAGACAATATATATAAATCCATGGCTTTATTTTAGGAATTACACACCTTGCATGAAGTTGAGAGGAGCTCTTAGTCAGCAGCAAACCCTAAATTATATCATTTGTTATTACTTATGGTGAAGATAGGCATATTTTAAGAGCAGACGCAGCAGGTTCTTCACCTGCAGCATAAGCCCAGCTTTGCAAATTGAGCTAAAATGTATATTCCAACAAATTTTAAGGCTGGATCAGCTATCAATATTGTCTTCATTTTATACATGCACCATTTTTAAAAGTGGCACATGCATATTTATTTGTTCACCATTCATCTTGTAACCAAACTATAAACCTAAATAAAAATGGAAAACCTGTTGCAGTGAATGGTCCCAGGGGAGAATATTGATGATTAATCACAGAGGAGTCCTTTCTGCTTCAGCTCAATTGCCACATTACAAAGTTGGAAAATAATTTCCAGTATCTTATCTTAGGAGAGAAAAGGTAAGCTTATACTGTAAGGACCTTTTTAAACAGAGCTTGTATCTGTTGTGAGTACGTTGCTTGTATGTTCCTACATGACTGATCTCATCAGACGGGACTAGTTTAGGCAGCAAATGCCGATCTGGCTCTGGTCAGTCATGGAGTCAGCTGGCTCCATTCACACAAAATTGTGCTGGCTCAGTGGGTGTAGAGGGGCAGAACTGGTGTGCTGCTGCCACCCAGGTAACATAGGTGTTGCCAAATCTAAGGGGGGAAGCTGCTCCCATGTGATTGCCCTCCTGCTGGGCAATGCGAGGCGAGGGAGGCAAGGCGTGGGTCACCAGATTCCCCACACCCTGCAGTGAAGAGAAGTGCCAGTGCCAACTGCCAGAGGACATGTGAAGAGGTCCTGAAAGGGGTTGGACTGGATGGTCCTCTGGTTCCCTTCCAACTCTGGTTCTAAGATTTTCACCCTGAATCACCATATTTTGATAATTTTTTTTAATTATTCTCCTCTGTGCACATGTAATAATAATAATAATAATAATAATAATAATAATAATAATAATAATAATAGGAATAATAATAATATAACTTTATTTTTGTACCTCGCCTCCATCTCCCCAAAGGGACTCGGGGTGACTTACATATGGCACAAGGTGCCTAAAACAAGGCATAAAATAAACACACAATGCAAATCAAAATAAAACCAACAGTATATAAAACAACAATTTGAACTCAGAACAGCGCCCAATAACCTATGGTGTAATTTTTTATTTTATTTTTGTACTAATGTGGGAATTATCTGGCCCTTTAGATGGACTATAAGTCTTAATTTCTCAATCCAACAGAAACAAAGATGGAATTTTCAAGAAGTTGTACTATAAGAATATCTGGAAACCTGCATGATTTCTACACAAACCAATTAATAGAAGGAGTTTAGTATAAAAAGCAATGTTAATATAGAAGATGGTGGTGACGTGCAGTATTTTCTAGATTGTGTCCTAGATTTACTCGTGTTACAAAAGGACTAGTGTGGATAGCTCTTCTTGGAAGAGTTTCTGAGTAAGATGTAGTATAAATCAATGGAGACAAATACCGGTGGAACAATTCCTGATCAGCAAGCTTAAATCAGCTTTGCAGAGAAGACTAAAGCAACCCTTTCCTCATCCCAACTCCCAGTCTGCGATCAGTGCAAGGAGAGAGGAAGAAAACTACAATGAGCTTCCCCATGGAGTCCATCTTTGCCTTCAAAGCTGGCAGCTATTCTCTGTATACCTTGTTAGAGAGAAAGAGAAACAGTCAAGGAGGAACAGCACAGATTCATCAACAACAAGTTTAGGCACTCAGCAGAACAGCAGTGATAGTGCCTTTCATTCAGTGTCCTTTGCCTTCTCTCTTTCTTTCTCAAAGGTTTAAATCCTTAGCTCATTTTTATAGTTTCAGAACATTTCATAAGAACATGATAAATCAAGTTAGGCACAGTTTCCTTTATATTACCTTTGACCATGGTAATGTCCTTGGAGACTGACTTTATCACAATGCACGCATTTAGGAAAACATATATTTGCATGAGAGTATTGCTCACATAGGAACAAAACCTAGGGCCCTTCCACACAGCCATATAACCCAGAATATCAAGGCAGAAAACCCCACAATATCTGCTTTGAACTGCATTATCTGAGTCCACACTGCCATAAATTCCAGTTCAATGCTGAAAATGTGGGATTTTATTCAGTTGTGTGGAAAAGGCCTTAGGACTCATCCAGACAGTACCTTTATCTCAAGAGCTCCCACAGCAAAATGGAGGGTGGCCAGATGCATTTCCCTCAAAATGTGGGAAGAAGCATTACAGACAGCAAAAACCGCAATATTTTTAGGTGCAGAAATATCCTGGTTCTGAGCCGAAAATCCTCATTTTCGAATGTCTGTGTGTCCCTGCAATTGGAAAAAAGGGGATTTTTAAATCTGACTTTGTTCCCAAGTTTTAGATGTTTGTTCCTGTTTGGTTGGTTCCTAAAACGGTGACAGTTGAGTAGAAAGTTCTGGCAAGAGGAACTTTGTCCTTCACCTGTTTAATGAAGTCTGTGGCACAAAAAAAAAGTTCCTGGGGTGGAACAAGTACTTTCACAGTAAGTAGTACACAATGAAACAGAAACAGACACTTTCGAACCAAGACCAGCAATCTGTTGTTCCATGCCACAAATATACAACCAAATCTTTGTGGACAGATGGCCAGGCAGGCAGGCTCTAAAACTGTCAATAATGCCAAAGTTCTGTTTCTGGCTTGAAAGTATGTGTTCCTGTTTGATTGTGTAGTACTGACTTGGGCAGAAGTGGCCCTACCCCATTAACTTTGTTTTTGTGGCAGACACTTTATTAAACGTGTGGATCACAAAGTTTCTCTGGCCAGGACAAAGATGTAAGTCAACGTTGTACATCCTTTCACAATAAGAGCAACCAGGAACAGACATTTTTAACCCAGGAACAGCACCCTGTCGCTCCATGCCACAACTACACGACCAAATCTGACTGAACAGTTGGCCAGGAAACAAGGTCAAATAATGATGACAAAGTTCTGTTCCTGGCTTGAAAGTGTGCGTTCTTGTTTGATTGTGTAGAAGTGGTTCTACCCTGCAAACTTTATTTGTGTACCAGAAACTTCAATAAACATGTTGAGGGCAAATTTTCTCTGGATGGACAAAGAACAGAACTTTAGCAGCAATTCCCATATCCGCATATCCACAACTTGAGTTTTTTTTTTTTAACTGCCAAAGTTTCCAGAAGATGTCCTATGGTGGTCATCTTGGGAGCCTCTAAATCAGTGGTCCCTCAATGTTTTTGGCCTACAACTCCCAGAAATCCCAGCTAGTTTACCAGCTGTTAGGATTTCTGGGAGTTGAAGGCCAAAAACATCTGGGGACCCTAGGTTGACAACCACTGCTCTAAACCTCACAATAAAGCATCAAGTGTGGACGATGGAGGCAGAAATCCTGGGACCAACAGGTCTGTATGTGGACCTCTTCTGAAGTCCCGGGATTTTTTACTCCTCACTAAAACCCGCAATTTGGTGCTGTCTGGAAATGCCTTCGGTCTCTTGTGCTTTAGTTGGGTGAGATAAATATAACAAAGCTTGGGACATTTTACCATTTGAAGGGTCAGTTTCAGACCATTTATTTGCCACATGAAATTAAGATGAACTCTTACAATATAAATAAACCAAATCACAGCATCTTTTCAACATCAATACTTATATAATGAGGCAGGACCACTTCTGCCCATGTGAGCCGCCCCGAGTCCCTTTGGGGAGATGGAGGCAGGATACAAAAATAAAGTTGTTGTTGTTGTTGTTATTATTATTATTATTATTATTGTTATTATTATTATTATTATTATTATTATTATTATTGTTATTATTCTACTTAGGGACAACGATGTGTTTACTGCAGAGGGATACAATCTAGCATGGTTTTCCTACACCATATTGCTCTCACTCCTTCTCTTTCCCTGCACACACTAGGAGAAGACCTACTGGAAAAAGCCAGACTATCTTTGGCTAAAGCATTACTCTCATAACTAAAAGATTAATTGGATATTACAGAAGAGATAACAGGGTTGTTATGTCTCTGTGCCACTCTTTTTTCAAATATTTAGAGAAACAAAATGCATTTTCTGACACCAACATGATGTGTCTTACCTCATCCTTGGGCTGGTGGCCAGGGAAATGAAATGGGAGGCAAGGCAATGCTTAGCACCTTGACATCATGCCACATACATGGATGTTATGCGAAAGACAGTGAGATGAAATATCAGGAGCTCTTTATTTCTTGCAGTGTTCAGTGACTACCCCATGAATACACCTAAAAACAAACTATTAGGAGTATGGACACTGTCCTATGCAGAGGGTGGCACATACTTTGTTTCCGAAAGCTGTGGGATCTGCCTGGAAAAGAAAGGGGCCCATCAAGCAGATGAGCAATATGCCTTTGAAATGAATGAACGTGCACGAAAGCTGGGAAGAGACAAGAATCATGCAACAAGCTTGAGGCTTTGATGGGAAATAGGTTGATGAGAATAAAAGCCAAAGCTCTGGCAGTTATAATATGGATTTCAGAAAGATTAATCACACTGTTGGGCAAAGTGTTGATAGATGGTTCTGCAGAAAGCTCTGGAAGGGAAGGGCACACTGTTCCAAAGAGCAGACATTGAGTCAGCAAAAGATGCTCGAAGCAAGAGCGCTAGGAAAAGAATCAGGCGGGATATAATTGGAAGGGATGGTCTGTCTAATTGAGTGGGACAGGGTGGGGAAAATAGGATGGCAGAGGAAAGCGGTGGTGATGGTGCTGGGGAGAAAAGGCAGACAGATCTGGAGGTCTTGTAGTTTAGAAAATATAGGGGTCGTTTTTTACACAATGTGAGTGTAAAAAACATGTTCCCTTGCTTCAAGCAAGCAAGCCACTCACCCAGCCAGCCAGCCAGCCAGCAAGCAGACAACCAATCATTCAACCAATCAACCAATCACTCCATCCTATATAGATAATGTATTTGCAAAAAAAATGTGTTTGTTTTAAATCTTCTGAACTGGGATTGCTGCATTTGGTTTGTATGAGAGCAACAGAGAGAAACCTAAACCTCCCCTGCCCTACAGCAATCTTGACTGAGACTTTGGTTTCTGCACTGCATTGAAAAAGCAACGATTTCTGGCCTAAGGTGGTTGTGAAGGCGGTTAGTAACCTCCTACTTGTCACCAAGGAGTTAGGATGACTACCCCACATAATTCCAAGGTGGCCTCCATCATGTCACCTATCACCAAAAGTAATTACTAAGCAGTAGTGGCTAATAGGTGGCTGCAAAATGGTGGCTGTAACTCAATTGGTAATTTGTATCATGAAGTAAAGGGAGAAAGAATACAATTGGCTGGAAAGGACAAGTAATGTCACTGGCGAATGGTGACAAATGGATATACGTGTATACATATATATGCACGGTGGGAAGAAAAGAAGAGTGAAGTGCCCATTGCTTCATGCCCACTTAACATTAGAACAGTGGTTCTCAACCTGTGGGTCCCCACGTGTTTTGCCCTACAACTCCCAGGAATCCCAGCCAGTTTTCCAGCTGTTAGGATTTCTGGGAGTTGAAGGACAAATCATCTGGGGACCCACAGGTTGAGAACCACTGATTTAGAATGAGAGATGTTTGCTTTACACCAAGATGAGTCCGCCCAGGGGACATTTGTGGATGTTTAAGGCAGAACCATAGCCAGAAAAGAAATTTGGTGGTGGGATGAAGCGAATAATGAAGAGTAGTTCCATAACACAAAATAATTTAGAAAGCAGGGTCTATCGATAAACTTCAGTGGACACTCAACACAGATCAACTTCAGTGGACACTCATGGGGATTTAGTTAACCAGTTAAAATTCACGAGTAAACCAGTTTCTTTTTTTAAACCTGAAAGTTTTCGGGTGGGGAGTTTGAACTCCCCCCCCCCCCAACTTGGCTACAGCCCTGGCTTAAGGTGAACCAACCACTACACCTGTGATGATGATGACGCGTGTAGCACTAATGAGGTCAATGCAGGACTAATGAGGTCAATTCAAAACAGGGAAATGTATTATAAAACAAGTTTTGTTATTGCACTGTGCAGACAAGCCCACTTAGTAGCATGGCTAGTGCAGCAGTCTCTCTCTTGACAGCCTGGAGCCTGGTGGCAGGGGCAGGGAGGCATAAGCATGGTATCAAAATGACAGCATGAATGTACTGTCATTCATTTTATCTGTCTATCTGTTGATCCATTCTATCATGAATGTACTGTCATATAACGAGGATTCATTTTAATGTAGAAGGCTGTATGTTCTGGTATGTTGGGTACTTTGAACAGAAGCCTTCCTAAAATTAGAAATTACTGCTAGTTTAAACACACACCTTTCTCTGTCCACAGATCCCTCCCATCCCATTCTTGTAAGGCTTTCTATGTGCCCCGCTTGTCTGATTGCCATTCTTGACCTGCCGTCTTTCTCTCTGGGGTTGTTTGCTACCTGTCAGTACAGTAATTGTGCGGCTTTTCTTGTGCTAGCAGGCTGACAAAAACAGAGTCCTCTAGGAATGGCTACTCTCTCTTTCATTTGTGCAGATGCAAGGCTCTCTAGGAATCAATTAATGAAAACCTTGTTAGAAATTACAAAACACATGCACACAGTCCTGAATAGACTTTCCTGAAATCCCAGGGCTTCTTGGATGTTCCATGTGTGATCACATGTTTCTCTGAGAAACCCAATTTCTCTGTTAAACTTTTGAGAAAAATGCTTTGAAAGTTCTCTTTTGAGTGACAGAGCTACAGTGTTATCATAGTTCAGATTGTTGAAGGATATTTTGAACATAAAGTCCTTATATCTGCCTGTAATAAATAGGGAGGAGACAGAATTTTCATAGCTGCAACATTTCCTATCAACTTGATTCAGTGTTGTTGATTGTGCATCAGTCAGAAGCAAGGTGACTTCTAGTGCCTGAAAAAGTTAGCATTTGGATTATAGCTCCCAGCATCCCCTACTAAGATGACCAGGGGTCAAGCTGGCTGTTAGATTCTGGGAGTAATAGTCCTCAAAATATATTTTCTAGCATCTGGCTATGACTTGATTCCAGAGGAATGTTATTTAAAAGTCATGCTGCACTTAAAATCATAAGCCCTTTAGTTACTAAGTATGCCCCTGCACCAGTCTTCTGTCATTCAACTATTTTAGCTTCTTCAAAAATGTTCCTTTTTCTCTCTTTTCCTCTTACATCCCTACTTACCAGCAGGTTCAGTTAAAAGCAAACTATGTACTTTTCTCCATTAATACCTTTTGCCAATTTGGTCACATTCTGATCCTGAATAGCCACATGTGTCTTGATTTTTATATGTAAGTATAAGAGAAAAAAAAATGAAAGAGCACAATAGAGGGCAAAAGAATGCTTTGTTTAACAAAATTAAAATATCTATACTGATTCATATCACTGATCCATTCATCCCCATGCTGTTGTTCCATAAGGTTTCAGGGAGCGGTTTTGTGTTGAGCCCAAATGGCCTTCTTGTCTGCTCAAACTGGGGGGCAGAGCATACAAAATGTTTCAGGTTCAGACCCAACATCTCCAACTAAAAGTATAATATGTGCTTTCCATCAAAGATTCCTGGGATTGAACCTCGGACCTTTGACACAACCTTGGTGCCCTGATTTATGAATTCTGGTCCTGTTCCAAGATCCGTTTCCCAAAGCATGCTGGCTGGTGGGTGTAGTTTTCCTGCTGAGACAGCTGTCACAAACTACCTAGATAATCTCCCAACAAGTGTGTCTATTATGGGAATGACTGCAATTTTCCTGCAATCCAAACATTAAATATAGTTGCTATTCTGAGTTTCACGCTGTTTGGAATGCATCTGCCACTCCTGTCACAAGCTCTTCATGGATGGCTCTGATGACAATATGGCCAGGCATAACAGGATATCGCTTGGAGGGTGTACACACCCACTGTTTCTGATTCTGCAATGCACATTCTTGGGAGGGAAGGATACAGATTTTGAAAAAGTTACTTTTGACTATATGCTGGAGGTGCAGTTCAAAAAGTGACATTTCCAACCTGAGCAAGACTTCCTTACATTTAATGGAGACAAGGATGGATTACCAGTGGTGCAGCTGGAACAAATGCGCCAGGTCTTTCAATAGTCAGGACCTCATGCTGTTGCTGTTGACACTAGATCTTGGCCTGTGATGCAGTCCAGAAAGAAATATGTCCAGGGAGAGAATGGGAATGGTAGATCTTTCCATTTTCTGCTTTCCCCAAAGGCAGGACATATTTGTTACCTGTTTTGTTACCTGCAGAGGCAGGCGGTATCCCCTCCTGGGATTCCACTTTTGGTCATACCCCTTGAACACAGATAAGAGAAAAGTCACTCCTTTGTAAGTTTTGTAAGGGACCAGCCCTGGTTCTAATGAAAGCTTCTCTTAGCCTGGCCATACTGCCAGGCCTGATCTGTCACACTGCAAAGTCAGCCCTCCAATGCGAGAGCTTGCAAACACGCAAGTGGGGGTGGATGGGAATTGCTCCGGGACTCCAGTAATCTTAACTGAACTTTGGACATCATATGACTGGCTCTGTTTTGGGTTTATTATCCTTTCAATGTCAAATGAGTTGTTTTTCAGAAAAGGAAGATCTGGAAAGGAATTTTTCCAGGGGGTGGGGGTGGCAAACAGCTTGCTTCTCAGCCAGTGTCACAGGTTCAGCAGCAGACATGCCATTAGATCCCTGCAAAGTTGTTGCTCAGCTGGAGACAGCTGGTTTTGCATTTTGAAATGTGGGAACTAAAGCAGAAAGGAAAGGAAGACATTTGTAAACTAACGTTTCCAGCTGTTCTTTTCAATGCTGTGCCAAGATGCCAGAGAACCAAAAAAAAAGTGATTTTGGCCCACTCCATTCTTTTCATTGTATTACTCATGGTTGTCTCTGCAATTTCAAGAGCACTGTGATCATTTTATTGCTCAGTGTAGGGGTCATTTTTTCCTTTTGGAGCAGTCTTTCAGTTTAAGTCAGACCAAGGTTAGCCTAGACATGCACGTACATTTTCTCTCCTCATTTTTCCCTATGATAACTAGTGAAGAAGACAGATTACTATAATCTTATTTAGCGTAGCTATAGATGTAGTTCTGAAGCATTCCTTAAAAGCTTGAGCAATTCAGTTCAAACCTATTTCTAACCCAGGCTTTCATCATAAATACATTGGTCATTTTCAGCTTGTGGCATCTTTTTTATAGTTGGCTACAGTTGCAAACCTGTTGCATTCCACTGGATTTCCCCCCTTCTTTTGTCTTTCTTCAGTTTTGATATGTGGTGAATCTTCATGCTTCAAATAACATAACAGTATCAAGCTGTCCACTGAAAGATGTTATCGATGCTTCTCTGGATTACTGTGCCTTAAATTAGAAGCTTTCTGTTTGCATTGTTTGGTATTAATTGCTTTCTGTTCAGTGCAGCATGATATTTGGGAGAATTGCTCCTGTAATTAGTCATGTCCTTTTCTCTCTGTGTTAATTACTGCTTTCTGTTGCTTAAAAATATATTTTGCTTTGCTCACTATGAAATAAAACTGTGTTATAATTAAAAGGACTGGATAAGAGAGGAAGTCAGTGGAGGAAATTACTTTGGAAAAGAAATAATGAGCACAAACTAGAATTAATACATACATGTGCATGTGTGCGCACCGCACACACACCAGGAATAGAAAATGTGAACTTCTTAAAAGGTAATTCATCAATAATGGCATGCTTTTGCTGAACAGGAAGCAATTAGAAGTGGAAGCAGCAAGGAGGAGGCTTGCAATTAAGGTTGCAAGGGCTCTTTGCTCAATGGGACATATTTCTGAATAAACACCATAGAGAGTTCTCTTATCCATTGAAAAGATAATAGAATACCATCAAAATCTCATTTTAATTCCATTTCCAACTGATTATGGAAAACAATGTCTTGGTAGCTCTATTGAAGTGAGCTACCCCTACACATCTTTTCCAAGGCCATGATTATATTAGCTGTCATAACTATGCTGATGTGAATGGAGAGAGTGTAGATGGCAACGCAGTTGCGAGGATAAAATGGCTGTAGTGCAAAGGTGGCATAAAATGTAATCTCTATCAAGAGAGAAAGGGATCCTGCCTCTTTCCAGACTTGAGCCTCATCTCTATGAGCTGCTTAATTTTAATCCAGAACAGAAATGCTCCAAACTGGGCCTGGGGATGGCTGCAGACACCATGGTAGTTGTAGTGTGTGTGGACTGTGGAGTGGTCTGTATTGGACTCACAACCTCATCATATTATCTTTGGGATTCATCATGCATTGTGGCTAATCCATGGGGTCCCATCAGGGAGCATATCGCCTGACTTACCTGGGACCCCATCCCATGGGGGAAGCATCTGCCGCCCGGCTTCCCCTCATTGTTTTAAAGGCAACATGGGAAGCCTCCTGCGTTGCCACAGTGGCAGCATATGCTTCTTGCTCTCCCCTTTCGTGATGGAGCCCAGCCGGAAGTACACATACATCATGTAATGAGCTCCATGCTGAAAAGGGAGAAAAGCAGCGTATGGCAATCAAATAAAGTTTTCTGATGAGGTTGTCAGAATTGCTGCTCACACTGTGCTGAAGTTGCTGTGTTGCTCCAGAGTCTTGGCTGAGCTCCAGAAGATCCTCCAACATTTCTTAACACAGGGTTAAACTAATTTATTATGCAATAAGCACCAGAAGTGACAGTGAATTAAGAAGATGACCAGGAGCAACTTGGGCTATCAAACTTGTGTAGACAAGCCCTGGCTGAGGAATTAGCAGGGGAGTTCTTCATGAATAAAGTGATGGCTTCCTCTTCCATTTTGTCACTGCCATTCCTTCTAAAATGGTTTGTAGTGGCATGCTCCGTTTTCCCTTTTTATGCCATTGCAACCCTCTCTTGGGTTTTTATGGGTTTGTATTTTCTCCATCTGTCTAATGAAGATGAGCAAGGTGCTGAAAATCTGTAGTGATTCTTACATTCTTACAAAAATGTAGTTGGTTTTTTCCCCCTTGGCTTCAGGGATTTGATAGGCAGCCTAGAACACACAGCTGCATTATTCTGAAGCACAAACGCATGAATAAATCTGTCTGAAAGTACTGTTTGTGGTGTTTGATCTGTTAACTCACTCACCCTCAAACACCTGATGTCTCTATTACTCTGAGGTCAGCATCTGGTCTCCTATTTCACAGTGTGAAAATCACTTTCACCCACCCTTGAATAGATCCACCAAGAAGTCAATTCAGTTCACGTCTTGTTCAAAGAATTTGAGGAGGTACATGCTTCTGGTGAATGTAATTTTGGTCTAATGGCCAAGTATCTGGATGATTGAATATAAACCACTCCATGTACATAGAAAAGTCAAAGCTAGTGGGAAAGCGTCTTATTAAATGGGTCTAGTTTAAGGTTAAATATATGTATTCAGCTTACAGTGAACAAAACCACTGATCCACTGGGCCCAGTATCTTCTGCTGAGACTGGCAGCATTTTTCCATCACCTAGTCGCAAACCCTTTTAACTAGAAATTGACTAATATTGAGAGTTTCTGCATGCAACTGGCACAGCTTGTAGCCAGTTTATTGTAGCCAGCTGCAATAAATCACTACTAACCAAGAGGTCATGAGTTTGAAGCCAGCCCAACCATTAAAATAGCCCTGCTCATTGTTGACCTAAGCAACCCGAAAGATAGTTGCATCTATCAAGTAGGAAATGTAGGTACTGCTTATGCGGGGAGTCTAATTTAACTAATTTACACCACCATAAAAATCGTCCAGCAGTGTGCGGAAAGGAATGAGGAAGTAATCCATCAAGGACTCAGTGTCACAGTGGATGATAAAGCAGCAGCTCCCTCTGTGGCCGGAATCGAGCATACCCTCATGAAGCAGAAAGCTGGAAAATGTTAAATTGCCTCTGTGTCTCTGTCTCTGTCTGTATGCCGTATGGCATTGAATGTTTGCCATGTACATTGTGATCCACCCTGAGTCCCCTTCGGGTGAGAAAGGCGGAATATAAATACTGCAAATAAATAAATAAATAAATGTGTGAGACTATTGAAAAATCCACAGCTCCCTATAATCTCTGGACAAAAAGATTAATTTCTTAGGTTTTTCCAACATATACACATGGAGGAATTGGAAACGTGGTCTCACCAGCACCCTGTAATGGTATAGCCTAGTTTTACAGTCTCCGTTGCTGCTTCGGGAACTAGGATTCGCAGAGGGAAATTTTCTTAAGAAAATACTTGGGGTTGTCTTTATGCCTAGTTAGTTTGTACAGCAGGCTCTTGGCACCTGTTAAGGTTTGGTTCCAGAACCTTCATGGGTACCAAATCCACAGATGTTGAAGTCTCATTATGTACAGTAGCTTATTAAAAGGATATCCTTTATATAAGATCACCAAGATATGCTTCTCAGATTAAAAAAAAACATTTTGAAGCTGTTGATGGTGGATGCAGAATTTTTGGATATGGGGGCTGGCTGCAGGTAATCATCATTTCACCATATTGACCTGAACTTAAACTGCTTAGAAAAACAGGACCCTACCTGAAAAATATGTAATCATTTTGTCTTTTTGTGTAAAGGCAGTCCTCATATTACAAACATCTGGCTTACAAATGACTCATACTTAAGAATTGGGGGGGGGGGGGGAAGGAAGTGAGAGAAATCTACCCCTTGGAAGGGAAATTAACTCCTGGAAGAATTATCATGGGGAAATAGTGTCTCCACTGAAGCTTTACCATCAATCCTTGTTTCCACAAGTCAACTTTTTCAAAATTCAATTATTACAGGGACAGAAAGTGAGGTGAAATCTTCTGAACAGGAACACAGACATCAAAAAACAAAACAACCCCCCCCCCCCCCCAAAAAAAAACAACAACAAAAAACACCACAGGGATATTAACCCTTCTTTATGTTAGTCAAAGCTAAAAGATATATATGTTTAAAATGTACCTGTTATGACTTACATAAAAATTCAACTTATTCATAACTTGGGGGCTGCCTGTAATTACATATACGTATATTTCATTTTACAATTTCTGACTCACCCTTCTGGTATCTGTGCACTTCTCGTGTTGGAATGTAACTATTTACAATTTAATACATTTAAAAACACTCTCCTAGTAAATGTTTAATAAAAATTATTTGATTAAAAAACAATTGGGTGAAGAGTGAGAAAAGAAATCTGCTTGTGTTTACATTAACATATTCACATGTGCGCATATGAGACCCAGCACATTATGGAGAGAATTAAAACAAACCCTTCCACCAGATGTCTGCCCTCCATTTTGATCCACTACAAAGGAAGGCTGTGAGGATGGCAAGGGGCCATTTCCCAAGACTAACTGATCTGTTGACTTGTCGTCAGATCCCGGGATTTTTTGCCTCAGTTTTAAATAAGCATTATGTCGCTGTCTGGAAGCGCCCTAAAAGTCAGCTCTGCTTTGATTCCACAACCAACTGAAATGAGTCCTTTCATTAGCTTGTTTATATATTTGAGAGACAGGAACTCCTCCTGGACTCATGGTATTTGAAGTCAGAAAATGTGGCTTTCCATGAATGAGCATTACAGTTGCCATACTACCTAAATATCCAATCTATATATATAAAAGACAAATGGTGTCCTCCCCTGCCACTAAACAACAAAAGTACAAGCCCTAGAACCTAGAAATTTGGCAGCACAATCCACCATCCTTGCCCCTACATTCCGACAACAAAAAGAAAAGAAAAATAAAGTCCTAATTAGAGGGAGAGGAATAATTGTCTTTAGCCAATTGCTGCCAGTTAGAAGACTAAGCTCCACCCACTTGGTCTCCTAGCAACCTACTCAGGCCTCACTCTCTCTTCCACACTGCCTATAAAATACAGATTATCTAATTTGCACTCGATTATATGGCATTGTAGACTCAAGGCCCTTCCACACAGCTATATAACCCATTTATAATATTATATTATCTGCTTTGAACTGGATTATCTTGGGTCCACACTGCCATATAATCCACTTCAGTGTGCATTTTATTCAGCTCTGTAGAAGGAGCCTCATATAATCCAGTTCTAAACAGATAATATAAGATATCCAGTAGAGTCTCACTTATCCAACATAAACACCCTGGCAGAACATTGGATAACTGAATATGTTGAATAATAAGAAGGGATTCAGGAAAAGCAGATTAAACATCCCATTCCCTCACGACCCTATCTGCTGCCAAACTGCCATCCATGTCAATGCCAGACATCCTCAGAGATTATGAGATCTGTTTGAAAACAGACAAGTGGGATGTTTATTTTTATCTCACCAATGATACCCAGGATGGGACAACTCTTATCTGTCTCAGGCGACTGTGAATCTTCCACTTCCCCACCTTGATTGCCATTGAATACCCTTGCAGCTTCAAGGCCTGCCTACTTCCTGCTTTAGAGAGGAATCCTTTGTTGGGAGATGTTAGCTGGCCCTCAGTACATCATGTCTGGAATTCCCTGATTGCTCAGTGCTGTTCTTTAGTTAACTGTCCTGATTTCACTGATTTTTTAAATACTGGGAGCCACATTTTGTTTATTCCAGGCAGGCAGGAACCATCCAAGCTTTGAAGCTACAAGGCTATTCAGTGCCAATTCCAACATTCACACTTGCCTAAAGCAGACAACAGTTCTTTCTTCCACCCTGGTCATTCCACAGATATATCAACCCCACTTCCTTTTGTTACGACACATTTCACAACCTCTGAGGATGCCTGCCATACATGCAGGCAAAACATCAGGAGACAATACATTTGGAACATGACCAGGCAGACCGCAGAACTCAGAGCAACTCAATACAAAGAGAAACAAAAATACTAAAATAAATACAAAAACAAATAAAAAAAACCAAAATAAAATAATACAATGTAAAAAACATAAATAAAAATAATATAATCAAATAATAAAATATAATACATACAAATAATAAAATAAAATAATAAAAACACAAATAATAATGAAAGAATAAAAATAAAATAAATACAAATAATACAATAAAAATAATAAAAAACACTAAAAATAATTAAAAACACTAAAAATTAATACAATAAAATACTATAATAACAGAAAATAACTAAAAATAATGCAAGAAAATAATAAAATATAATAAATAAAAAAGATAAGTTACAAAAAAATTAATTAAAAATACAAATAACATCAAATAAAAATTCCACAACTATTTTTAACCAATACCACCACCACTTTGCCACAGCAACGCGTGGCTGGGCACAGCTAGTACTGTATAAAACTGTTTTCCCAAGAAAGACCAATGTCACTGTCATTCCAGAATCTTGTCCTAAGATAGATATAATTTTTTTGCTATCAAGACTAGGAAGCATGGATGGACTCCACCCTCTGCCTTCCCAAACCATTCTCATGCAATTGACTACAAACTGTTTTAAAACTATTTCTGTGAATGAAAAATTTATTATTGCTTGTTTTGCAGCATTTTTTACATATACTAACCTGTGGAGAAAATGTGATGATGTGCCACCTGGCAGTTAGACATCAACCATTGCAGAATGAATCAGAGCACTGAAAATCAGGGCATGGGGAAAACATACTTTTTAAACTACAGAATTCAGTAACCAATGTAGCTGGAAAGACAATTCAGCCTTTCTTGCAGTATTGCTTTCATGCACAACAGTAATTCACAGAGGACAGAAGGAAGAAGATAATGTGATTGTCCATTCTAGGCAATGGATAGCAGCACTGCAGAAAACTCCAGAGAAATCCTGTTAAACAAAGTTATATGCAATAAAAACATATATAGCTAGCTAAAATAATTGGGCACAATTCTTTCCTTCCCTGGAGAATTTTGTATTCACTACAAGGGGCTTTTTCTGCCACTAGTCCATACTAACATTGGAGGAGCAGTTGGAAAACTTTGACCTTGCAGATAATTTGGACTGTAACTCCTCTAATCATTTTCTGTTGGCCATGTTAAATTTGAGGCATTAAAGGGTCATCATCAACATCATTATCTATAACTAGCTGTACACAGCCACGCCTTGTTGTGGCCTAGTCTGGTTAAATGGGAAAGAAAGTACAGTAGAGTCTCACTTATGCAACATAAACGAGCCGGCAGAATATTGGATAAGTGAATATGTTGGATAATAAGGAGGCATTAAGGAAAAGCCTATTAAACATCAAATTAGGTTATGATTTTACAAATGAAGCACCAAAACATCATGTTAGATAACAAATTTGGCAGAAAAAGTAGTTCAATGCACAGTAATGCTATGTAGTAATTACTGTATTTATGAATTTAGCACCAAAATATCAGAATATATTGAAAACATTGACTACATAAATGCGTTGGATAATCCAGAACATTGGATAAGCGAGTGTTGGATAAGTGAGACTCTACTGTATAGAGAAAGAGCAGGTTTCAGATATATGTGATTTCACAATGCTTGTGGGTAGGCAATACTTCTGGTTGTTCCTTTGTCTGTGCAGATATAGAGATTGTCTGGTTTGGCGACTCTGGAACATGCAACATTTGAGATGCAATCCGTGTCTAGATGTAAACTGCAGAATTCTAAAGATTGCCTGAGTAGATAGATAGATAGATAGATGGATGTATAAATACTGTAAATAAATAAATAAATAAATAAATAAAATGTAGATCTCTGTCTTTCTCTGCCCTCCCCTTGGGGAGAATGACAGGGGGCGGTGGCTTCCTCTTTGGCCATGCCCTCATGTTATTTTCCTGCTGGGAGAGGCCACAGGCCCTTCCCAGGGAGCGACTCTAGTGCTGTTATTAGGCTTGATCGATCCACGAAAAATTTGATTCTAAACTCGTTGCAAAAGTAGAGGGGGCAGCGTTTCGTTTTTGAAGGTATTTCCGAATTTTGCCCCCCAAAAATTTCGAAATTAACGAAAATTCGTTATTTTCTAAATTAATTCGTTAATGGCGGACGCGCATGCACAATTCCCAAAAACAGCACAGAGGGAGAGGACTTTACAGGACTCTCCCACCCTCATTTTTTGAGTGATCCTCTTCAAACTTGGTACAGTGGTAGAACACATTTAACACTGATAGCTCACCAAAATTTGGAACGTTTCCCTTATCCTCTGATTTTTGGAGAATTTTCATAGCTTTTATAATAAACCATATTTTAATAATTGCAGAAATCTGTTCCTGGTTTGAAAGTCTTATTTCCTGTTAAATTGGGTTGTCTTTACTGTGAAAGTCATTGTTCTACTTCAGAAACTTTGTTTTTGTGGCTGAAACTTTGTTAAATTGGTGTGTGTGTGATATATACTGTGTATATATAGTCCCTGCATATGTGTGTGTGTGTTTGTGTGTGTGTGTGTGTATAGGTAAAGGTAAAGGTATCCCTTGACGTTAAGTTCAGTCATGTCTGACTCTGGGGGTTGGTGCTCATCTCCATTTCTAAGCCCAAGAGCCAGTGTTGTCCATAGACACCTCCAAGGTCATGTGGCCGGCATGACTACATGGAGTGCCATTACCTTCCCGCCTATGGATCTACTCACATTGGCATGTTTTCAAGCTGCTAGGTTGGCAGAAGCTGGAGCTAACAGCGGGCACTCACTCTGCTCCCGGGATTTGAACCTGGGACCTTTCGGTCTGCAAGTTCAGCAGCTCAGTGCTTTAACACACTTCGCCATCGGGGCTCATGTATATATATATAATATACATACACATCCACACAATGTGGAGAATATGTGGAAAGGTAGATAGATAGATAAGTTGGGAGCCACAGCGAAGGCACCTTCCTGGGAGCAAGGTCTAATAATAATAATAATAATAATAATAATAATAATAATAATAATAAATCCCTTACAATATCCAAGATGGGTACCATTATTGGCAGAGAAAGCCAAGCTGTAGGAGTTGAAATCCAATCATTTATCCTCCCTATAGAATCAATTTTATATGCATTTTTAGCTACAGAAAAGCTAAAATCAGGACAGTAAAAGAACAACACCCAGAAAATGGGAATTCCAGACAGGAAACAATCAGGGCCAGCTAATACCTCCCAACAAGGGATTCCCCCAGGTAGGAAGCAGCCAGGCTTTGAAGCTGCAAGGCTATTCAATGCTAATCAAGGTGACCAATTGCAACATTCACACTTGCCTCCCACAGACAAGAGTTCTTTCTCCCACCCTGGACCTTCCACAGATATATAAACCCCACTTGCCTAGCTTCGCACAGACGTCAAAACCTCACCGCTGGCCCCTCTCTGTCTCTCTCGGTCTCTCCATTCCCGGCTCCATCCGCCGCCTCCCCGCCTCACAGAGAGACACCAGGCCTGAGCTGAGGCGAGGCGGCGGGGGCGGCGGTGGCCATTTCCCCCTCCGTCTTCCCCCTCCTCCTCGGCCTCCTTCCCCCTCGCCCCCTCCCATTGGCTGAGCCCGTGACGCCCCTTTTGCTGAGGGGCAAAAGGAAAGGGCCTGAATGGTGGGAGTTTGGGTGATTTGCAAAAGCTTTTTTTTCCTAACGAAAAAAACGACGACATAACGAAAAACGGCCTCTCGCGATTCGAAACCGCGATATCCAGACGTGTGGACAACCAATGCCGTATATTGCTTCAAAACAAACGAAAATAACGAATTAATAACGGGTAACGGGGAAAACGAATTATTTGAGCAAGCCTAGCTGTTATTGTTGCTGTAGTTCTTGTTAGTGGGTGGGGCTGCAAAGATGCCTCCCTTTCTCAGGGTAAGGTGGGTCTCCCTTCCCTTCCCTCTCAATCACTCAGGCCTCAGGCCTCTCTGGAGGCCTCTTCCACCTCTGCTGTTGCCTTGGAGGCGACACTTCCCCTCCTGAAGCGGAAGAAGGTTCTTCCTAAATGCCTCCCTTTCCTGTTAGTTAGTCATCCTCAGACCTCAGGTCTCCCTGCAGGCCTCTTCTGCTTCCATAGTTGCCTTGGAGGTGATTTCTGTTGTGGCTCATCTCTGAGGTGGAGGAAAAGGCACTTCTTCCCCTCTGCCACCTTCCTCTTTTCCCTTTCCCCCACCGCTACTGGTTTTGCCTCAGCCCTCGGCTTCTCTGCACGCCCTTCTCCTCCTATCCTAAACAGTTGTTTGTAGTACAGCTGTTGCTTGTTTGTCCAGCAGATGGTGCTGTTTGTGAACCAAAGCATGGTTTTACCTGTCTCTGGTGTGACAAGTGCAGAATAGTTGGTATGTGAATACCTTAAAACACTCACCAGTGTGAATTCTATGTTATGTCCAAAATGCGAAGCAATTGGTGAAGTAGTTTGGGAGATATGAGGTCCCTCACAAACAGACATTACATTTTTATTTATATAGATTATCTTTTTTTTCTAAATGCTGGCATTCAAGGCCTCTTAGGGGATATCTACATTGTAAAATTAATGCAGTTTGACACCACTACTGTGGATCCATGGTATGGAAATCATAAGAGTTGTAGTTTTATAAGGATTTTAGCTTTCTTTGGCAAAGTGTGCTGGTGGCTCACCAAACTACAGACCCTATGATTCCATATCATTGAGCTAGGGTAGCTAAAGTGATATTGAAATGTATTAATTCCATAGAATAGATGCACTCTTATAAAGTTCCACAAAGCGCTATAAAATTAAAGAATATACTCGTGCACAGAGGAGATTTGGGGATTTAGATAGCCATCATCAACTGTTCCCCCACCCTGCCTAGAGTAGAAGTTCTTATCTTTTTATCAATACAAAGGTTTGGCAGTTTGGCAGGTTAGCACCTATCAATCAAAATGTTTTGACAGAGTTTCCCTTGGCCCTAATGTGTCACTCCTGTGAAAATATTACAGGACAGCATGATCCTTTGCATAGAGGTTGGATGGCTATGACAGCTCTGTCAATCAGTCAGAAAGGGTGACATGCCTGTTCTCGTGCCTTCATGTGTCATTCTCATAAAAAATATGACACAACCATTCTTGGGATGTGGGCAGCAATAATTGATCATAGAAATACCTGCCACCTGGTATGTGATCAATGTTCCGTTATATTTAAGGCATCCATCTTTTGCAAAATTTGCAAGACAGCTTGGCTTTAACTTCTTTCAGCATTTTTCTTGGGTTTCAGTGTAATTATGGTATTTCAGAGAAACTGTTAGATAAAAAAATCTTGCAGCTAACATGCACTTATACACACTTACTTTTACATACCAACAATAAATCAACAATTTACTGTTTAACCAAACAGTTTATAACAATTACATTACCATAAAAACATACTAAAATTGTTCACTTAAAACATTTTTAATGGCAGCTGGAACACAGAATAAAAAATACCTTTCTGCAAAGGAGATATGGTTACCAAAAGCTCAAGAGTGAAATCATTTACAGGCCATGGCATTTATTTCGATAAATCTTTGCTTTCTGCACGGCGTTGCTGCTGCAAATGCAGCTTCTCTGATGGTAAAGTATTTGTCTAAATCAAACAGAAGGAATTTCAACTGCATCCATCATTTTCATTTTGAATATGTTTCAACAATCCAGACAAATCTTCCTTCTCTCTATCGTGCGTAGCTAACAGAGCATGAAATGACCCAAACTTTCCAGACATGAGCAAACTACAAGCATATGAAAAACTCTGATGCTATAGGTATAATTTAATGTCACCTAGAAGATACTGGGCTTGCTCATGTCTACCCTGGCTAGTCTGGAGTAGAAAAGAGGTAGCCATACATACTCTGCATGGTCCAGCCAGGTTGAGACCAACCACATGGGGGGGGGGGGCTTCTAAATTCATCCCAAGCCATATTTCCTGGAAAGATGGAGAACTGTCCATCATCCGCCGCCAGTTTATTTGGCTGCATTGTCCTGTCCCCCCCCCCTGGGTTTGGCCACAGAGCTGCCCCAGAAGTAGTTGTACTAGGTGTGATGGGAGCTGTCAGTCTCTGTGGCTGCACTTAAAAAACCCCCACAACAAATGGATGCTATTGGCCGATCATTTCACTGTCTGTGTCACCTTTGTTCCTCTCATCCAGCCACAGAGCTCTATGTGAGTTCATGGCCAAAGTGGGAACCCAGGGCTGACATCAGCAAAGGTCTCCATGCAACTGGAAGTTAAAGACTATCTCCCCACTTTCCTCCTGGTCCTGCAGGCACCTCTGGTGATGTCAGTAAAGGGCACCCACATAGTCCAGGAGCCAGAGCCGGCCCTAGGTATTTTTCAAGTGTAGGTGAACAGAATTTTGGCGCCCCCCCCAAAAAAAACCAATCACTGAAAAATAAAAGTGTTGGATAAGCGAAAATGTTGGATAATAAGGAGGGATTAAGGATAAGCCTATTAAACATCAAATTACATTAAGATTTTACAAATTAAGCACCAAAACATCATGTTTTACAACGAATCAACAGAAAAAGCAGTCTCAACTGCGCCCCCGTATGTTTTGCGCCCGAAGCGACCGCTTAATTCGCCTCATTGTTGGACCGGCTCTGCCAGGAGCTCAGGCCACATCCACACTGCCATATAATGCAGTTCAATGCAGTTAAACTGCATTCTGAAGCTGCATTATATGGCAGTGTAGATGGGGATTCAGAAGTCTTTGGCTGGCTGGGAGTGATGAAGGTGATGATATGGGCATAGTCCATTCCCCTTTCCTTGTCTCTGTAAACAATATATCAGTCTGAATTGGGCAGGATCCTGCTGTCCAAACTGTCCCAAAGCTGTAGGGATAATCTGGAGTTTAAAGCCAACTCTGGCACATCATCTTATTTTTATCAATGTGGCTTAACCTGTTTTGAACTGTGTTACCTACTGGAAGTGGAGAAACATCACAGGGGCAGCCAGGAACCAACTCAGGGTGAGTCTGGGTTTTAATTCCCATGTAGAGGAGCTCAAAATTTGTAACCATGGGGCCACTAAAGCTGCATATACATAATGGCAATGCATGCAAATTTCTTTATAGAAGAAATGTTGTTTTGATACTAGAATAAAACATGGAAAAGTTGACATCTGGACAGCCATTTGGACTCTCGGCATAGTTTCCAAAACAGTAGCTACATCAGTTTCATGGCAAAGACAAGAAACAAAAATGTTAAGGACTAAGATTGTCTTCAGATGAAGGCCTCCAGTGCTAACAATGAAAAAGATGTTATTTTTTCTTCTTTTTGCCTGGTGAGAAAAAGTGTGGCAGACATAGTGTGATAGGTTCCTAGCTTGCTTGTGCTCTTGGACTCTGCACTGCTTCTGGAAAGCTATGTTGCTACAGTCGCCAAGAACGCCTTTGCTCAGTTTTGGACAGGGCTTTCCTTGAAAAGTGTTTGGAAGATACAGTGTAAAATTCAGCAGCCAGACTGGTACAAGGTGGATGTTTTAGAGACAATGCATCAACGGCCCTGCAGGAACAACCATGGTTTCCAATTTGTTTCTAAGCTCAACTCAAGGTGTTGACCTACAAAGTCTTTAACACTGTGTGGTCAGATATCTGAGCAATTGCTTCCTCTGATATAAGTTGCAAGAAGATTGATAACTTCAGAGGAGGCCTTTTTTTGTGTTCTAACACTTTTTGAATTTGGTTGGAGGGTAAATGTAACAACACTGGAACTCAACTATGGAACTCCCTATCCAAGAAAGACTAGTCTTTAAAGCTTCCAGTGGACAGCCAAAACAGTGCTCTTCTGCATTCAGTATTTGAAATTCCTGTTTCAACTGTTTCAAAACTAGATTATATGATTGTTTTTTGACTGCTTGTAGAAATTTCTAAGGAATATTTTAATGAGCTTTATAATGTTTTAATCTTTGTATTGTTTTAATTGGCCCATCACCTTGAATGCCCTTGTGGGCTGGGATGCCAGATATACTTTAAATAAATAATAAACAAATATGGAGGGACTTTAATTGAAAATGTCATTTAGTTTTCTTGTCAAATATCATGAACGAGGAGGACTGAAAAATGTGAGCCTCATCTAGAAGCCTCTAAACAAGTGGTTCCCAACCTTTAGTCTCCAGGTGTTTTGAACATCAACTCCCAGAAATCCCAGCCAGTTTATCACTTGTTAGGAATTGTGGGAGTTGAAGTCCAAAACACCTGGTGGACCAAAGGTTAAGAACCACTGCCTTAAACAAATGTATTATGACATAAATATTGAAATGGACCTGTCCCCCAAGTATTTATAGTATATTAAAAACTGTTGGTGATTGTGGATGATGGATAGAAGCTCTTACGTGTGCCCATGAACCCAGAGTTACCCTGCAGAATGATGCACCACTCAGCTTTGCAGAACAAATAACACAGGAACTTTTGCTAAGTCCAAGAGATCAACAGAACAATGGTATTTACAATAGTCCCTCTGATTGCTTACAGAAATCAGCCGTCATAAGCAGTCCTTTCTTAGTCCATAAATCTGCTTCAGTGAAGATGAAACTCAGCCAATCGGCTTCATGCATTTGATTTTCCAGTTAACACACATATAGTATCTTTGCAAACCATCACAAAAACATGCCTCCCAACATTTCACAATGAAAATTGCAATGATGGCTAAGCAACATCAAAGTGTGGTCAAGATGGTGAAACATATTAAAGAGGGAGAGAAGCTGCAGTAGTATGTTTTGCCTTAACCTACTGAAAAGGGCAGGGTTCCCACTCCTCCTATTTTCTCTCCCCTCTGTGGCTGAACCTACAATGCTATATAATATAGATCCAGAATGCAGATTAACTGCTTTGAACTGGATTATATGAGTTTACAATGCCATATAATCCAACTCAATGCAGTTAAATTGCATTCAGAAACTGAATTATATGGCAGTGTAGATGGGGCCTGTGCTAACTGAATGCAAGTGATTTTTTACATTTTGAACTGCTTTTAAAATAACTGAAGTAATCTGAGACCAAAAGGGGAAAGTTAGAGTTGGAAAGAGAAACTGGGACATTTTTCAATGCAGCCCAAAGGGGGGAAAGGACAGAGGGAATGTAATTTTTTTCTTCTGTCTAAATCCAGTTCCTAGGCTCATCTTACACAGGCCCTACTGAATCAATAAGAACTGGGTAAGTCAATACTTATGTAGCTGACTGTAATAATTTTGTTCATGCTAGTAAGCAATTGGAAACCTGAAACCCTTGATGAACTACAACCCACTTGACCTATAGATCCAGGTTTATCTTCTGCCCACTACAATATATGCTGAGGTCATGCATCATATGTGAACAATAAAGCACCCAGGAGCTACAGTCTTTTAGAGCCTGCCTCAATTGCTTTAAAATACTTTAATGGGTACTGAAAACAACCTTTATCAAAGCATTTGAGTCTGAAATAATGCATTATCAACATCATAACAATCCCTAGTTCTGTAGGTTTATTCTCTTCCTAGCACACATTGAGAGATACTTCTAGCCAAGATCTAAGCACTTTCTCTTGAAAAACATCTGTCTGTTTCATTGCTGGCACTTTGGCACCGTGTGAATAATGGAAAGACTTATCTTAGAAGAAAACTTTAACTAATGGCAGAATTAGGTTCGCCTCTTTAGTATATGCAAAATTTAATACTGTGTAGACTTTTGGAACAGCTTTTGACTGGTTCCAGGCAGATGGTACTTCCATACGTGTTTTTCTCAAAATCAAAACTTGGATAATTACTGTTTTTGACTTGCTCTAATCCATATCTGTTGACAAACCATTTGTGGTTAGAAAGGCAACTTTCAATTTATATAACATCTGTCCTTTCCTCAAAAATCTATTTAAACTATCCTCCTTGACAATACCTCTTGTACAAATACCTCAGTGCAATTTGTATGGCAGATAACAGGATCATATCATCAGCAAACATAGGCAGACAAATATGACAAATAAAACAAGGAAATCTGTTGGTGACTGATGATCAGAAACAGAATCATTAGCATAAATTGAAGCTAAACCTGTTGATTGGGATTTCATGGGCCTGCTGAGATAGTAAAGTTGCCTTCATAATGCACAGGCACAAAGTGAATTTGAGCAAAGTAATTTATTTTCCATTTCTCCTAATTCAGAATATGTGGTTATGCATACACACGATTAGGACAAAATGCCTGACCTTACTGCAAATCTTGTAGTTTATTTATACACAGTGTCTTATTGAGGTTTCAACTCTGAATATGTTTAAATGTTGTGTTTATGAGATGGCAGAAAGGAAGCCATAGATTTAACAATTCTTTATGTCTCTTTGGTTTTCCTCATTTTTTTGGAATTTACAATTTACTTTGTAACTAATTGTTTTTCTGCAGAAACAAGAGAGTGTTCCCCAAATTGTGTTTAATAAGTATGCTTTTTAAAACTGATGTTATTCTCTTTTACATTCTAGAAGAAGCAAAGACCATCAGTACTGAAGTGATCATCCTCCGTCATTGACTTTGCTGGGGGAGCCCCCAGTGGCGCAATGGGTTAAACCCTTGTGCCGCAGGACTGCTGACCGAAAGGTTGGCAGTTCAGATTGAGGGAGTGGGATGAGCTCCCATCTGTCAGCTCTAGTTCCCATGCAAGAACATGAGAGAAGCCTCCCACACTATGGTAAAACATTAAACAACTGGGCATTCCCTGGGCAACATCCTTGCAGACAGTCAATTCTCTCACACCAGAAGCGATTTGCAGTTTCCCAAGTTGCTCCTGACATGAAAGAAAAAACTTTTGCTGGACTGGCAACGACTGGATCCGAATGCCCGATCACCTCTCCCAATGCAGTTACTTTACTCTCAGCTCCAGAACAGAAAATTCAGTGTTGGTAGAAAGCAAAAGAGATTTAAAAATGGTCTTAAAGATAATCTTGGAGTAAGCTCCACTGAACACAGTAGGATTTCCTTCTGAGCAGGCATATATGGGCTTGCATTGTGTAATGATATTGTGTTAGGCCCCTTCCACACAGCTGAATAAAACCCCACATTATCTGCTTTGATCTGGAATATATGGCAGTGTGGACTCAGATAACCCAGTTCAAAGCAGATACTGAGATTTTTTTTTGCCTATTCTGGGTTATATGGCTATGTGGAAGGGCCCTTAGAAGCTAGTAATGTAGTGAGTTGTTTTCTCTACTGTAGTGACTGTAAGACATAACAACTGATGGAGTGATCAGAGCAATCAGTAATACAGTTTCCACTAAATAAATAACAACCCAAGATCTGCATGCCTTTTTACCCAAACTATGTTATATTGCTATCTATTGCAGTTAGTAATTGACAGATCTGTCTGTTTTCATTCTGTATCTATTTCATATGTGCTCAGTCATAAATCTGTTTAGTTCTGTTTCTCCATCTGTGATTTGTGTGTGTGGAAAAATTACACAAGAATTTGATTTAAATTAGAATCATAGAATCATAGAATCATAGAATAGTAGAGTTGGAAGAGACCACATGGGCCATCTAGTCCAACCCCCTGCTAAGAAGCAGGAAATCGCATTCAAAGCACCCCCGACAGATGGCCATCCAGCCTCTGCTTAAAATCCTCCAAGGAAGGAGCCTCCACCACGGCCCCGGGGAGAGAGTTCCACTGTCGAACAGCTCTCACAGTGAGGAAGTTCTTCCTGATGTTCAGGTGGAATCTCCTTTCCTGTAGTTTGAAGCCATTGTTCCGTGTCCTAGTCTGCAGGGCAGCAGAAAACAAGCTTGCTCCCTCTTCCCTATGACTTCCCTTCACGTATTTGTACATGGCTATCATGTCTCCTCTCAGCCTTCTCTTCTGCAGGCTAAACATGCCCAGCTCTTTAAGCCGCTCCTCATAGGGCTTGTTCTCCAGACCCTTAATCATTTTAGTCGCCCTCCTCTGGACGCTTTCCAGCTTGTCAACATCTCCCTTCAACTGTGGTGCCCAAAATTGGACACAGTATTCCAGGTGTGGTCTGACCAAGGCAGAATAGAGGGGGAGCATAACTTCCCTGGATCTAGACGCTATTCCCCTATTGATGCAGGCCAGAATCCCATTGGCTTTTTTAGCAGCCACATCACATTGTTGGCTCATGTTTAACTTGTTGTCCACGAGGACTCCAAGGTCTTTTTCGCACACACTGCTGTCAAGCCAGGCGTCCCCCATTCTGTATCTTTGATTTCCATTTTTTCTGCCGAAGTGAAGTGAAGTATCTTGCAAATTGAACACCTTTTCCTCTAAGGTATATTTTAGATGCATTTTTGATACAAACATATAATATCTTTTATACCGTTTTAATGGTTTTAATTTGTATTTAGATGTTATGGATTTAGTTATGTTATGCATTGTTTTATATGTATGTGAGGCATTGCATTTTTGCCATTGATGTGTCATACCCGACCCTGAGTCCCCCCAGGGGGTGAGCAAAGCAGTATAGAAATGCAATAAACAAATAAATACATTTTGCTCTGGCCATGCTGCCTTGGGAAATTTGGAAATGGTAGTCCAGTGAAACAAACCAAAAAACCAAAAAAACAAACAAACAATTTTAAAAATCCATTTTCATAAAATATGCAATTTGTATTTTTGGGGCATGAAAAAACATTTTGGTGGGGGAAAAAAAGAACTGCATGACAAAACCCTATAGAGGTGTACAGTCTGAAAGACAACTCTACCCTACATATTGATCTGGGAAGTGCCAATTCAGTCAGTTCAAAAGGCAGACCAAAGGAAATCTTTCAGCCTCGTTCCTACCTTTTACAAAGAAGCTGTCAGAACATCTGTGCCATAAAGCCTGGCCTTTATCCTGCCAGACTGAAATTGTTGGTGTTCCTCTAGTTCTTAACCTTGTTTATAGATCCCTGGTAAGCACTTGCTTAACACACTGGAGAGGATAAAAAAATGCACTCCTCCTTTGTCTTGTTGTAGTTGTAATGAAAGAGCAATAACCTTTCCGCTGTCACTCATAGCATTAATCCTTGGAGCTGTGACTTGGAATTAGAGGGTTGTGTCCAGCCTACAAGTGCATCTGTTCTTCGCCATAGTTGTTAAATGCATCTTTTAACCGAAACTGGGGTTTTTTTCCCCCTGTCAAAGAAATGTGTTATTCTAATCACTAGGAAGAAGTCTGAGAACAGGGTACCGTGGCATAATGCCGCATAAATACTGTTATTACTTTTTCAGCAGCTTAGAGTGGAGATGCTGCATTGTCTGGTTTGGGCTATATAATGGTTATCTAGATTGTCAATGGCAGTCACCGACCTTGTGTTAATATTTCTGGAGGAGGCCCCTGAGATTTTTGAAAAGTGGTGATTAGCTATTAATTAACTAGTGCTGTTCTATTCTGAATGTCACAGATTATTGACTGAACTGGGAATGTATGACCCAATTTTTTAAATTGTAAATAATAATAAATAATACTAGAAAATAATCGCAATCTAGTTACCATGAAAAGTAACTTTTTATAAAGCAGACAATACTACTGACCTTGCACCAAAGCTAATCCTCTAATTACTCTCTGTTCAGTACAATGAAGCCACTTCATTGGGGTTTTTGGGGTTTTGCCAGTTCTGGGAAAGCTTATTTTGTATTTGCAACTCACATTTATGTTGAACAGAATGATGACTTCCCACTTAATTGTAAACTGTAATTCAAAGACATACAGTTGGTCCTCCATATCCATTGACTCTGTATCCACAGAATCCTTCACCCATGGCTTGAAAATACATTTAAAAATGTAAAAAACAAAACAAAAAACCAACCAAACAAGCCTGTTGGTGTTTTATATAAGGGATACCATTTTTCTAACCGTCATATATAATGGAACTTGAGCTTCCATGTATTTTGGTATCCATAGGGGATTCTGAAACAGCAGATACAGAGGTCTTACTGTATAAACAGGTGTAGGAGTAGCTGGAGACCTCTTCTACTTCGTGAAATAGCCCTTTTCAAGTTGAAATGGCTTTACACTGGCAGAACCCCATTCTGCTGGTTGATTTCAAATGAGAGAGAGATCAATTGGTAGAGATGACAGAACATCCACAAATGGGGCAGACTACATGGGGGGCAATGTTATGGCAGATCCAAACCTCCCCCAGCTACCAGGGATGCATCTTCACCAAAGAATTACCATATATACTCGAGATAAGCCGAGTTTTTCAGCCCTTTTTATCAGCTGAAAAAGCCTCCTTTGGCTTATAATGGGGTCAAGGTCAAGCTGGCCAACGCAGCCTGGAGACCATTGCTTGCAATATATGATGTATTTCTCTCCTCCCTTATCAGCTGTTTTATTTTCCAAAGCCTCCCTCTCTCTTAACCATAAGCCCTTGCAAACCAGGAAGAAGAATATATATACCCATTAATCTTATAAAAGCATTGTCCCCTGAAATATTTGTTAATCTCTGCTACAGATATGTAGGCACTAGGCATGTCCGATCGATGAAAAAAACGTTTCAATTCTTTTTTCTAAAGTAAGGGACGCTGGCGCTTCGATATAGAAAGTATTTCTGATTTTTTCACCCAAAATTTTTGTATATTTTCAAAAATTTGTAATGATTCTAAATGTTTCTAAAATGGCAGATGCGCATGCGCAATCACCAGAAAAATGAACCCAAGGGGGGGGGGGCTTTTACAGGGCTCTCCCGCCCTCATTTCTTGAGCTATCTTCATCAAATTTGCAATACCCTTGCAAGTTGTGCAAAGATACTTAGAAAACTAGAAATTCCCTTGCTATATTTTTAAGCAAGAAGGACACTGGAAATTAATGGTGTTTCTGGCTATGCAATCCCACAAGCCTCAACCCAATGCCTTCAGTTAGAAATGGACCAGTGACCACCACGCCAAGCAATGCCCTGGCAAGGAGTGCAAATATACTTTGAAAACTAGAAATTCCCTTGCTAAGAGAAAGAACCAGCAACAAAACCCTAACCCTTTCTCCAAACCGCTCTGTGGGAAAAGCCAGACTGGGCCCCTTCACCCTCTCTCTCCCTCAAGAGGCTTGCTTGCTCTCTGTTTGCAGGCCACCACCCTCTCTGCACAAAGCCCAGCCCAGAATGGCTCACCCGGGCTACACAAAGGGCTTTTATGGCAATCTTCCATGTGGACACAGGACCCTAGCCCTCGCCATTGCGTCCATCGTGGAAGCTTCTGATTGGCAGCCATGTTAGGCTGTGCTAAGCTCCCATTCAAGGTAGGTTGCAGAAACAATTTTGTTTTAAAAAATATTTTTAAAAAAATTTTTAAAAATTTTTTAGGGGAAAAAAATTAACGAAACATTAAGAGACAATTAGAGAATGGGCCAACAATGGTTCGAATTACATTGCTGGTTGCGCTGTGAGACAATGTCTCGGAATGCGTATCAAAAAGCAAGAACAATCCGAAATAAATCCGATATACAATTCAAAACGATTTTTTGGACATGTCTAGTAGGCACCTCCCCTTGCAAGCCTTTGCAATCCCTATGTACCTAAATATTTGTATCTATCTATCTATATACATTAATTTTATATATGAATATAATATATGAACCTCATAATAATAATAATAATAATAATAATAATAATAATATAATTATATATGAACCTCATATGTTTGCAAGTCTTTGCAAATCCTATACACATAGAGATATTTAGATATTTCCATGCTTGCAAGTTTTTGCAAATCCTATGCAGATATAATTATCTATATATGTCTAGCTAGATATATATATGAATATAGATATATAGGGCTTGAAAATACTACAGGGGAAATGCACACACACACACACACACAGATTTCTAGATATATGCAGGAGCGAAATACACACATATAGAGAAGATTTGCAAATATTTCAGGGCAAAATGCATATGTGAAATTAGTATATATAATTATAGATCTATATCTAGCTCTGCATTGTTTATATAGGCATTGAATGTTCCCTGTTACTATGTTGGAAGCCAGTCTGAGTCCCCATGGTGAGATAGGGCAGGGTACAAATGAAGTTTTGTTGTTGTTGTTGTTGTTGTTGTTGTTAGGTTATTGTTAATACCATATTGTTTCTGTTGACCCTACTTTTCCACTTACAGAACTAGTTTACTGTTTTTCTTTGATATATGGTAAATATTCAAAAATATTTAACTTGCTGGTGCCTCAATTAATGTAATTTTATTGGTCTCTATTTTTAAAAGATTTACCAGTAGCTGCTGCATTTCCCACCCTTGCCTTATAATCGAGTCAATAAGTTTTCCCAATTTTTTTTTAATGGTAAAATTAGGTGTCTCGGCTTATATTTGGGTCAGCTTATACTCGAATATATATGGTAATACAGTTTGAAACCATTTGCCATGGTTCAATGCTATGGAATCCAAGGAGTTGTAGTCTTGTGGGGAGAGAAGGCTAAAAACTGTCTAAAACTCCTCGAGAGGACTCAGGGCAGTTTCCAACAAAAATACAAAAAAAGTCAATTGTCAGCATACAACAACTTAAACATAGTAAACAAATAAAACAACATCATTGAAACATAATCCCATATCATGGAGTCAGAGCAGTGAAAAGGGTGTCAAATTGCATCAACAGAACATTAATAGCATTTCAGTGGAATTTTTTTCTTTGAAATATGAGCATTTTGAGTTAAGAGCCTCAGTCATTGAACAAATCAAACTCTTAAGTCAAGGTATTACTGTATCCCAATTTTTCCTCCCTTCCACTATCCTGCTTAATCCTCAGGTTACTTCTGTTGATGCAAACTGCATTCAAACTGCTTTAACTCAATGGCATTTTTGCCTGCTTCGTCCTTATTAACAACCTTTGCCCCCTTGTTGCCTGACCACAACTTTTGGAAAGCACTGTGATATGGTTCAACCACCTGTGTCCCAGTTTTCATCTGTGAAATGTTGGAGAGTATGATATTTTGAAAAGGACCCAGATACCCATATGTTAGATCTATCTGTCTTTCTCTTGCATGGTTTCTGTAGCATAGGATAAGCTTCCATTCCAGCATAAAATCTCTTTGTAAACATGCAGAAGACTACTAACATTCAAGAGCTTAATGGGGCATAGTTTGTTAGACATGTAAACAAAGAAGTCACCCCCAAAACTGAAGGTAGAATATAAATCTTTGGAAAGACATTATGCACATGCACACTACAATTTAGCTAAATCTAAATGACTCTTAACTCCCTTTTGTTGTGAATGAATGTCATTTTAGAGTATGCATAAGTTAATGGAACTTAATGGTCTCTGCTTTTTAGCTGCAAATAATGTACATATTCCTTTAAGAAACCTTAATTAGTCAGTAAAGCCACAGGCAGGTAATCACAAAAAAGTACTAGAAAGGATATTTGTTTGCCAGCTACAGAACAAATGCTCATAGTTCATTGTCTGCTAGAGAAGATCTTGCAACTTTCTGACTTTGTGAGGAATAATTTGTCATTGGGATGTCTGCATAATGAATAATATATCTCCTGGAAGCACATTATGAGTTAATCACATATCAACATTAGAAAGTGAAAAATCACACATTGCAGCTAAAGAACTATGAGGAAGGCAAATTAACTAAAGCATGTAAAAGATTTTCAAAGTTTTTAAGAGGTGTGAATTTCAAGTTGCATCTTTGCTAAAAATTCATACAATGTTTTGTTTATCATCTCTGCTACTGGTAACAAAAGCGAAATACACAGGAGGCTCATATTGAATTTAGCTAACAAAAAGATTAACCGGCGATAGCAGTATTTGGAGTCTGCCTTAGATATTTAGTCGAACCATGATATTGTGCAAAGTGCCTCTTTGGCACTCTTTGTTTGTGTATAACATAATTATCTCCTTTCAATACTGAGATTAGAATTAAATTTGCTATGTATATTGAGGACACAGTACAGTATTTGTTTTTTACTCTTAATCCCCTCGTGGGTTATTGTTAGGAAATACACAACACAGAATTCTTAATGAAAACAAGAGATTGAAGTGGAGCTTTGGGTTCATCTACACGGTAGAATTAATGCAGCTTGACCCCATCAGATTCCACAGCATTGATTCATGGCAGATAACATGGTGTCAAAGGCCCCTTCCACATTGCCATATGAAATCCAGATTATCTGCTTTGAACTGGATCATATGGCATCTAGACTCATATAATCCAGCTCAAAGCAGATAATGTGAATTATCTGATTTGATAATCTGGATTATATGGCAGTGTAGAAGGAGCCAAACTATATTAATTCTACAGTGTAGATGCATTTTCTAATTCCTACTCTCCAACTTCTTTGTATCCTCTCAGGAAGGCAGTAGTTACTTGCACATTTGTCAGTCATATTTATATTCAAACTCTGTACACATTTCAACTGTGCAGTATATGTTGTCTTAAAGAAAATGATAATTAAAACCCCCCAATCAATAATGCCTATCCATGATGGTCTATTCAGGAATTAAAATGGTTTTTAAAAATTGTGTCAGAAGCAAATGGAGGGAAGTTGCTTCTGGTGTGAGAGAATCAGCCCTCTTCAAAGTCGCTGCCCAGGGGATGCCCGGGTGTGTTACCATCCTGTGCGGGGCTTCTCTCATGTCCCGTAGGAAGTTAGGGCTGACAGATGGGAGCTTACTCCATCTCACAGATTCGAACCGCTAACCCTCAGGTCAGCAGTTCAAGCGGAACAAGGGTTTAACCCATTGCACCACTACAGCTCCATATTAAAGTGGGTGAGTTCAGAGGGACTTTCTCCCAAGTAAGAGTGTATAGGACTGCAGCATAAAAAACATGAAAAACACCACTCAACAGCTAGAGACTTGTGTATCTTAGCACCTTTCCAAGAAAACAACAACAACAAAAAAACACTGAAAGGGTGAAGTTAAAGATGCACTGTTATATATGAAGGACAAATTGCAAAAAAAGCTTAACTTACTACTTTGTAATATCTCCTAGGTATTGTTGCAAGGCGGATGAATGTCTGGGGCATTTATAGAGCATTTTAAGGGGCACAAAGTGTGTAGCTATTATGCTGGTGTTGTCTGGGGATGATGAGAGTTGTAGTCCAGTACATTCAAAAGACCCCTGCTTCAATGCTCCTAAACAAAGTCATTTGGAGGATAATCCTATGAAATTCCCTTTTTGGAGAGATCAGGCAAATCTCTGTTGTTAGAATTTTAAACGTTAGCTGAAAATGTTTTATTAGGAAGACTTTAATTTATGGGTGCCAATTCATTTTAAATATATTCTTAACTGTGCTGTTTTAATCCATCTTGCCTTTGTTTTATTACTGCTTTATTGTTTTTATTTCCTTCTTCTTAGTCCCCTTACAAGAAAAAAAATGGTCCCTGAAACAAACAGCATCTCCATCAGCAGAAAAATGTCTAGGAAAAAGTCATTTCAGGGTGAAAAAGTTTTGATAGAGTTTCAGCTGTCACTCCCTTGTTACTATGCTTTTGGGATTTTTTAAGAGTCTATGTTCAGTCCTCTTGCTGCTATGCCAGTTTTGGCCCTACAGTAGTAGTGAAGGTAAGGTGGTACACTTATGTCTGGAGGTATGCTGCCATGTCAGACTGTAGCAAGAAGCTTACATTCATGCTTGATTGCTCCTCTGCACAAAAGAAGTCTTTTCAGTGTAAAAAATTAAGTGCCAGACAAACCAGTTCCAGACTTTCCCCCCCTAGCATGTTGGTTTTGTACTCAAACATTCCTTGGAGTTTTGGGTATGTCAAAATCTATTTTGACCCTATGCCAACTTATTATTTACATTTAGGAATTTATCACTCCATGGCAGTTGTGTGATCATCAATATCAGCATGAACATCTTCGCTATTGTATATCTCTCCATTGGCACAACTGTACTGATTCACCAATTCATGGTCCTGCACTTGTATATCTGTTGCCGCTTATAACTTTGCCCTCCCCCACTTCCTCTGCTCTATAATTCTTTTTAAAAATGAAATGTCAAAGGAATTTTGCAATTGCATATATGATAAATAAAAAATCAGATACTATTAAATATATAAAAATATTGCATTGAGTGTAGTGAGTGGGAGGGTGGAAGAGTATGTAGATCCCAGCCTCTGATATCACTACAATGTTGGAATGCTGGCAAAGAAGTACAATAATCCTATTACACAGCTAGATGATAAGAACATAGTGTGATTGTCAGCTTTTGATGTGATTTGGCCATCAATTGGGGGGGGGGGGTTATTACAGGAAGGAAGCAGATCAGCAATGGGATCCTCATGACATTGTGCAATGGATGATGATGCTCCTGCTTCAATGCCAGTTTGCCTTCTTCATGTACACCACTTTCACATAGTGGTGTTAAAGGTGTACATGACTCTTAACCATTTTCCTCTCACAAATAGCCTACAGATCCTCCAACATTTCACGGACAATTACTGGGGCCTGTGTGGCCAAAAATCACCAAAATGTGGCCAATATGCTGAATGTTATTAATGTGGAAAAACACATAAGTGAGAAGAGATACTGAAAGGGGCAGGGTGGGGGCAGGCTCACCATGTTTCTCTGTGTGTGTCCCAGCTGTTGACTTATGGCAGTGGTTCTCAACCTGTGTGTCCCCAGGTGTTTTGGCCTACAACTCCCAGAAAGCGTAGCCAGCTTACCAGCTGTTAGGATTTCTGGAAGTTGAAGGCCAGAACATCTGGGGACCCACAGGTTGAGAACCACTGACTTATGGGGATCCCATGAATTTCATAGGGTTTTCTTAGGCAAGGAATACTCCGGATTAATTTTGCCAATTCCTTCCTCTGAAATATAGCCTGGGATTTATTGGCTATCTTTCATCCAAGTACTAACCAGGGATAACCCCACTTAACCACCAATATTAAAAGGAATTTACTGCTTTTAAAGATATTTGGACCTTAATGTTACCATACTGCCCAGTAAAATAAAAAGATTCTAGCTTGAAACAAAGAAAAGATAAGAAGACAGAAAGGCAAGAAGATAACAGGCTTCTGACAAAAATTATCCTCAATCTCTATTCAGTTCTTTTTGAATTTGCAGACCCTTGCTTCCCATGCAATACATGTATGGTAAAAATAGATACAATTTTCTAGTACACATGTGGCTTACTAGTAGTGATTATTTGCCCACAGGATCCACTGTAGAGCAGTAAAGAAATATACAAATGAAGGCAGGTGGTCCTTATCTGGCTAGGAAGTCTGACCCAACATCCTTCCTCTGTCATGTGCCTAGGAGCCTTCCTAATGAGGCCGAGATCATTATCAGTCTTATTACAGATTATTAGAGCAGTCAAAGGAAGAACTGCAGAAGAGATGGAGACAGGGTTGGAGAAAAGGGCCTTGGGGGAAAGAAATTATTGTCAGTCTCCGTGACTAAATAAAATAATGTTTTCCCCAAGCCATACGTTCCAGATCTTGCATTCAGATACCAACCTAATTCAATTGGAAAGAAACTAAAAATGTTTATGATCTCTGATGCCATTAGTTTTGGTTAGTTTGATTCAAAAGTAATCCAAGGTTTATGGCTGACTTACTCAAAGGGTTATAAGAGCTGTTGCTTTAGAAAACAAAGTGATATTCACCAAGTTGACATACATTTCATCATATGACCCCTGCTGACCAATTCCAAGCTGCCAAAAAATTTCTCCTGCAGTGTCAGAATGCCAAAGTACTGTGTGTCAAATTAATATTTAATAAATTAATGCATTTTGCATTGCTTTTGAATCACTTTGTAGACTTGATTTGCAATATTTATAAATGAGGTGCTGTTGGAAACATGTTGAAGGCACACGACAATAACAATGTGGAATTCCCTATAATTTGACATTTTCAGGATTGGAGTCTAGCCTACAGGAAGTCTGAAAAGCAGTGTGAACCAGAGAAAGGTCATGCTGGGGATGAACCGCCTGTTCAGGAGACAGAAAAGCTAGATGCACAGTCGCTCTCATCCCCTTTGACCACTTGTAAAGGACCACCAGTATAGACAACTACACAAGCAGCTGGATCCATCTGTGTAAGAGGGCTGTGTTTAATAAGCTTAACAACAGCTCCTGCTCTTGGCTCCTGTCCTGGAACTGAATTCTCTCCCCCACCCCTTTAATCCATCGTTTCTTGGGGATGTGACCTACTCAACATTATTATATGTGGGTTATTATCGTAAATCCTTCTAGTTTTGCTCGTTCCATTTACATTAAATATAGTCCCTGTTACAATTGCCTAAATGAGCTTTCAGGATTGGAGAGCTCCCTGCATTATTTAAAGGGAGGCTTAAAAACAAGGATAAAGGGCAAAATTACCCTCTCGTCTGGTCTTTTAATTTCCGGGGACAAAGAAAGAAAACCGCACAACTCTGTCTGTTCTCTTCCTCCAGCTGCTCTGGGAAGCCCCTGATAACAGCTTTCTAACAGGGGGGCTCATTCTCCGAAGGCTGTCTTTCCCTGCTGATGCTGTGAACACTCTGACAAAGGTTAAGACTGATTGACCCAGTTATTGGGGAACAGGAAGCTTGTTGTCGACTGCTGCATTAGTTTAGAGTTGCTAATTTGAATGCTGGCCCTACCATTAGGCAAAGCAAGATAACTGCCATAGCCAGCAGATTTTGAATATCATGAAAGGGCAGCAATTTGCTAACTGTTTAATTTGAGATTAAACTGTCTCTGACAGGAATCAGGAAAGGTTTTTGGGAGTTTCTTCTTTATGCTCTTAAACAACTTGGCTCTCTTGGGAGGACTATCATTTCAGTTTTGGGAGGCAGGGCCATATTGTGCCTCAGACACCAAATGTTAGAGTTCTACATTGGAGAGAGCCACTCCAACCCTCTTGTGCATTTTGGAGCAAAAATATTAGTGGTAATAACACCCCTTTTTCTTCCTGACCCATTGCCCTGAACTCTTGTGCTTTAATCCCTGGAAACTAGCTTGCCACTGCATGCAAAGAGATAGGAGGAAAACAGGATCAAGCAACAAGTTGGAAGGGGCTGTGGTGGCACAATGGGTTAAACCCTTGTGCTGGCTGAAATGTTGACCTGAAGGTTGGAGGTTTGAACCTGCGAGACAGAGTGAGCTCCTGTCTGCCAGCCCTAGCTTCCCATGCAGGGACATGAGAGAAGCCTCCCAGCAGGATGGTAACACATCTGGGTGTCCCTGGGCAACGTCTTTGTAGATGGCCAATGCTCTCACAGTAGAAACAACTTGCAGTATGTTATCAATTCGCATCTGACACAATAAAAAAAACCAAGTTGGAAAGAGGAGTGTCAGTCATTTTGATCTCCATGGTATCAAGAAATAATGCTAACTCTTCTATTTCTTCTGTAGCTGTTGTCAGATCTAGCCAGCTGCTCGGATTTGGGAAGGTGCATATTTTATACACCTGGTTCTTCCCCCTTCACTTGGGTGGTTATTTTGAGCCCCAGATGTGGACTAATTCAGAGTCCAAAGCCTGGTGAGGAAAACCCTGGCAAGGAAGAGCCAGAATCCAAAGCCTGGGGTGGCGAGGAAGAGCCTGGGTAGAGAATGATGTAATTGACATATAGCCTAAGTGCTGCCTTCAGTAACAAGTAACTCAAGCAGAGAGAGCTTTGTTGCAGACCTTACCAATATACAGTACAGGGATGGCATGAAATTGGCTTTATAGGATCATATGAATGATTTTCTGGATCAGGAGTATTCTGTGCTGGACTCCCTGGAGTTCCATTATGGAAGGTGTAACTCCAACAAAAGCCAGAGAGCATTGTTGGGGCTCCAAGGGCTTGTCTATATGGATTAAAAATTCATAGTTACCTTGTAGGTGCTCTGATTGTGGCATACAACAGCCATGATAATTCATTTGCAACATGTTTCTTTGAGCTTTAATCCATGTGAAAAATCTTGCCTTTTGCCCTGAGTCTTTAAATAAAAAAAATATTTTTTGGTGTGTGGGGGGGGGGGGGGATATGTGGCTAAACTTCTAGGTAGAATCATTTTGGGGAAAGGAGCTAGTGATGGGCAGAACTGGTTGATGTGAGGTGAGCATTCCTGCCAAGAAGTGGCACATTCCCATGTTGAATTTTATACATTTCTCTGTGAAAATAGATTTATTTATATATGGAGTGCCCATGGCTATGTGGCTGAAAATAATGTGAAGAAATAGAAATGTGGACCGCTCCCTAATAGCAAGGTGAGTTGGCCAGAGGGAAATGTGTGGCCTGGTTATGATGACCTCACTATGATGTTTGTGTTGTGTGTTGTATTAATGGAGTCACTGCAGGGTCAGTGTGGTCCAGGAAAATGCAATGACAAAAAGAATTCTTTTTTCATGAGTGTAGACAATCCCCAAATCTTCTATCACCTCAGCGAAGTATTTAGCTACAGATGAGCATTGCTTTATTCTTTTTTTTTCTGTGATGCTAAGCATGATGTTCAATTTACAGCTAAACAGTCTTTTCCTTAGAAATGCCTTGTTATATGGTGCGTGTGGCAGGTTGACCTTTTATTCAGTAAGCGTGATGGATGGACAGTGCTTATCTTAGCTTCTTACATGCCGTATAGGCCATCTTCCTGTATATAAACACCCTTGTGCTGTTTCTGCTGATGATCACTGGAAAATCATATTATCAGCATTATCAAATGGAATCAGTTTAAAGCAGGTGCAAAATGGAAGAATGCTATTATTATCACCATCAACAACAATTTTCTTTACCTCTCCTTGTTCAAAGTGATAGCCATTCAAACAGAAATTGCCACATGCTCTAAACACCTGGAACTAAATTTAGAGTTGAAATAATGCATTTAAAGTTACAAATTATGCCACATTGCCAGATTTCTTTAGGCGATGAGGAGATAATTAAAACAACAGTTACCACTAATTCTACTGCTACTGTAGCTGAATATCAGAGCTCAGAAAGGTTTATCTTTCTACTAAGATCCCCAGTTAGCTCATGCTGACTAGGAGACTTGGGGCTTTGTAGTCCAAGCTATGCCGAAAACTGATATTTTGGAACGACTGTCAGGCTTAATTGCTGAATCGTGAGATTAAGTTAAGGTATTGGAATCCACTAATGGGTTCGTTATGAAAACTTCAACTTGAGGAATTTACCAATTAGAAGAACATCTAAGAGCCCTGCTAGATCAGACCAAGATTCATTTTAATCTAACACACTATTTTTCAGGATGGCCAACAAATGTCCCAGGGAGGCTCATAAACAGGATATAATGGGAATAGCCTTTTCCTGTTGTTGTCCTTCAGTGAGTGACTTTTAAAGACTTACTGTATTTAAACAACTATAAATCTGTGTTTTATAATAATAATGAAGACAAACTTTTAATGAAGGGGAACTGGAAGAAGAGACTAGTCCAGTGGTTCTCAACCTGTGGGTCCCCAGGTGTTTTGGCCTACAACTCCCAAAATCCCAGCCAGTTTACTAGCTGTTAGGATTTCTGGGAGTTGAAGGCCAAAATATCTGGGTACCCTAGGTTGAGAACCACTGGACTAGAAGATCGTGAGATAATGCTGGAAGACGATATGAATTGGACATAAAGTTTGGTGACAACACCACTCCTCCCTTTACTCTAATAAATGCCTAGAGATTTTTGGTATTTTATATAATCCTTGTAATTAATAAGATGAAACAGATGTATTTAAAATGTTTTTGTTTCTGTTTTCTCCTTTCAATGCATAAAACACATGTTTTATGTTTTATATTTTATACTGTATTTAATTGGTTGTATTTTTTATATGTTGTTGTTTTTAATGATGTATCGGCATCGAATTGTTGCCAATTGTACGCCGCCCTGAGTCCTCCGGGTGAGAAGGGCTGGATAGAAATATTTGAAGTCTATATCTATATCTATATATATAATAAAAGTGAATGTTTGTATGCGAGTATGTATCAGTGTTTTGATTGGCCTGGCGGAATATGTGCTCGCGTTTTGATTGGCCTGGCGGAATATGGCCCAGCTTTTTGATTGGCCTCCACTTTCACAGGCCACTGGGACTGCTGAGGCAAAAATTACTACCAACTGGCTTCGTTCGGCCTACTTATCTCCTCAGAACGAAGCTAGCTTTGGGACAGTTAACAGCCTCGGCCTACACTTTGGTAATCCAAAACACCACTGGGACCACCAGGAAGGCTGGAGCTGGACCAAACCTGACACACATAACCCCTACGACCCATGAACCCACTGACAACAGATCTGGACCACATAGACCCAACATGACCAACTGTGCTATTAATAATAAAAAACTTTGGGTGCTAGGAATTACAGTTCACTAACACATTCACAGCATTCTGAATCCAACTAATGATGGAAAATAATTATGTTTTAATGCTTCCTTTTAAACAATGGTTGCGGGTATGTTTAGGAAAACTTCTACCCCCTCACCTCACCTCCTTCAGCGCTTCTACTGACATGTCTGGGCTGGGCCTTTGCAGGCTGCTAGGCCCGGCTAGGCCGCAAAGGAGGGGCCATCTTGCCTCTTCAAAATTGCTCCAAAGAAGACAGGTTTTCCCTGGCTCATTGGGACACAGTACTATTCACAGCAGACTAAAGAGAAAATAATGACTATCCTTTTATTCTTTCCTTTTAAGGATCGTTTACTCTCCCCCCCCCCCCCCCCCCCCCAGTTTTTACTGAGGCAAAAAACTACCACAGAGCAGGCTTTGGCCTACTCACTCTAACAGGCCTGACACATACAGTCTCCATGACCTACTATACATCCGGGCCCTGTTTGGAGTGGGATGGACCATGGATGATGGACTTGCATATGGGAGTTGTAGTTCACCTGCCCCCACTGAACCCAGCTATGTCTTATTTATACTACTATTGCTTGACATTACTTTTATGTTTTATTTATATGGTGGATGTTAGCACGTGGCTTAATGACCTTGCAAGCCACTTTGGGTCCATTGCAGAAAGGCGGGGGAGAAATATCAGAATTAAATAAATACATAAATAAATAAATGTCTCAATGGTATGTATGGTTGGAATGACCTTCTGTCGGGAGGGCTTGAATGGTCTCTTCCTTTGTGGCAGATGGGGCTGGACTGGATGACCTTCAGAGACCCCTTTCAAATCTAGGACTCTATCTATCTCCCAATCGTATTTGTGACTGGATGGCCATCTGTCAGGAGGGCTTGGATGGTGTCTTCCTCTATGGCAGAAGGGGGTTCAACTAGATGGGCACCCCTTCTAACTCTAGGATTGCATGGAAGCCAACTTGGGCCCTCCAGGTGTTTTGGACTCCAACTCTCACAATTCCAGAGAGCCTACCCCAAGATGCGCTTTATGTCCTGGTGCCGTTTGCAGGATGATGGACCATGGGTGATGGGATATGTAGTACTTTCAATCGCTACGATTCCCACAGACCACTGCGATGCCCACCAGTGACGGAACTGGACCAAACTTGGCACACAGATGGGACATGTAGTACCTTCACTCGCTTCTTGAGACCACAGCAACTGCTACATATGACAGAACTGAACCAAATCTGGTATATATATCCCAAATGACACACTTTATATGTTGCAGCAGTTTGGGGGAGGATGGACCAAGGACGATGGGATTTGCAGTACCTTCATCCAATTCACCTCCCACAGGCCACTGTGATTCCCATGAATGACAAAACTGTACCAAACTTGATACAAAGGTGCAATGTGGCCCCCTTTACGTCGTGATCTGGTTTGGTGCAGGATGGACCTTGGATGATGGGATTTGCAGTACCCTTATCCGATTCACCTCCCACGGACCACTGTAATACCCATGAAAGACGAAACTGTACCTTACTTGGCATACAGCTGCAATGTCACACAATTTATGTCCTGGTGTGGTTTGCAGGAGAATGCACCAAGGATGATGGGATTTCCAGTACCTTCATCCAATTCAACTCCCACAGACCACTGTGATGCCCATGAATGATGAAACTGTACCAAACTTGACATATAGGTGCAATGTGGCCCACTTTACATCCTCCTATCATTTGAGGGAGCAACAGACCATGGATGATGGGATTGACAGTACCTTCACTCACTTCCCCAGACCACTGCGACCCTCACCAATGTCTGATCAAGACCAAACTTGACACATCAAGTCCCCATGACCTGCTTTACATCCTGAAGCTGTTTGGAGGGGGATCGACCATGGACTTGCATATGGGAGTTGTAGTTCACCCGTACCAACTAAAGCCAACTGACACTGGATCGAGACTAAACTTGGAACAAAGGCAAACAATTCAGTTCTCAAATAACCCGGGCACCGCCGGGTCCCCAAGCTAGTAAATAAATAAAAAATAAATAAGGACATTAAGAAAAGTTTGTGCATTGATAATTATCTTTCCTCTTTCTTTAACCTCTTGCTGCTTCTTTTGTGACATATTTAATATTTGTCACAGTTTAATCTATTAACGATATCTCTACCTCCTCCCCACTTTTATCTTGTTTTTCCTGTTTTCCCTTTTCTTTTTTGTTTGTTTGTTTTTATTAAAAAATACAACAAAAACAAAAATCTACTGCATAAAATAGCTCTTAATAAAACTTGCTTCCTTGTCCTTAACGGATTGTATCCGAGGGTGCATCTACACTGTAGAACGAATGCCGTTTGACACCATCTGGGAGTTGTACTTTTACAGGGTCTGTAGCCTTTTCTGTCAAAGAGTGCTGGTATCTTACCAAACTACAAATCCCACGATCCCATAGCATTCAGCCATGGCAGTTAAAGCAGTGTTAAACTGCATTAATTCTATATTGTAGATAGTGATACACCCTGATCCTTCTTAGAAGACATTTGTGTCTGTGACCATCAAGCAACAGCAAATTCTCCTTATTAGGATGTGGTCCTAAACACATTTGGGCGTATATTCCACTGAACCAGCAATGCCTATCATGGGGAAAATGGGAATCATATTTAGCACCATCTGGAGGAAACTCATGTTCGCCTGCTCACATGTGCTTGTAGCTTGTCCATCGCAAGACTGAAGTCACATGCATTTCTTTTAGATAAGCTTTACACGCACAACAATCAATTAACATGGTGTGTCATTTTATCTTAGGAATGTTAGTGCAAGTTCTGCCCCTGTTCCTTCATTAAACTCTGTTAACCCTTCCTAGGATCTCTTCACACTGCTTATTTTGTAGCAGTGGCAACGGGTATTCAGTAGTTCAGCCACATAGCCTGATGGCTCCCATCACACCCTGGATAATGATTTCCATGGTGGCCCTGTGGCCGAACTGCCACAAAAATCCTTTCGCAGCTGTAAAATTGATGGAAGGCTCCTTGTTTTTCCATTAGGAAAGATGAATCGAGCCAGCTCAAGGAGGCTTCCCCCTGTGTGATGAAGTGGGGGGAAGCTGGGGTGGTGTGGGGTGTGGGATGATAGATCCCTATGCCCCCTGGACGGGTGCTGCCATGATTGTGGTGATCCACAGCAAAATCCAATGATTCCAGTGGCATGTGTGACAAGGTCCCTATATAGTCAAGGAGGTGCCCCATCCCACAAATAGGGGGGATTGTTTAGGGGTTGGAGTCAACGGCATCTGTAGAAACTGGCATCTGGAAACCTGTGCTTTGTGCATGTCCTTTAGGATAACTTCCCTTAGATCCGTGTGTATGTAGGATGTTGGTTAACTAAATGCATCTCTGGGTATACCTGACAAAGAACATACAAAGTGCCATGATATTATGAATGTTCTTTGTGAATGAGTGTAAACAGAGAAATGTACAGCAATATTTCAGAACTTACTGCTGAGTGGCCCAAATTGAGAGAGTTTTAAAAGGTCACCAAACAAAAAGGATTTGCTGTCTCCCAGAAATTTTCCCTTCTTTACCTAAAAAAATCACAGAGAGGAGTATTTGTCTTTTTGGGGAGAGGGTGGTCTTTTTTATACCCAAATGAGTTTTTTAATTGCTTGATTTACTTATCTCGTCTGAGATCGCCTGATATACTCTGTTGCTTTTTAATTGCTTGAAAAGTTGAGCAGTTTTTCATGTTTTAAGGAGTGCTGAATTGTATAATTAAAACACTAACAGTGTAAATCAACAGCGTAGAAGAAAGACAGCAGAGAATTAAGCAAGCTTCTTGGCATAATAATAAAATCAAACCGGCATGAAAAGGCCCCATTAGAGAGGAGACACTGAATACTAATGCTCCCAAGTTTGGCAGGCAGGAGGTGGAGGTAAAGGGAGAGGAAAGAGGGCCTGATGCAGACCCCATCGGTAGCCTAGCCATGGAGCGAGGGATTGGTGGTATATGCGCTGGAGCTCAGCAATAGAAGCTTATCCATTGTGAAAGTTACCAAATGGCGACAGCATATGGTAGCAAACAGGATATGACACAGAAATTGCTTTTAATTAGGGCTTGTATTGGGTTGTGGAATCACTTCTCTGGCATGCTGGGGTCCAGATGCTGCTAGAAATTGGATTGAGGGAGGTGGCGGCAAAAAGTCTCTTTCCCTGCTGTTCAGTTACTGCGTTCTTTGGAGGACGCAACAGCCTCATCAAGGAAGAATGGGCTTAAGAGGCAATTAGTTAGATTTAAGTTCAATATCAGGGACATATCACTGACGATCTGCACAGTTGCTCAGAAGGATATGAAAGAACTTTAAAGTTGTCAGGATGGCCCACTATAGTCAATTTTTCTTTCTTTCTTTGGCTGTACTGCACACCAGCAAATGAGTGAGTAACTGTGGAATGGGTACAAAGTAATTCAACCCCAAATTATCAGTACACTATGACCCCTGTATCTGTAGGGGATGTATTCCAAGACCCTCCTCCCCCCACCCTTGGATACCTGAAACATGGGACTATAATGAACCCTGCATTTTGACTATATTTCAGCTGGAATCATACAAACAGAGTTGGAAGAGACTACAAGGGCCATCAAGTCCAACTTCCTGCCATGCTAGAACATACAATCACAGCCCTCTGACAAATGGCCATCCAGCACACACTGAGACAGCATCTTTCTCTATCAAACAGTTCTAACCTTTGAGAAATTCTTCCTAATGTTTAGGTGGAATTTGCAATTTGAATCCATTGCTCTGTGTCCTCTAGAGTAGCAGAAAACAAGCCTGCCCCCACTTCAATGTGAATTGCTCTGAAACAGAATGTCTTCAAATTCAGAATTACACCACATAAGCAAAATCCATAATTTAAAAAAACTGGCAGGAAGATCCCCCTCCCCTGTCCCCCTGGACAGTGCTTAAGCATACCTAAGGACAATGGGCCTTTCATATATTTAAACATGGCTAACATGCTCCTTTTCACCTTTCTTTTCTCCAAGCTAAATATTCCTCATAAGGCTTGGCTTCCAAAGCTTTGATCATTTTGGTCATCCTTCTCTGGACACAGTGCCAGATTTACCATTGTCCTTAGGTGTGCTTAAGCACTGTCCGGGGGGAAGGGGGAGGGGGATCTTCCTGCCAGTTTTTTTAACGATGGATTTTGCTTATGTGGTGTGATTCTGAATTTGAAGACGTTCTGTTTCAGAGCAATTCCAGACATAATGATTGAGTTTATTGTCTATGGAAGTGTGCCACAAAGCAGTTGGTATAGGCCTAACTAGCCCAAGGAAGCAGCCTCATAACTTAACTAGCACAGGGCCTCATTGGTCCTACATCCGGCATTGTCTGGACACATTCCAGCTTGCCAATATTCTTCTTGAATTGTGGTGCCCAGAGCTGGGCACAGCATTTAAAATTGTACCAGAGGAGAGGGATCTTTGTTGGAGTGTGGGTAAATGAAATCATGGATATTCAATTATTGGACACTGTGCATTAATTGTTCTGTAGTCAGAATGTTAGGTTTTTGTTTCAAGAACAAAACCTCATCCACGATTATGCTGACAATCCTGGTTGATGGTCCAGAGATGCAAACGGCTGTACTAATACAGTCCTCTTTTTTAAATGAGGAGACTTAAATGAATTATTATTTGTTCTTACGCAACTTCCAGATCCTTGATTTTTTTGTATTCCATCTTTACTCCTGCCCTTTCACTTGGCCTACTTAATTAGCCCAGTTAAGAGAGGGAGGCCTTGGAGAATTAGTCACACATTCTTTGTCATTGTTAAGTGCATTCAAGTAGGTTCTCACTAATGGTGATCCTATTATAATATTTTCTTGGCAATATTTGTTTAGAGGGGGACTGCCATTGCCTTCCTTTGAGGCTGCAAGAGTGAGAATTGCCTGGATGGATAGATAGTTGGGTTTTCTAGCCTGAGTGGAGATTCAGACTCTGTTCTTGCAAATCACTCTATGCTGTCCCATGGTGACTCTCCACATATCTTTACATCTTTCTCTCTCTCTTTAAAAGCAAATCAAAACAAAACAAGACAAAACAAAACCCCATTACTAGACCCATTTTATATGGTATGAGAAATTCATTTTATTTTTTTCTCAAGAGTCTTTTAGATCCAGACTTTAGATTCAGATGCATCTTTCACCTGTTTTAAAAATCGCTTAGTGTGCGCTCTCTCTCTCTGATGCTTTGTCTTCAGTGTTCCTCTTCTTCATTCTCTCCTACCACCTACTTGAGGATCTAGAAGAGATGAAAGCTGTCCATTTGGGATTTGTATTTTCTATTATCTTGGGCTTGGTTCTTTGTAGACAACATCCCCTTGAGTTCACTTGACACCCTCATGCTCTCATGTCAGGCACTCTCTGAGGGAGCTCCCCACTTCCAACCGTGCTGCCATCTAGCTGAGCCATGTCTATTGGAATAGACAGTAGCTTCTGCTCTTGTTCTTAGTGCTCTCTTGCTCACTATGGATGAAATGTCTTGGAGAGTGATTAGAATTTCCCATCTTCCTTTACTGCTTACATTTCCTTTTCCTCTCAGTTAATTATCCCAAGAACATTTGGGGCAGATATGTAACATTATCTGATTAAGTCCGAGTTAATCCGGGACTGTCCCCTGATTTAAAAGGACCCGACTGAACGCTCCACCCTGTTTCCACCTGCTTTTGATGAGGGAAGACATGCTGTAACAGGTATCCCCCCCATCCTTTTCTCCTTTAGATTAATTTAGGAAGGATTGAACTATGGTGATTCAAGAATGTATTTTTTTAATTAATGCTGCTTATATTTAGGATTCTAAACCTATTTTGTGGCCTGCAATTCTGTTTTTAAAACTTCACATCAAAATTATATCCCTGCTATGAATGAAAGGCTAACAGACCTTTTTGATAACCATCCCCTCTCTCAATGTATCTGCCATGGATCTATGTGGTAATCCAAAGCAATGTTTTTCTGAATAGCCACTTTATCATTTTCATTAAACTTTCCACTAGTCCATGGGATTGCGGACGGCAAGCTAATGTAATCATGGAAGTCACATTCCCATCCTTAAATGGAAGGTGTGACTATCATTCCTGATATCTCATGCTTGGAAAAGAGATTTCAGATAAGTAATCACAAGTGGTACATGGTATTTTTAAATATGATCCATAATAACCAAACAGCTATAAGCTTGTATCAAGCTTCCACATGTTCTTTTCTCAAAAATTCATGGGCCTCTTCTGTTGTCTTGGCTGATCTAATGGACATGCGTGCTGGACTATGATTCTGGTGCTTGGCCATGAAACTCACTTGGTGACCTTGGACATGTCACATTCCCTTAGGCTCAAAGGAAGGCAATGACAAATTCCTTGGTTCCTTCCTTGGCATGCAGTATCCCTTGTTATTAGATTGTTGTTTTTGATCATCTTCCCAGCTGTTATCCTCCTGAAGATATAGGAAGTGATTCTTCACTTGGGGAGGTTCAGAATCCCTTCCGAATGGTCTGCTCCTGACAATGCCTTCCCACACTACTACAAGCCTCTTCATTTTCTTTAGTAGTTTTGTCTAGTTGTGCACCCAGTAGACCTCTATGGGACAGAGTACTGGCCAGCAACAAAGAAACATGAATAAACCCTTAACACAATGGAAATGAAAATGCTGAGATGGACACTTGGCTTGACACTTCTTGACCATGTGCCAAATGATGACATCCGTCAAAGTTAAAAGCAATCAGCAAGAAAATGCAGGAAGCAAGACTATGGTGGTACGGCCATGTAATGAGAAGAGAACCAACATCAGTAGCAGAAACAGCACCACATTTGGAGATTGCAGGATGACGACTATGTGGATGGCCAAAGAAAAGATGGATGGACATCATCAACGAAGACATGCGTACTGCCAACGTGAGACCCGAGGATGCCCAAAACAAATCCCTGTGGAAAAGACAGTCACAATGCTAACCCCTCCATTGGGAAAATAGCTTTGAAAGAAAATGTTTATGTACTACATGTTCTACTGTACTACAAATTTGCTCTTCTAGCTGGTATAGTTGGTGAATTTTTCTGCCAAGAAGACAACAACTATGAACTACTTTGCCGTCCTTTCTGCAATTATTTATCTCTCCTTCCTCTGTGAAATCTGTGTGAAATCCTCTGTGAATTCTCTGTGTAGAATATCTGCCACTGGCTTGAATGACTGCTGCCTCTCTCCACCTGTCTGCTCTTTAGTTCACAGCAAATTCAGCAGATGGCCTTCAACTCTCATCCACATTAAACTTTCCTTTTGGAAGCACCCCTTGGTTTTGTCATCAAGTTTTGCAGAATGGGTATATTGTTCTGCAGACGTTATACTGCTTTTCCTTTTGTGGACCTGTTTGTATCTGTAGCTGATTCCCCCCAGCATGGTTACAGTCACTTCTGCATGAGCTTCCCTAAGTGAAATTGTGGTAGAAAGATGTGAGTTTCTTGCATTGGAGTGAATGAGGATTCCTTGTTCTTTTTCTTTTGTTATATCTGGAGAGAGAATGCTCCTTCTGGAGAAGCCTGTACCTGGTATGTGGAGGATTCCTGAGCTTCTGCCTGCACTTTCTCCTTCCATTGAAAGAAACATTTGCATTCACATTGCTCGCCATGGTGCCTTTGTAACGGCAGCTGTGCTCTCTTGATAGCCTTTTGTAGTATTAGAGCAAAGCCTTCTAGGAGTACTTTGATTTTGCAGTTTACCATCTCTGACTCCTGGTATGATCTGATGTCTAATTAATGAGTCCAGGAAAGTCCCAACGTTGCACCACTGACTCATTTGTCTGTGAGGAAATCTTCTGCTGATGCCTCCAGGGATGAAGCATATATTGTATCTATCATATGTTTCATTGCTCTAAGGTATGTAATAATTCTTATTGTTCCTGGGTGCATAATATTTCTCAAACTTGTTTAGAAATATTAAGAAAGCAACTTGTTCTTCCTGTCTTGGTTCCATAGTTGTTTGTCTACTGCCTCAGGTGCTGCTTTAGGAAGAGAAATGGCTGCCTTGAAGCTCATGCTTTTCTTCCATTTCTATGGAGCATCACCCACAGGTGGCATTCGTATAAAGAAGGGGTAGTGAATGGCCTCTGAGGGCCCTTCCACACAGCCATATAACCCAGAATATCAAGGCAGATAATCCACAATATTTGCTTTGAACTGGATTATCTGAGTCCACACTGCCATAGCTGTGTGGAAGGCACCGGAGCCTGAAGTGTAGAGGAGCTATTTTAGATGTTGCATTCTCTTTCCCAGGTAAGTTCAGTACCTATATGTACTTCAAAGGTTAGACTAAAACCTAGAGTAGGTTTTACCTTATGATCATCATAAGTCAGAAATGATTTGAAGGCACACAACAACAGCTATTTCTCTCTCTATCAAATCAATATAAGTTCACCTCCTTTTATAACCAATTACTGTTAGAAAGCAGTCTTCCAAGTTCTGGCCCAGGCTTAACTTCTTACTCCAGAGGGGCCAAGTGTCACCCTTAAAACTTGGGTATGTGTTCATCTCTGAAGTCTGTTGAGTTGTAAAAGCTATTAATTATAGATTATACTAGGCCTGGATAATACCAAGACTGCCTATATTCCAAACACAACAGGTGACAGTGTTGCACATTCTAATTCCTCCTGTGTTTGAAAGGCATTCCTGTCCATGATAATATATTGGGCTGGGTTCTGCTCTTAGGCTAAAAGATTGTGGTTTATCCCCAGTTCCTTCTGACCTTGGCAACTGTTTATGGATCTCCTCAGCCCACCTTTTACAAGCCCTTAAAACAACAATCTAGCTGGACTGTTGTTATTAATATCTCTTCATGGCAATTAGTTCCATAGATTAGTGGTGCAAAGGGTGAAACTATTCAGACCAAAACCTTGTGAAGTTTCAGTGCACTAAACAGAATTAATTTTATTTTGTTGCCTTTAAGCTTAAGCAGATAAGTCCCTATTCTTAAATAATATCACACTGCAAAGAGAATTTTTGTTTTATGTTTTTCCCCACATTAAGATCAGAAAAATATTTATAGAGCTGTGTATTTGAAACTGTAGCTTATCTCTGAGGGATGACTTAGGCAGGGATCCCCTGCATACTTATGTGGGAGCAAATCACACTGAACACAATGTGGCTTACTTCTGAGTAGATATATTGAGTTGTAGTTAATGTGCTACCCTTATGATTCCTTTGGAAATTCATCTGAAGGAAAGATACAGATTTACCCTTCTATTCTCACATGCATATTCTGTGTGATATTCAGCAACATTCTCAAGCATTGGTCCCCAAGGTTTGTAGACTGGTGAAAACTGACTAACCCTGGTGTTATGCCTCAAATCGCATGTGATTTGATCACCATTTTTATCTCTGCTATTATCAAATTTCTTTATTAGTCATCCTCCAAGGATTTCAAGACTATCTCATCACTTCCCGGTGACATCAAATCTAGGCATTGACCAAGTTTCCCTGTTTGCTGTCCAGAACTGATATTCTGCCTTATTGTTTGTGCTCAGCAAGTGGCTGCTTTGCCCATAAACAAATATTGACATGAGTAAATATGCTAAAAGCACTAGATCTTGTCTGTCATTAGAAGCTAAGCAGAGCTATCCCTGGTTAGTCCTTCGAAGAGGGACTACGAATGAATGTCAGGTGCTTTACATTATATTTCAGAAGAAGAGTGGCAAAACCACATCAAGTCTTCCTTGCCTAGGAAAACTCTATGGAATTCATAGGGTTGCCATAAATTGACTACGGACCTACTGCCAAGACCCTCCACTTGAAAGGCAATCATACTCTGATACAAGGGATTGCCGATGACGATGATAAATTGACTGGTGACTTGAAGGTGCGCGCGCGCGCACACACACACACACACACGGGTGGTCAACATCGGAGATGGTGGGTTACACATTAATGGCACCATGCATCTGCTCTGAGTTTGAAGTCCTGACTTTAAAGACACTCTTCAAGGTGTCGAAACCTCAGAATAGGTTCAGCACTTTGGATAGCTCCTTTGAAATTAGATTTTAAATACCCAGTTATCTTTACTCTAAAAGAGAAGATACCTATCACCATGAAAAACTGGACTGTTGAAGCTAGATAATATTACAAAAAATGTTTTTTTTAAAGAAGTATTTGTGTGATGATGGAGTGAATGGCCTAGATCCCTGGTTCCCAACGTGGGGCACAGGTCCTATAGGAGGGGGGCAATTTGATTTTTAAGGGAAGCAATTTGAGACTGAGTTGTTAACAGTGAATTTTTTGCCTTTGTTATGGTTCTAGGTGATTCATGTGAAGTATATAAATATATATTGTGATATACACATTTTTAAAATTGAGTATCAGAATGTGTCACAGCTGGTGCCAATTGAGAGGGGGAAAGCCTGCTGCTCACAGAGAGGAAAGAGTGGTGAGAGCATTGAATGAACTAGAGTGCATGAGCTCAGAAAAGAGAAGCCACTTTGCTTCTAAACACCTCACTTCTCTCAGTGTTCTTTTTACATTACAAGCTATACAAAATACATAAAATGTCTTTTTGTTCTGTATATGAACGCAAGCAAGAAATCTGTGAAAAAAAACCAAAATCCAAAATACTATTATTATGTTCATAGGTAAGTCGATATTTTTGTATGAATTTTTTAAAAAGGTTATCAGCTGCAAGAAGTTCACTTTTAAAATAATAATAATAATAATAATAATAATAATAATAATAATAATAATTTATAACCCTCCCCATTTCTCCAGGGGGACTCAAAAGAATTATATGTCACTGGGAGTAGGGAGCATCAGTATTTTAGAGATGCTGAGGTGGGGCAGAAAAACGTTGGGAACCACTGGCATGGATTATCTCACTCCTTCCAGAGAGAAGGCAAACAATTTGCTTATGGTTTGAAGCCAGATCATTTTATTCCCAGTGCCTACAGATGGTGACTGTGCTTATCTGGTGTTTCTGAACCATAGGATTCTGGATGGCATAGTCCCAAACAGTACATTATCCAAGTTTTACTTCTGATGTGGCCTTTCCCAATGTAATATACCCCAAGGTAGTTTGGACTTCCAAAATCTCTCACCACAGGATGTCCTTGATCCCTCTCCATCCACCAGTGCAGATGGAACCTGGCAGTGCAAAATATCTAGAGGGCACCGGGTTGGGGAAGGCAGCTTTAAGGCAATTTCAGTTATAGGCTTCATCTTAATTCTTTCTCCTATTGGAGATAGTCTAATTGATAGCATGTTTATTTGCCTGGAGAGCTAATGATGAATACCTGTAACTTCCTTGTGTCAGAGGAGTGAATATGTCAACAGCCACAGACAGGTGTGGATTCTTACAAAAACTTCCTTATAAATGTTGAATGCTAGGTCAGTAAATGGAAAAACAACTGCCATCCAGGACTTGATTCTAGATGAGCATGCTGACCTGGTCTGTATCACAGAGACCTGGGTGGATGAGGCTGGGAGGTTAACCTCTCTCAGCTCTGCCCACCAGGATTCTCTGTGAAGCAGCAGGTGAGATCTGGGGGGCAGGGAGGTGGAGTTGCAAAGGTTGATTGCAGTGGTTCTCAGCCTGTGGGTCCCCAGATGTTTTGGTCTTCAACTCCCAGAAAACCTAACAGCTGGTAAACTTGCTGGGATTTCTGGGAGTTGCAGGCCAGAACACCTGGGGACTCACAGGTTGAGAATCAGTGGTCTGTTGTGATTCCATCCCCCTGACCAGGTTCCCCATCCCACAATCAACAGCGTTCGAGTGTATTTACCTAAAGGTGGGTAATCGGGACAGAATAGGGATTCTGTTGGTGTACCGCCCACCCCACTGCTCAACAGTCTCCCTTCCTACGCTAGCCGGGGTGGTCTCGAGTTGGTGTGGAGTCTCAGTGGCTAATGGTTCTAGGAGATTTCAACAATTTATTTATTTATTTATTTCCGGTATTTCTACCCCGCCCTTCTCCCCTGGGGGACTCAGGGTGGCTTACAAATTGGCAACACAGTGCCATCACATCAACAATACAATACAAAAGGCATTAAAAACTAAAAACATTTAAAACATCATAAAAACCAATATACAATAATAAAACATTACCATGCACCGAGGTAATGTCCTTCCATTCACTAGACCTTGTTAATCCAGAGTCTTAAAAACTGACCGTGCCAAGCTCGAAAATTCATTCATTGAATGCTTGAGCACATAGCCATGTCTTTAGACTGACCTGTTGGGAGTGGCTCAGGACTTCATGGCCTCTGTGACAACCATGCGTCTGTCCAAAGTGGTGTCTGGCCCTACTCATGCTACTGGACACAGTTTGGATCTTGTTTTCTGTGCAGGATGGGCTGATGGTGATTGTGGCATGGGGGAACTTGTCACAATTCTGTTATCATGGACTAATCACTGCCTGGTCAGGTTAGATTTGCTGGAACCTTAATTAAATCCCGTCTGGATTATTGTAATGCACTCTATGTGGTGATGCCTCTGAAGAGTGATCAGAAACTTCAGCTGGTCCAAAGAGCTGCAGCCAGATTGCTCAGTCAGGCTGACTACAAGGAGTGGATGACCCATCCATTGCAGCAGCTCCACTGGCTGCCAGTCTGTTTCTGGGCACAATTCAAAGTGTTCGTTATGACCTTTAAAGTCCTATACAGTCCAGGTCCAGCTTATTTGACCCACAGCATCCCTTTGTATGAACCTGCCTGGGCCTTGAGATCTTCAGAAGAGGCCCTTGTTTCGGTCCCACCCCCATCTCAAGTCTGGTTGGTTGGGATGAGAGAACGGGCGTTTTTGGTGGCTGCTCCTCAACTCTGGAACTTCCCGCCCAGGGAAGCCAGAATGGCCCCCTCCTTGCTGTCTTTCCAGCAGCAGGCTAAAACATTTTTATTCAGACAGGCTTTTAAAGATGAAGCTGTTTAAGATCAGTTCAGGGAGCTCTGTGGTTTAAGATCGGGGGGGTGCTGTGGGTGGCATTGGGGGGGAATATGAGTTTTAAATGCCATTTTAGTATATATACTGTATTTTAATTTTGTTTTTACTCCACTGCTACTATTTAATTGCTTTTTAACTTTTGTATTATACCTTTTAAACTTACCTAGTGTGGAGTATTAGCCACCTTGAGTCCCCACGGGGAGAAAGGTTGGGTATAAATATAGTTAATAAATAAATAAATAAATAAATAAATAATCCTCATTTTAAAAAAAATCAAGATCGGGCAATCATTTTTTGAAAGGTTATATTTAATAATTGTAGAACTTTGTGAGTCTGTGCCTGTGCTGTGCTCCCCACCTCCAAATTTTACATAAAAATCCTCCTCATTCTATAAGTTCTCATGCTTTCCCTGAAACTGTAATGGCTATTTAGTACCAGAATATTAAAAAGGGATTAGGATGAAAACCATTTGCCCTTTCACACTATGAAATTATAGCACTATGACTCTGCTTGAGCTGCTCTGTCAGCATCCTATGGAATCCTGGAGATAATAGTTAGGCCAGAAGAGAGTTTTCTGGTTGAGGATTCTGAACACTCCTCCATTGACTACCAATCCCAGGACTCTGCTGGATGGAACCACGGTAGTAAAAGTGGAACCATAGTGCTATAATTGTGGAGTTTGATAGAGACCCTTTCAAAAGCGAACTTAAAGACTTACAGGAAGCACCTGACAGTTCTTTAGCCAAACATTTCCTTCTTAAATGAAAGTTTTTAAAAAATTGTTCTTAAAAACGGCCATCATCAAGAACATCACAACTATCTAAGCAAAGTCCAGAGATAAAGGTTATATCTTTGATATATTACCAAGGCCGTTAAAATAATAAAAATTCTTGGTACTTATAGAGCACTTTCATCTGCAGAGTACTTTAAAAATATTAAACTGATTAATGTGAAGGTCATGCACTTGGTGGTGGAAAGAGAAGCTTATACTGAAAATTAGAGGCAGATGAAGCTTGCAGCCTACTGGGACTTAAGCAAGAGCTCTTTTCTGTAAAAGGATATTTTCAGTGAGGTAAATCCTTCATTTGGAAGTATGCTGCAAGAATAGGAAGCCAGACTTGGCCTACCCCAAAGACGGATTCAGAACTGGCAAAATTAACGCAGTGCAATCCACATTTTGGAAAGAGGTCCATCACCCTGCATGGCACTATTGATACAGTCCCTATTCACTGATGATGTTGGGGTTGAGGGGGAACTGTGAATTGACACTTCATCTTCATTTCAAGGACCAAGAGGCATGGAGCCCACAACATGTTTGCCTACTTCTGGCCATCATCCATAGCCCTTTGTCCTTGAAATGGAGCTGAAGCATTCTGAAAGGAGTGAGCTCAGAACATGGGTAAGTCCCTGCTGCGTGTCAGAGCCATCACTAATGCCAAAAAACACATGTGATGGAATCTGACAGTTTTGCCCATGTTTAAGTGACATGACGTGAGGAGGAATGGGTGTTCTTCACCACTTTGCTGTCACTGCATTTTCTCCATAATAGTAATGCAGGCGTCATAGGAAGTGGTGGATTTCTCCATTATATTCCAAGTGCCCCTCCAGGATCTTTCTACTGTTTAAGGTGGTTTAAAGACAATGTAGGTCCTGTTGAAAGAGGTGTTTTGAAAGTGTGTTGATCTCCTCTAGAGGGAGACCACCAAATTGAAAGGAGTGTTAAAAGTGGAGGGAAGCTTCCATTGAAAGAAGTGTTAAAAGTGGAGTTAAAATTCTGCTGATCTATTCAAGGGGAGGAATTCAAAGAGAAGAGGGGAAGATCCCATTGAAAGGAGTGTTTTAAAACTGTGACATGAGAGGAGACATTGCCTCCTCTGGTGTGCAGAGTTTTGGGGAGAACAAGAGATCTCATTTGAAAGAAGAATTTTTTAAACTATGTCCTGTCTCCTTTAATGTAAAGGCTTTGGGCAGGGCAATTTTATTCTGTAGAAAGATTCTAAAGTGATATCCTGCCTCCTTTAATATAAGGAACTTTGTGGAGGACAATTTTATCCTATGGACATAAGAGTTTTTAAAGGATGTCCTATCTCCTCTGGTGTGCAGAGCTTTCGGGAGGGCAAGGGATCTCTTGGCTTTCAGATATTGACGTTTTCCCTGATTTAAAACAAAAATAATATGGAGAGCTGAGAAAAGGATTCCCTGTTTGATAGTCCCAAATGCAGACAACAACAGGCGAAAACCTGCAGAGAGAAATATGTGTGATGGGAAGAGAGAACTTGAAACAGGACAATTGGGGATCGAACAGTATGACTCCCTTTTTTAGGAGCCCCCAGTTGCGTAGAGGGGTAAAGCCTTGTGACTTGAAGGTTGGGTTGCTGACCCGAAAGCTGCCAGGTACAAATCCCACCCGGGGAGAGCGCAGATGAGCTCCCTTTATCAGCTCCAGCTCCATGCGGGGACATGAGAGAAGCCTCCCACAAGGATGATAAAAACATCAAAACATCCGGGCGTGCCCTGGGCAACGTCCTTGCAGACGGCCAATTCTCTCATATCAGAAGCGACTCAAGTTGCTCTTGACACGTTAAAAAAAATTCCCTTTGCTAGACAGGCGTTTCTCAAGGTCCATGTGATGAGGTTCTTAGATATGTTTCCCTCTTGCCCCTTGTTCCCATCACCTCTAGGGGCCTGTTCTCTCCTCACTATTCACCCTTCTTTTTCTCCTTCCCCAACCTTCAGTTTCCCCTAATTTTCTCCCACTTGTGCTCTCCATTAACAATTAGTGGCAAAGCCCCTTTTGTCTGACACACAGCAGAGTAAAGGCCACAGGGGTTGAAAAGGCAGCTGGGCATATGAACCTTCTGGGTATGGCAGCTTCATTCCATACAGTGACTAAACTTTTGTGTATTTTTTTAAAATGTGGTAGTATGTTTTGGGTCCCTATGAAATTCTTTGGACCAGCATTTGGTAGTCTATGTCTAATGGTTTTACTGCCTTAGTGAAAGTGGAAAAACCAGGAATATTTTTTTTAACCTGAGGGAATATTGCTCTAGGAATCTCTAGGTCCTCCACGGTTATTCTGTTGCCCTGAAGAATTTAGACATTTCTATAGAGACCATATTAATAAAATGTTTGAATAATCAAACTCACAAATATGGAGGGCTAACATTGATGGCAACATCATTTTGTTCTCATTTAAGGAAGTATAGGAAAAATGTAATTTGAAATTAGGAAAGGGGGTGAATGGTTTTGTCCCCTGTCTTTGAATCAGGGTTCACTTTCTTAAACTATTACACTGGTATAATTATTAAACTGCTATTTAGGAGTATTGCTTTTTATAATGATTGGGAAAGGAGGAACGATTGGTGTTGCTCCAGAAAAAATGCACACAGACCCACTTTGATATGAACAAATGTTGATGTTTTGTCGCTATTGAGACTGGGATAAGCAGGCATAGTACCAAGACCATTCTGGGACTCTGGAAAATGGCAAATGGTTCTTCTTTGGCACTGCAAATGAGAATATGTGCATACATTCATGCAAAGTGTGTGTGTGGATGGAACAATGACCATAGCAATTGATCTTTCTGGATGTCTTTTATTTTCAGGAAGGAGCATCTGGGCTACCATTCCCAAGTTCTTCCTGAATGTATGCCTTTCATGAAATTGTTTGCAGAATCCGGACAGTACAGAGTAGCTGGTTATTGTGAAAAGGAGAGTGAAATGAACTGGCTATTTGTCATTTTGTGTGTATCTGTTTTCCCAGATGCATCACATGGAACAGATACTGTTGGCTTGTATCTCAATGAATAGTTGATTTGCTGTTGTGTTCCTTCAAGTCCTTTCTGACTTATGGTGACTCTAAAGCCAACCTATCACAGGGTGTTGTCGACAATATATATTTTTAGGAGTTTTTCCATTGCCACCCTCTATAGCTAACAGAGACTGACTTGTCCAAGTTCACACAGTGGGTTTTCATAGCTCATGGTGAATTCAGATCCTGTTTGCTCAATGTCTTAGTCTTAGTCCAACATTGAAAACACCATACAGTGCTGACTCTCATGTTATGGGTCTTCAAGTTGACTCAGTGCTATGGTGAACCTATCCTGGGGAATTCTTGGCAAAACATCATAAAGGATAATAATGTTCCTTCTGCTAGGTAAATGTAATTAGTTTATCTTATCTTTATAGTTATTAGGTGCGTGTGATACCACTATTTAGATACATTTTATACCCAAGGGTTTGTAGTGCTCTGATGTTTAAAACAAGTAACTAAAAATAACTTCAAAAATTCAGACTATATCAGCAACTAGCTACTCCCAGGGGTATGATGGTAGTTGGAGCTAAGAATGTAATTAATTACCTTAAAAAAGGTAACTTTCTGAACTCTGCACCTAACTTGTTAAGTCCAGAATGTCACCTTTCTCAACTGTTGTTTTTGCAGTACAGTCTCTCTTGTGGCATTTCACACTTCATGTCACAAGCAATTCCTCAATAATAACATTGGCAGAACCATACTCTGCAAATCTAAGAATCCTAAACAGCAGCAAATTCATTCCTGTGAAGCAGAAGAGTAGCATTTTCCCTGGAACAAAGTGTTATGGGTTGACATGGACTGGAAAATGCAAGATCTTCTTCACAGATACACAACCTTGAAATGTGTAGATGATGCATTGTAAATGAAAAATAAATCTGTAGTTATTGCATGGGAAATGGATTGTCTGAATGGCATTGGGAAGGCTGATAGCTTTGTGGCTTCTGTCTTCTAGGTTGTGGTCTGATGGTTGAAGAAGCTATCCATGGTGCTGAATTCTACTCTCAAACTAGGCTCAGCATTTTGGAAGGCCCCTTTATGGTTAAGACTGGAGGGTAAATGGAAATCACCCGTTGAGACTGCAGATGAGGGAAATCCTCAGGAAAGGACAGTTGTTTTGTCATCAACACCACATTTTCCTGAAGGATTGAACAGTGGGAAATGTTCACACATTTTCAAATCAGCATTAGTTTAGGTGCTTTTTATCTGCAGGCATGAAATTTTATGCACTTCCTCTCAACTGAAATGGTGATTTTATTTCAAATGGGCAGCTTGATCTCCTAAAAGGGGTAGTGCTGTTAAAGGTAAAGGTTCTGCTGAACCGAATGAAGGTAGTGCTTGGTGTGCAGCTGCAGGTTATATCATTTTAGAAAATGTAGGTTTGAAATCATTAAACTCCCAATAAAATTAGAAGATTATGATATTCCACAGGGAGGCAAACTGATCTCTAGGGGATGTTCAAGCTTTCACCACTGTGTGCTTTTCATATATTAGAAGCACAGCAGGCAGACGTTATAAAAATCATACCTAAAACAATATTGGCTTCTATAACAGGCACATTATGCAGACTTCCAGCTGCATCAGGGACTTTCTGTGTGTGATCCTGTGTGTGTATGTATGTTCATGTGTGCTGGAATTACATTTTGCACTTTATCGATGCAATTTAGGTTAATGCGCTATTATTTTGCATATTTATAACATCTCATTACTCTGCTGGTGATGGATTGCTTAGCTATGTAAGATCAATAAAGACTTTATAATGCTTACACCGTTATATTATTACGAAGTCATAAGTCAGCTTCACTCCATAGGGTTTATTTAGATGCTTTTATGCAGTTTCTTAACCTTTCACGTTGTCCTCTGTACAGACTGATAACTAGCATCGATTGACACCATATAACTAGCCTAATGGAACTACAATAGCACAAAGCAAGGCTGAACATTAATGCACTGAAATTAGAATCCTTTACTATGGATTATTGGGCACTTAGGATGATCCATAGAACTGGAGATATCCTTGGGGTTGTATATATTGCCCCTTCTCTTGCCATTCTCGATAGCTTTGAGGCAGAGATGCCTTGAAATTCAAGCACACTAATTCAATTGCTTATTGAACTTATCTGAACTTTCAGTGATAAAGAAAACAAAAACAAGTGCAAGCTGACTGGTGCTCAATTAACCTAGAAGCACTTCTGAAATACTGCTTAAGAGGGAAATTGAAGAGGTTTGAAATTCATTCCAAACAGGAGAGTTCCAGACTTTGGGAGCAGATGAGTCACACAGCTGAATCCTTTTAATCCTGCAGAAGGATGCTGAAACACCTTCATCTTTCTTGGCTGGCTGTCTTTCCACCTGGATGCTTTGCAGCTGCTGTCAAGTGCTTGGCTACCTGAAAAATGGCTATAGTAGGGTTGAGGATGGCAAACTCTTACTGTGCCATTGGCCAGGAGAGTAGGGCTGATGGGAATGGGGATGCATCAACATCCAGAGAGCTGCAGGTTCCAGATCATCACAGTCTAGAGCAGTGGCTGCCAACCTTTATGTTGAAATTCAGCCACATCCTGTACAAGTTTATAGTCCTCATCAATGATTTAAATACACAGCTGAGTTAGCTGGCAGGAAAAGCCCTTCTTCCATTGCCTTCCCATCACTCTGTTCTCTCCTCCTCTCCCCTGCTTGTTAGACTGATACTTCTGATACCCTGACTGACTTTCCCATCTCGTAATGTAGTTCTTTGAATAAAGTCTTCCCTGTTTTAAAACTTGACTCTGCTCCTGTATTGTTGAGGCTCATTTCTTCTACAGCTGGCTTAAGAAGCTTCTGATCTGCTAAACTACTGCTACTGCTGTTGTTCCTGCTTTACATTTTAAAATGCTTTTTGAAATTTCCCCAACACTTTGGTCCTCCATGTGTTTTGGCCAACTGTCAGGAATTCTGGGAGCTGAAGACCAAAATACCCAGAGGCCAAACTTTGGAAACCGCTAGGCTAGAGGGAAACACACACACACACACACACACACACACACACACACACACACACGTATATGACATCTTGACAACAAACAGCATGAGCCTGAGATGACTTGAGCCCCAAACCATTCCTGACATGCAGATGCTAGTGTAAGCACAGTGTTTTTGTGGTGCAATGCAGAATATATAGTTTTAACAAACTATATCTCTTTTGCATCATGGAAATGTTCAGGCTAGTAATTTATTTGTGAGATCAGCCTGAACCTGGAGGTATCAGCTCAAATGAGACACAGCTTATCTTTTGTTTGGGGACAAAGTTCTGATTTTTCAGTTCACTAAATAGAAAGGATGAGCATGTATGAAATAGTTACGTGACTTACAGCAGAGCATTCTCACAAGCAATTGTTAGTTACTTTGAATGCCTTTCATGAAGGGACAATGGGGTAAAAATATTGAATAAACATATAATAGATTGTGAATGATGGAATTGACCTGGATATAGTTGCTATTGGTGGTCAGTTGTGTGGAGGAGACTTCAAAATTGTCATTATCATTCTTATCACCACCGCCATCGAAGGCAAGATGATAAAAGAGATAAAATATAAGATGAATGGTAAATTCAGATATACGCAAATTACCTCTGATTAAAGTAAAATCAAAGCTCATATGGTGGTGGGTACTTGTTTTGTAACATGCCAAATGGTATTCTGATGAGAGAAGGAGTAAAAAGCAGCAAAAGATGCTTCCAGATGAGCCATTATGTGATTTTCACAGCTTATTCTCATAGTGTGATGCCCATGTCAAAACTGTACAGGATCCTCTGATAGTGTGAAATGTTGACTCAAATTCTGATGATGCCAATGATTAATTAACACCAAGAGCTATTTGTTCAGAAGCATTTGAAATAGTTATCAGTTCTGAGTTGCACTATGCGTGCATATATGAAGGGGAGCAGGATCTAGTCTATGTTGTGCATCACACCCATGTTGAATCCATCCAGGGGGTTGACCTGACTGATCACATGAATCTAAGCCTCCCATAAACCCTCATAGCCCCCATCCACAAACTTCTTTGTTTCTCTGTCTGACATCCACTGGAGTTTGGTTCCAGAACTTTCTATGGATACCAAAATCTATAGATGCTCAAATTCCATTGTATGTGATGATACAGTACAATAGAGCCCTGAGAGATAGATAGATCTGTTTATTGATTAGTCCACTGACCATATCAATAATAAAAGACAAAAGCAAAAAATACAGAGACAAATAGGCACAAATCACTATGCCACTTATATAATATGACAAAATCAAAGTATGCTTTTGAAATGTTAAAAATCTTTTCAGGCTTTGGATGGATGAATCTATGGATGCAGAACCCATGGATATGGAAGGCTGACTTTGCAGCCATAAATCCATACCCTGATTTTCTTGTTTACTTCACTTTGTTTGAATAGAAGAGGTGAGAAGAAGAACGATGAAGCAGGAACTCTCCTGTTCTGTATTTACTGTTCTGTATAATAGGCTGGCTTGAGGGAAAGGTGAACGTTTGGAATGAGATCATGTTTGTCTCTGGAAAGTTTATAAAAAAGTATTCCTGGATCTATTCTGTGGCACCTTCTGGCTTCCCTGCCTGGGTGCAGTGCACATTATGGCAGCGAAGACTGATTAAGATCCAGGGATTTTTCTCAGACACCCCTAGTGGCGCAGTGGGTTAAACCCTTGTGCCAGCTGGACTGATGACTTGAAGGTTGGGTTGATGACTTGAAGGTTGCTGGTTCAAATCCAACCGGGGGAGAGCGTGGATGAGCTCCCTCTATCAGCTCCAGCTCCATGCGAGGACATGAGAGAAGCCTCTCACAAGGATGGTAAAAACATCAAAAACATCCGGCATCCCCGGGCAATGTCCTTGCAGATGGCCAATTCTTTCACACCAGAAATGGCTTGCAGTTTCTCAAAGTCGCTCCTGACATGGAAAAATAATATCATCAGACATTGAAATGCAGAGATTGCATTTTTGTAGTCATTAATCTTGTAGCCAGCATTGGTGAGCCTGGACACTATAGTCCAAAACAGTGATTTTCCCATGATTTGAGTTTCTGCCTACTTGACTGTTTATCTTTTCCTGGATCCCAGATGAGATGAAATATATAACTTTAATTTAATATAGAAAGGAGTCTTGTGGTATCTTTAAGACTAACCAATTTATCTTTGAAAATCTCTGAATTCAAGTTTCTATCCAATCTGAAATGGGACAGAAACACTTTAGGTAAAGGGTAAAGGTTTCCCCTGACGTTAAGTCCAGTTGTGTCCGACTCTGGGGGTTGGTGCTTATCTCCATTTCTAAGCCGAAGAGCCGGCGTTGTCCGTAAACACCTCCAAGGTCATGTGGCCGGCATGACTGCATGGAGCGCCGTTACCTTCCCGCCGGAGCAGTACCTATTGATCTAATCACATTTGCATGTTTTCGAACTGCTAGGTTGGCAGAAGCTGGAGCTAACAGCAGGCGCTCACTCTGCTCCGGGGTTTGAACCTGGGACCTTTCGGTCTGCAAGTTCAGCAGCTCACACTAAGCCACCGGAGGCTCCAGAAACACTTTAGGATTGATCAAAAGCCTGCTGAGGCTGTTGTCTTCTTCTGGAATGTGAGTCAAGCATTGGCGCTGCTCGTCTTTGGAGATGATGGGGCAGAGGGAAGGTCACCCAAGGCAGAGCCAAATGGTCACTATAGGCCAGTGGTTCTCAACTTGTGGCCTACAACTCCCAGAAATCCTAACAACTGGAAAACTGGCTGGGATTTCTGGGAGTTGTAGGCCAAAACACCTAGGGACCCACAGGTTGAGAACCACTGCTATAGACAGAGCTGACTAGGGCTGAGCATAATGCTTCACCTGTTCAGTTCTCTGCCCCCTCCTCCTTGTATGCCTTTTAAGGAAGAGGGGCAAGGGGCCATTCTCTAGCTCTTTGCTCTCTATCCAAAACCATCTATGTCTCTGTCTTTGTTCTATGTGTATATGGCATTGAATATTTGCCTTATATGTATACAATGCGATCCTCCCTGAAACCCCTTAGGGGTGAGAAGGGCGGAATATAAATACTGTAAATAAATAAATAATAAATCTCTCTGTAGTAGTCAAGCCCAAAGCAGGGGAAGCAACGCTACTTTATGTTCGGATGGGGAAGGTCAAGGAAGCATGATAAATAAGCAGCCAGACTTCTGGGGCTTGAAAGGTGTGTGTGTGTGTTTGTGTGTGTGTGTGTGAGAGAGGTTTGAGGCATTGCACAAAGGGCTACAGGCTATCCCCTTGTGCTCTATACGAAAAGAGACATGTACATCCAGCCACATGCCTGAGGCTGACACTAACAGGATTCCCGCTCCAGTTGTCCCCATCCTTCTTTGCAATAGCTTTAAGGAGACATAAGCAAATGTGTCACAGTGAGCCAGACTTTAAAATAATGTATCACTTAATCTTCAATCCGAAGATTAAATAATATAATAGGAACAGGGTGGTAAAGTAGAAATTGAGATTTCTTGACAAGATGATAGAGAGATGATAGCCATATTTACATTTAAATGTTTTTTGGCTGGAAAGAGAGAAGTCAGTTTTTAATGTTTGTAATGATATTTGTGGGGGAAGGGGGAAATTTTAGGGGGTATGTATTTCTAAGTAATAGAAGACATATTTATCGTATTAAGGTTATTTCTTTAATGTTTGTAACATGAAACATATTCCAACAATAAAAATAATTATTACAAATACTCTATTACTTTGGCTCAGCAGGGCTGCTGCTTATGCATTTGATTCTATGCAAGCTTTTATTGTGCAGGGGGAAAGGCCATTTTGTTGCCAATGGGGACATTTTGTGGAGGAATGGGTTATATAATTTTAGTCTCGAATAGGTGTATATTATTACATCATGTAATTATCATTGTCTAGACTGGCCTTTTTCTGAACATGAAATATTCACCAAACTGCTCTTACTACCGAAGATATGATTGATTGGTTGTGGGCATTGTCCTTGGCTTCCAATCACAAGTGAAATGTGATGGTTGAATCCTCACCTTTGGCCAGGCTGAGCTGTTATGCTTGTATAATGAATTATATAATGATCTGAAAGATTTCAGGGCCAATAACCTTGATTATGCTTTTCCTGGAAAGCATCTCTCGACAAGAATGCTAAGCATGTGTTTGCTTGGCCAGCCCAAAATGGAAGAGAGCATAGGGTTGTGAGAACTGAGGGCCTGGACCTGAGTCTCCAGTTTGTGTGGGTCATCTCCAGACCAAAGACAAGGGTGCAAGTTTTGGGATTTTGCTGGATGCACCTCTGGGCAAGAGGAAAGGACAGTGCCCAAATATGCTATACATTTAGAGCAGCCGCTCACCACCATTTGTCAGGCTTAATTGCATTATTGTGGCAACGTGTAGAGTTTCTAAAGGGGATTTATGCATTTGCCTCCTCCTTTCCTTCAGTCATTGTAGTGCCAGGGCTCTCCCTCAATTGAATATTGCTTTCGGCTTCTGGCTAGAAGTAAACTGGATAGATTAAATGTTCCTTATCCCATTTTCCTAAAAGTAAATGAGGAGGAATCCTCATTTTACTTTGACTCAGAAACAGATCTTTTAACTAAGATTTCTTTCTGAATTTTCAATCAGGAAAATACATTGTCCCTTACTCCCTCCTTCCCTCTCTCTGTGTTTGAATGACTTGCTGTGAGCAACTCTACCTGGTAGTTAATGGAATATGCTTAATGATATCACCAGAGAATGCCCAAAGATTTTGAGTTTGAACCTGGAATTTCACAGCTTGGGGTCATCCTGAACAAAAGAGTCCTAAAACGAGGAGACAAAGTGGAAAATGGAGAGAGAGAGGGAAAGTAATGTAGAGGCATGGTATGACCTCAAGGATGCTTGAAAAAGTACATGTTAGCAAACACTGTATCTTGACTTTTCTTGGGCTAGGTGTCAAATTTGTGGCCCTCCAGATGCTTGGGCCTTTAACTTCCAGAAGCCCCTTGTCAGCTTGTCCAATGGTCAGGAAATCTGGGGGGCCACAAGTTTGACACCACTGAAATAATACCATAGAATCTCATTTGAGGACCTAGGACCTCATCACACTGAGAAGGTCATCCTGATTGATTCAACAGCCTCTGTGGTGAATAAGGGGGCTGTGGGATAATCCCCGCTTGTCTGGCAGCTGATTCTTCTCCATCACATATGGGGAAGCGTCGCCGCACGGTTTCCTTCTGTGGTAGCCCCGTTGTTCCAAATGGAGCATGGGAAGGCTGCCGTGTTGGTGGTGTAGTGTCCTGTGAAGCTTCTTCCCCAGTTGAGCCATGGAGGCCCACCAGAAGCGAGGTTGTTTTGTGTGATGAATAGCATGGGGCTCTGTGGCTTATTTGTGGCAGAAGTGTCCTAGGACGCTGGAATGTTCATGTGTGAATGGCTTTTTTATGAGAGACCCACAAACACTTCTGAAGGGTTTTTAGAGCATGGGTAAGCGAAACTGTGGACAGCATCTTTGGATGAGGGGTTTGTAATGTGTACCTGCATAGGGACATTTTGGTTTTTTTGGGATGGGAGGCTAACTCAACCATGAAGCTACAAAGCTCTGCTGCGATAAAAGACAGAAAGGGCCTTCCCACCTCTGTAAATATCACTGGAGGAAAAGCATTTGGATTCCAATGTGTTACTTCTTTTGAGGAAGGCTTATTCTGCACTTTCAAAATAACACTCCCAGTAGTCACATCCTGCTTCCTTAGACCAGTGGTTCCCAACCTGTGGGTCCCCAGGTGCTTTGGCCTACAACTCCCAGAAATCCCAGACGGTTTACTAGCTGTTAGGATTTCTGGGAGTTGAAGGCCAAAACATCTGGGGACCCACAGGTTGAGAATCACTGCCTTGGACAGTTGCCACTGGCAGATCCCACTGGTGCAGATGTCTGATGGAAAAAAGCCACACATAAAAATGGAAGAGAATGGAGATACAGGGAAGATTTTTTGATCCACATTTTCAAGCAAGCAAACCCTATCCAGAATTCCTGCACTAATATGCAGATCAGAACATAATTACCCTTTTCTTCTCTTAATTTTGGAATCCTTTTCTTGGCTCAGAAATGTCAGGCACAAATGCATACCGTATATGTAGAGAAAGTGGCATGCAAGAACGATGATGTCAGTTTCAAGCATTTAGAGTGGAGTGTGTTATTCCCTTTATGTTGAACATTCACATAGGAAATGGCTTCTGGGTGGTAATCTACATAATCTCTTGTTCCGATATGGTGTTTTCCATCTCCTGTTAAGTCACAAAAGACCGTTCTTCTGTTTATATTCCTTAAATGTGAGATTTTGCATACTATTATCTTTCCCCTTTCTTTTAAATCCTTTTCTTCGCTGATTAAGATTACTTCTTTGCTTTGGGTATTCTAGAGCACTCATCTGCCATGGAGTCTCATTACTACATACTACTATTTGGATTTAATATTGTTTTGGGGAGCAGCAGTGTAATTAAAATCTACATATTTGAAGCAAAGAAAGAAGCACAAAACTATCCACTGTGTTTTATTACTGCAATTAACCAGGCAGTCCCATTAACCTGTGTGTGTGTGTGTTTTGGGGGGGGGGGCAGGGGGCGAGGTGCAGACTTATGACTTGAGAAAAGTCTCTTTTCTGGACTACATCTCCAAGAAATCCTGGCTCTTTTTTGACAGATTGGGAATTATGATCTTTAAAACCCTAATAGCACTAAGTGTTGCTTCATCATGAAAGCTGAGCAGGGTCAACCATGATTAGTATTTGGATGGGAGACTGCCAATGAAAACCAGGTGCTGGAGGCTATTTCAGAGGAAGGAACTGGAAAAAGACCATTATTTGTCTAAGAAAACCCAATTAAATTAATGGGGTTACCAGAAGTTAATTTGTTGTTTATTTGTTCAGTCGCTTCCGACTTTTTGTGGCCTCATGGACCGGCCCACGTCAGAGCTTCCTGTCGGCCGCCGCCGCCACCACCCCCAGCTACTACTTCAAGTCAGTCACTTCAAGGATACCATCCATCCATCTTGTCCTTGGTTGGCCCCTCTTCCTTTTTCCTTCCATTTTCCCCAGCATCACTCTCTTCTCCAAGCTTTCCTGTCTTCTCATGATGTGGCCAAAATACTTCATCTTTGCCTCTAATATAATTCCCTCCAGTGAGCAGTTGTGCATTATTTCCTGGAGTATGGACTGGTTGGATCTTCTTGCGGTCCAAGGCACTCTCAGGATTTTCCTCCAGCACCACAGGTCAAAAGTGTCTATCTTCCTTCGCTCAGCATTCCTTATTAACCAGAAGTTAATATGGAACCTGAAGCATAGATGCATACAGTTCAAAAGGGGCCTTTTGCAAGAGTGATTAAAGCCATTCTAGAAGACAGAGCAGGGATAAGGATGAATGTATATCTCCTTTGTTGGCCTGTTCACCACCAGCACAAACTCTGTAGAACTCCTTGTTTGTGCACGCTGGATATGGCTGTATGGGTATGACCAGCTTTCTGAGGGTTGGGGCAACATTGTATTGGACTGAATCTGAAACTGGAAAAGTGCATCCACTATTGGGAGTTGCCAGCAAATATGAGGCTGCTGATTCAGTGTCAACTGTGGCAGTTCTCTGTTGCGAAGGAAGGAGCCAGAACAGTGTTCTACTTTATAGAGCCTCTGCAGGAGGAAGGAGAAGGAGTGAAATGTGCTGGGTGGGTGAGGGAGTGATTTTGCTGCAGAAGAACAGAAGCTAATACTTTTGGCCATACTGCCAATATCATTTGTGGGTTTCTATTTTTGACATCAGCTGGGGAACGTAATGGGCAGAATCAGATTTGAAGCTTACTGAAACATATCTGGAGTGGCTGGAATGCATGTTGCCAATCTTGGTCTATGAAGTTGGGAAGCCTGAGAAAAGCCTATGTTGATTTTTTCAGATGGTGAAGGAGAAAGTGATTGTTGTTGTGAGTCTTCAGTCATTTCCAATTTATGGCGATTCTACAGCAGTGGTTCCCAACCTTTTTTGACCAGGGACCACTTTGACCAGGGACCACTCTCCAACACTAGTACCAAAAAGAGTTACGAATCAGTTTTTGGTCAACTTTAGATTTGGTTGGATTATTTGGGGTGCTGATTCAGAAAATGACATTAGATAGACCACATGAGCTCTAGTTTCTGATACAGAACATATATCACCCACTAGTTGCCATCTGCTCACCCACAGAAAACCACATTAAATAAGCCTCGGCACTATTTATTTATTTATTTATTATTTATTAGTGGCATTCATATCCTGCCCTTCTTACCCCAAAGGGGACTCAGAGCGGCTTACAAGTCATATGTACATACAATATATTATATTATTCGTATAGCACAATATGTATTATATATTACTATATTGTACTATAACACTATATTGTAATATTATTAACACTTGCACCTCTGCATGTACCTCTGCTTTGCCACATTTCCACAGGGAGAGGCAGCCTTGGCAGAAAGCAACGAGCAGCCCGCATTCAGCAGCAGAAGATGAGAAGAGCGGAGTCATATCTTACTCTTCCCAGTAGGATCAGGCAAAAGCAAACTGCTGCATCCTCTTGTTTCTTGTGTGTCTTTCCTCATTGATCACATGTATTATCCTGACAATTATCTGGCCTTGCTTGTCCATATGTGTCCTGGTTATTGTCTATGAAATGTTTGACACTGCTAGCTTTTGCATAGTGTAGTGATTGAGACGTGGAATCTCACTTCTCCCTTTTTGTTCCTTTTATTTACTCTGTTAAATGAGCTTGAAATATTTCTGCGTTTCAGAGACACAAGTTCATTTACTTCTCTATGCCTCTATATCTTCTTCTATCTGAAAGAAATAACCCAGCTGTGTCTAAGATATGCTTTTTCCTCATGCTGATGCCATACAAAGCTATTTCCGATCCCTGCTGTCTTATAAAGAGGCTGCTTTACCATGCGGGCGATGCTGGCAGTCCATTCCAATAGAAGTGACAAGGGAAGATTCTTTGGCCTGAATTCTCACCTTAGTGCTGGTGGAACATTAAAAGAGCTGAAAGGGAAGCTTAAAGGCTCCCATTTTCAGAGAGGAAGCAGGAGAAGCAACAATTACTCCTGTCATGTCCCTGGGCCACCCTGGATGAATGAAGACAAATAGCAGTGGAAGGCTCAGTTTGTTTCATTAGCAATTGTGTCTGGACATACATTTCTTTAGAAAACTGCAGCCATGTTATTATACTGGGCAAGTGAGAAGAGGTCTGGACCAAGAGAGACGAATTCCTCAAAAATTGAAAACATTAGGGAAAAATGAAATGATCCAAGGGCCAAAGGAAACAAACACCACAAGGAAGGCCTATAAGGCTTCCGCCATGCCTTTGATATAAAAACAATACCAAACAAATACAAGTGTTGTATCCCTCTAAAATTCTTGGGGCCAGAAATCTTTTGGATTTTGGAATTTTCTGCATACAAGTACATTGTAACTTACCTTGGAAATGGGACTCAAGTCTAAACATGACATTGATTTATATTTCAAATATACACTATATGTATAGCCTGAAGTTAATTTTATATATATGATGTTTTAAATAATTTTGAGGGCCCCCGGTGGCATAGCGGGTTAAACTACTGAGCTGCTAAACTTACTGATTGAAAGGTCGTTGATTTGAATTTGGAGAGTGGGGTGAACTCCCACTGTTAGCCCCAGCTTCTACCAACTTAGCAGTTTGAAAACATGCAAATGTGAGTAGATCACTAAGTACTGCTCCAACAGGAAGTAATGCCGGCCACATGACCTTGGAGGCATCTATAGACAACGCTGGTTCTTTGGCTTAGAAATGGAGATGAGCACCAACCCCCAGAGTTGGACACAACTAGACTTAATGTCAGAGGAAAACTTTTAGCTTTACTAAATAATTTTGTACATGAAACATCAGAAAGAAAGAGGTCACTATCTGTGCCACCCTGTGGAGAATTTTGGAGCTTTTCCAATTTTGGAATTTTGGATAAGGGATGCCAATTCTATAAGAATTTCTGTCACAGCTAGTGCTTTGCTTTAATCATTCTTTTTAAGGATAAAAATGTTTTTGTGGCTGTTTATTTGATTGTGAATTTAATCTCATGTCCTCCTATTTGATTTCATTATTATCATATTACTTTATTGGTTTTAAGAAAGGTTAGCTGCCTTAACTGCTTGGAAAGATGGACAAAATGTGTTAAAAACATGGAAGGGTACAACAATTTATCATTGAGAACTGCTAGTGTATTTACAACATTATGAAGTCCAAGTTTGCGTAGAAGAATCTACTGAGTCAATTTTCACCCTACATTTCACTTATATCTGAAATGTCATTTTCTCTTCATCACGCTTCACGATGTTTCAAGACACTAGTGGTGTCCAAATGGGCAAATGTTTGATGTTCCTATTAGTCACGTAGGTCCCTATCTACACTTGCTGATAGATAGTATCTTTCCCCGTGAACAAACCTTTTTCCTTCCCTTCCCTAGCATGCTTAAAAGAAACATAACATCAAAAGTAAAATTGCTAATATGTACATTCTTCCCACACAGAAAAAACCTGTCCAGAGGTGGCAGTACTTAGTCTTTTCCCAGGAGATCCTTCTGGGAGAAAAGTAACAAAATCATAGAATCATAGAATAGTAGAGTTGGAAGAGACCTCATGGGCCATCCAGTCCAACCCCCTGCTAAGAAGCAGGAAATCGCATTCAAAGCACCCCCGACAGATGGCCATCCAGCCTCTGTTTAAAAGCCTCCAAAGAAGGAGCCTCTACCACGGCCCGGGGGAGAGAGTTCTACTGCCAAACAGCCCTCACAGTGAGGAAGTTCTTCCTGATGTTCAGGTGGAATCTCCTTTCCTGTAGTTTGAAGCCATTGTTCTGTGTCCTAGTCTGCAGGGCCGCAGAAAACAAGCTTGCTCCCTCCTCCCTATGAAAAGCACCATGAATTTGTGCTAGAAGTAGGATTGTGAGACCAGGTCCTGCACTGATATGGGGAACAATTAAGACGAAAAGTGGTAAGTTCAGAGAAAATACAGCAAGGTGTCAAATACACTGATGATTCCAGAAACAAACCTCTTGGTAGATAAGTACAGAATATCCAAAAGGAGATACAATCAAGTTTTTCTGCACTGCTAGGGAGAAGTGATCCAAAGAGAAAAAATGGACAGTCTGGAAAGTCACTAAAAATAAAAATGGGAGAAATAAAGGGGACGATGAGGCGGATACTCATCTTGGGTCCTATACTGGGAGAAATGCGAGATATAAACTAAATAATTGCATTTCACACGAATGCCCATAGCGAAATACAATGGACATAAAATACATACCTCCCCAAAAGAGGACAGATGACCCAGCAACAAATCTTCTTGCAGTTTTAATTCTAAAGAGAAATAACCCAAGTGAGGAGGAAAACACCATCTGCACTGTTTGCATAGTAAAGGTAAAGGTTTTCCTTTAGTCATGTCAGAGCAGTTGGTGCTCATCTCCATTTTTAAGCCGAAGAGCCAGCGTTGTCCGTAAACACCTCCAAGGTCATGTGGCCAGCATGATTTCATGGAGCACTGTTAACTTCCTGCCGGAGCGCTACCTATTGATTTATTCACATTTGCATGTTTTTGAATGCTAGGTTGGCAAAAGCTGGGGCTAACAGTGGGAGCTCACCCTCGCTCCCCGGATTTGAACCATCGACCTTTCGCTCAGCAAGTTCAGCAGCTCAGTGGTTTGACCCACTGCACCACCAAATATGTTTGCATACCCCGATAGTAAAAGATGGAGTCCCATAGAGCAAACCATTACCACTTATCTAGATTTTCTCAGGGCCAATTCAATTAATTGCAGACTGGTTGGAATGTGTAGTGTAGAGAGATGTGATGCCAAAAATAGCTGTCTCAGAGGTTGCTTTCCAGAAATGCCAGCTTGTAGCCCAGACATTTCCCTTGTATCTTCATTTTCAAGAGGAAAGGACCATGCAGGTTTTCCTTCCCTTTCATCAGTACTTTTGAGTGACTCTTTCTTTGATGTTACACCAGATGTCTGGCGTTGTTACCACAAGTGGAAAAGAGAAGCTGAAAATAGGACTGGGATAATGTAAAGGAGCCCTCCTCCCCAAATTACCATCGTTGTACTAGAGAAATGGGCAGAGGTGATGATTTCTACATCCCCTAAGGTAAAACCTCATACTGGAATGGATCATACTGTTTTTTTTCATGTCCACAGACTCCATTTTAGACTTTTAATTTAACTTTAATTCTTGTAACTTCAATATCTAGGACAATTTCTTAATTTCACAAAGATTAGAAGAAGTCTGAAAGGCTTGTCTTTTTGAATGATATGTTTGTGGTCCAACTAAAGTTATTCCCCAGTGCCAGATTTGAGGCCATGATTACATACATGTGCAGCTTTTTTTTGCTGGAAAATGGAACATGGAGTTTAATAGAATTATCCAAAGGTAAAAAGGCATTTGGTTGTAGATGAGTCTCTATCTCAAAGTACAATGCCGAAGAGGAGATTAAGCAAGACTGTAGAAAAGGGCTATAGCAGAAATATGGGAAAGACCACAATGAAACTGTTGCTCCAGTAGCCATGCCCACAACTATTAGAACTCACCTATGGAATGCTTCATCAAAGCAAAAGCATTTTAAAGCAGCCTTCCTGTATACTAATCTAGATGAGGAACCTTACCTAGAACAGTGTCCAGGATTTAAAATTCCAGGGACGGAACAACTTGTGTGTAAATTGAAAAAGAAGCATTTATGCCTTGAAGCAGACTGTCAGAGCATGGAGTGGAAACCTGAACCAAACTCTTATCAAATAAGGATCCACTCCAGGCACTGTTGACAAATGTGTATACAAAAGGTTCAGAACTAATAAATGGGCTTACATTACAAGCTGTGTGGATGAGTTTATCCTGTCAAGACAAGGCAGATAGTGGAGATATTATCCAAAATTTCAAGAAAGAGACAGACATTCAAAAACTGGCACACACTTCACACTATCCTGGAGCACAAATAGAAAAGAGCATTGATGAAAGTTTCTTCCTTAATCAAAACCAGAAGATAATAGATCTTCCAGAATGACTGGGCTAAAGCATTCTAACCGAAATGGAAGTGGACTTTCTAAGAAACACTGAAAAGCCCAAACCTTTAAAAATGCGGATAAGTACAAGACTGCATTTGGCAAACCTCTCTATATTCCTAATTTTGCTTTCTTGACACTGCCAAGAAGATATGGACAAGCAGGAACATGTCCAGAGGAAGGCGATCAAAACGGTTAAAGGTCTGGAAACCATGCCCTCAGGGGCTGGATAGGAGGTTAAGAGATGACATGACAGTGGAATATGCATCTTGGAGTTAGGCAGAGATACTGTTGGGAGTGCTTTGATTGTGTATTCTTGCATGACAGAATAGGTTTGGACTCAGTGGTCCCAGTGGTCTCTTCCAAATCTGTGATCCCATTATTGCAAATACAGAAAGACAAACAAAGCTATACCAGGATTTCTGAGAGTGTGGAGAATATTGATGAAGCCTTCCACAAGGTATAAGAAATGTGTCAAGATGGACTTGTTGAGCTGTACTGAGCACAGACGTTATGTTTAATGACATCTTTAGCAAGCCTCTTCCAAAAGACCTCTTCCAAGAGACAGTGAGAAGGGGTGCGAGTCATCAATTAGGATGCAAAAAAATGGCAAGGGGAAACTTTGGAAAGTGTTATCTAGCCAATCATGCATTTTAAATGCCTACATCCATTTGCTATCATTAGAGCAAGGGTTCCTGCATGCCTTTATCCTATGCATGCTGTCTATAAAACCTTTCTCATTTGCTCATCATCCATTGTGTAAATGTATCTAAACAACCACACCATGTGGCCAGATGACCTTCCAGGTGTGTTTGCAAGTACATAAAATACTTATCCCTCTCTCCACCCTCTCTTTAGATTAGTAATGGGCTGACTCTGGCCCTCCAGGTGTTTTGGACTTCAACTCCCACAATTCCTAATAGTCTACTGGCTGTTAGGAATTGTGGGAGTTGAAATCCAAAACACCTGGAGGGTTGAAGTTTGCCCATGCCTGCTTTAGATGATGAGCACAGGCTCTACTGAGCTGCTACTCATCTTGAAACTCCTCATCCTATAGTTAGCCAGGCTTAGGCACTGCATGCATATATATTTGCACGTGCATTTAAATGTAATTGGTAACGTTAGAAACTATAAAATTTTCATACTGTTTGCCTGACAAAGAGATTTAGCACTTCATCTTGTGGACTCTGCTAAAAGAGGCTTAATCTTCCCCAGAAACCCTAACATCCCAGGAATTCACTTCTAATCCAACATTTTTCAACAAAGATGTCCCACTGCTCTGTAAAATAGAGGTGGCTCATTAATTGGCAAGGGAATGGTGTTGACATAACAATAGGTTAGGCAGAGATGTTCCTCTCTATCTGCGAAATGCTCAGGTAATCAGGCTTTTTTCTGGGTGTTTACAATGTTTGTGGTGATAGTATGTCTGGAAGGCAGGAGCTCTTCAGATGGGGTGCCATTTTCATAGAACTAACTTCTTAGTATAGATCATCCAATATGTTCTCTAATTATGCTTTTGCAAAATATATTTCAGTTTTCAAGAGCCCTTGGACTCATCAGCTGTACAGTCTTATATAATACACATTTTACTCTGTCCCCTTTTCTTCCTGGCGATGGATTATTTTGAATACATGGCCATATTTGATGGTAGATAACGCTAAAATTAGATAACATTACCTATTCTAGCCCCCCCCCCTTTCCCCACTCTGTACTTGTGTTTCTTAAGAGTACCAGAGCTGTTCTGCAAGCCCCTGCTCAGTTCTCTCCCCTCTGTGGTGTTTTGTTTGCATTTCCTAAATGGGAGACCTGCTGATCTACTCTATTGAAATATTTGTGCTTGCTTAAAAAGTGTGTGCATTTCCTTTCCCTTCCTGTAACGGAACTGTGATAAGCAAAATGCATTGAGTAAACATACAAATGTAAAGTGGGAAAGGAGAAAATGGTAATCTGTTTTAAAACTAAATCATAAAGCCAGAGACTGGAACATGTGGAATTCTTGTAACAGGTTGGGAAAGTTGCTGAATCTTCCACATTTCCCAAATCAGGCAAATGTCATTTTCTGTTGTTAAATTCATCGCGGCTTGTGAAATGTGCCAGAGGAGAATGTAGGTTGAAGCTAACAGCCTCAAATGTGTTTGAACAGAGCTGTTGTTTGCCAAGTAGATATTCAACTATCCACAAAGACATTGGACTGGGTTTTTTTTGTAACACTAAAAGTGAGGGGTTGCTAACAGAGTCCATCAGAAAATCCATTACTTTCCCCTCAGATGCCAAGCCCTAAATTGCATGATTTATGGCACAAGATATTCAAATGGTCTTGTGCCTGCCCATCAGTACGATAACATTGGCCTTTGTGTGATCAGCAATGATGGAAGGGGGTTGATTGCCCTTCAGCTAAATAGTCCAAAACAGCGCAGTGGGATAGATATATATGATATTCTGTGATCATTTCCCCCTTTTTTATTGCTTCCCGTTAGTCATTCAATCTTCGGTATATTTGTCACAGGTGAGGGTCATTCGGTTTTGTGAGCTGCTTTGCAAGATGGTCTCATAAAGGCTGCTCTGAGACGTATAGAACCACTGATTGCTCCATTTTCATGGCTAGCTTCTGCTTAACAGTTAGCAATGTGCAGGTCACCCGGAGCTACCAGCAAGCTTGTGTCCAGATGCAATTCACACAGTGGTACCCACAATGTAACCCAAAGCCTTTCACTTAATTCCTGTTACAGAACATTTTCACACTGCATGTGGAGTCATTGATATCGTAATAGTTATGTGGATATTGCTCATAGAGGTGGTTCCATTCAAACTCACAGCATGCTTCCATTGGCAGTCATTAACTCCTTACCTCAGGAGCAACCCAGTTTAGGGCATTGGTCTCAGAAAGGATGAAGATAAGTAGTTCTGTGAGAATCAGAACTCAGGGTAGATATGTGTGACTGATGGATGTAAGGCTGGTTATTGAATATAGTTGAAAACAAATCCCTGGAATGAACATGGTTCTGAATGCTAAAAGCAGGCTATATCTGGCTGGTTCTTTGTTTTGCATCCTGTTAGTGTACCCCAGAGTTCGAGAAAAGAGAACACATATCTGAAGTCTGGCTACCCCTGGATTAGAATATTTTCAAACCCTATTGATGCCAGGAGTTGCCAATTGTGTACTCCAGCCATTTATGGATTGCAGTTTTTATAAACCCATACCATTTTGTCTGGGGTTTACAGGAGTTAATTTTGAGGGTCTAAGGTTTGGGAGCCTAAATGGAGAGCTGTTTAGGGGAAGATAATGAAATATTTACTATATCTTAACTCGTAGGATCAAGAGACAGTAACTAACAGCACAGTAGTTTGTATTTGAATCTGGCTTTAAGATGTGGTGTCTTATTTACTTGTTCTGTTTCCAATCTTTTGGGTCCAGTTCATTGAAAAATCAAGAAGTCAATGTAATAGGAAGGAATGGTTATTTGCTAAGAAGATAGAAACCAATTTATACAAACCAAGCAACTAAGCAACCATGAAGTGGTGGCGGTCAACAGTTTTGAAGTCAGAGCACGGTGAATCCAGGTCTAAATGAGCTATTAATTATACTTATTCTGCTATGCAGGAATCAAAGCACTGTGGACAGATGACCATTTAGCCTTTGTTTAAAAATCCTAGTCTAGCACCCAAACCATTACAACATGTTGGCCTACCACAAGGATATATAATCCTTATGAATATAAGCTTTTTAGAAAGGTCTGCAGCTCATATTGTAGCACGCTCCTGGCTGAGACCCCAGAAAATCAGTGGGGACAAGGCAGACACAACTATATGGGCTTCAATGGTTGCATTCCTGCACACAGACTCTTCCAGGCTGCATGGATCCTCTATTTAAGAGCTAATGGCAACAATTGTACCAACAATAGGGTGCAGAAAAGTAACAGAATATTATTTTGGACCATACAGAAGTGCCCAAGGAAAGTACTTTTCAGCTGTGCTCTGGAGATGGGAGTTGGGAAATGAGGACATAACAGTGTTTTCAAAGTCCAGGGGATAGGGATAAGAGGGGAAAGCACTAGAAAAATGTTGTGATTTTGGCTGTTTTACATGTGGTGGCAATTTTGGAGGTTTGGAACAGTAGGGAAGGTAATGGCTGATTCAGCTGTGGATAGGTGGTGAGATTTAAAAGCAGCTCAAAGGGTGCTTGTGGCTTTAGGGCAACATGTTGTCCCAAATAACTAGATGGACCAGTGTTGGAATATATAATAAGGCAACTTCCTATTGGTATGTATGGCAGAAACATTAGTTTCCACTTAAACATTAGGAAGAACTCCCTGATCTGTTCAACAGTAGAATATGTTGTATCTGAGTGTGATGAAATCTCCTTCTTTGGAGATTTGTAAGCAAAGGATATTGGGAGTGCTTTGATTAGATATTCCTGTGTGACCCAGTACCTCTTAACATTTTTTTAGTGATAAGGGCACTCTGGGCTCCATTTCTCTCCACTGCCGAAACGGAGCCCCATGGAATCCCATTGGAAGTTGCCCAGCGTCATGTGATGGGCTCCGTGGGACTCCTTTCCAGCAGCAGAGAAGAAGACACTCCTCCCGTTGCATGTGATGAGGTCCCAGGACTCTAAGCATGCAGTGGATCCCTTAATAAATGTCAGATTTCACCATGCCTCCATTAATTTTCAGATCAGGTTTAGGAACTGTTGAAAACTGCAACACCTAATCTAAATTTCACTTGTGAATTTGGAGGTGAAGTCCAGTCATAATTAGAAGGGCTACCAGTTGCAACAGGGAAAGGGCAGTTTGCTGCATGGCAAGCAATTAAAACTAGGAGTGAACGTCAGGCCTTGTTAGCATGGCAGCCCTCTTTCCACATGGGAAATGAATTCACTTTTTCTTTATTAATGTTGCTTAAAGTCAGAGTGGGTGTATAAATCAACAAAAATAATTCATGAGAGTCATTAGCTCCTCAAAGTCAGTATCTTTTATAACCAGAACTGTTTCTCCTCAACCCACAAAATGGTGAAAAATAAGACATATGCAACTGCAGCTTTTAAAATACATCAAATGCATTTCCTGCCTCCCACAACTCGCCGCTCTGTGGATCTAATGAAATTAAATTAGCATCTTTAATTTACCCTACGGCTACTGGTTTTATATTTAAAAAGCATTTCTCAGTTCCACTTCATGCTGGAATCACAGTGCGTTTAACCTCATAGTGTACTGGGACCTTAGCTTCTTTCCATTTTCCTTTTTTGGTGAGATCTGTGCTTTCAAGTTTCAAAAACACTCATGGAAAGGGCTTGGATGATTTTCTATCTTCTAGTCCCTCCCCACCAATTTGTGTATTTTTAAAACATTTCTCCAAGCAAGGCAGGGACACTGGAGAATTCTTTATTACCTTGGTGGCTTAAAGTTTGTTTTCTGCTAGTCACTTGTTCCTTCACTGTTTGGCTGGAACAGTGAAGTTGCTAGTTCATTATCAAGAGCCCATTCACATTACAGAATTATAGAGCTATGATTCCCCTTTAGCTGCCCTGGCTGCGTCTCATGGAATCCTGGGATTTGTATTTTGGCCAGAGGCACCACAGGAGATCCCTTGCTGATAATTCTTCATGCCCCACTTTAAAATGGCAGTTGAAAGTGGCATCATAGTGCTCTAATTGTGTGATGTGAAATGGTGCCACCCCATATTGCACCCTTTCTCCTGCCCACCTTGATTTTTACAGAGGCCTGAACCATTCTTTGCAATATTGAAGATAAAACAACAGGAATAGCCATGGATCACCTTGGAATATCAAAATGTCTAACTTTCTTCAAAGAATCATGATAATATTGGACTAGATCAATGTTCCTCAGGGGCTATCAGTACTTCAAATCCCCCCTCTCCGTGTGTGTCTGTCTCTGCCTCTCTCTCTTTTTTAAAAATTTGGTACAGTTTGATTCAGCCGCCATACAATTCTTTTGTTTGTTGTATTTCTGCTTGCTCCTTCACTACAGTGTAAAAGCGTTGCTATCTTACTTGACAAATGAAGGAAGAGGAGAGGAACAGCTGGGTTTTAGCAGGGCCATATACTCCTCTCTGTAAATAACTGCCTACATGTGCAACCCTAAGCATGTCTGCCTTGGAAAAAGCCCCACTGAGTCTCAGTAGGGTTTAGTTGTGGCTATCGGTAGGAATCAGAGAGGCAAGAACAGAAGTGAAGAGAACCATGAGACTGGGGCTAAAAATCAGAATAGGTTTCCTCCTATTCTACTGCAACAAACAGCAGATTGTAAATTAGTCTTAATGTTTTTGTGAATGTTTCCTTTTGGCTCCATTTAAATATATTGGCCTCCTCCAGGGCTGTGATGGAGAACTTCTGTATGTTTTGAACTTCAGTTATCAGAAATTCCAGCCAGTGTCAACAATGGTAAGCGATGGTGTGGATTATAATCTGACACATCTGGCATGTTAGTTCTCTTAAATTTAATCCTTCTCTCTTAAAGTTTGGTCTGTTTTAGCATCTTTGTACAGCTATAGTGCAAGGTAACCTAACTGATATCCTACAATCTAAGGATGGCAGTGGGATCTCTTCTAGGTACAGGAGGCCGGTCCCTGTGTTTTCCTGAAGAACCTGGTTCTGAAGTGATGGAAAAACCACAAATCCTTTTATAACAGAGTCCTTTTCAGGAACCACTAGCTCAGATGCCATTTATTCTGAAGACCAGAGGATGATTTTGTATGGAGGACCCTGAATCATGACCAAAATGGGCAATATTCCATTACTTAAAGCAGTTATAGGAAGCCATCTTGGAGAAGTATAGGGGCCAGAGCCAGATCTTGCTGCTTTATTTTGGCTAGAAGGAGGATGCCACATCCATGAAATTATGGAAGAACTGGTTGCCACACTGGGTGTTGCTTTCCCATACAACACTTTCCCTTCTTCCATCCCTTTCTTCCACAGGAACAAAAAGCATACAGAGCAAAGGAATCTCAATTGGGCTTATAAGTGCTCATGAATTTGTCCAGGATGAGACTAAGGTGGTGCTTGAAAATGTTGACTTCACACACCCATCATAGTTCTGTCCCACTATCACGATAAAATTTCACGAACATCTGCTATGTTTATGTCTACCAAGTAAGTCTATTTTAGAAAGTTTTGCTAAGGTTTGGGGTATTATGCCAGTGAGGTGCTGTGTGAACACAGAATGTTTATTCCAAATCAGCAAAAGAGCTGGCCCTATCATTAGGCAAAATGAAGCAAGAAGGAAGCAGATGTCTTGAGAAGTCAAGAGCTGAGCCTCTTCTGCATGCACCTGTTCCACTACATAGCCTTTCCTAGCCTTGTAGACTTATATATTGCCTCAAAAGCAGTGGAGGAAACCATCTTGTTACTTGTCCTGATGGATAATTCAACTGCAAGTCTAGCCAACTTCTTGTACATAGAATGAGCATAGAAGACCACCTTCGTGTACACTGTACAGAAATGCCTAGAGTCAGACTTGGTCAGATTATTAGTCAGTCTATCTCGGTAATAGGCAGATGCTTGTTAAAACTTCAGAGAGGGGTGTTTTCCTGTCCTACAAGAAGATAGGAATATAAAGAATGCTCATTCTTATTCATTCCCCAGATGAAAAAAGTGCCTCCATATCACTTGAGACACTGACGCTTGAGACCCCACCCCAGATTTTTCAGTGGTATTTGCACATCCCAAAATCCTCCAATGGGTTTTCTGTGAACAAAACATCAGGGTTTTTTTGTACAGAAAATATTTTTTCTGAAGGAGACTTGTATTTTGTGCAGGCCCTATTTCTTTCTAGGGTGCGCATGCACATAAATACACAAACACAAACACGAGAAAGTATGGGGGGATATATCAGTGGTCACACTAATTTCTGTGTAGAATAATTACCTAGAACACTTTGGGATGCATACTTTACTAATTATTTATTGTTTCCTGCAATTGAGAAAAATCCGTGGAAGTTACATGTTTTTGCCTGCTGAAACAGAGCAAGGTTTATATTTTTTTCTGGAGATGCCAAGGGCTGAACTTGAGGAGCCTGTCCATACACTGGCATTGTCCTTCACTCTCTCTTGAGCAGAAATGTCAGCAGAATGTCCAAGACATGACAGTGGTTCAGAGCGTATAGAGTTGGTTTGTGAAGTCTCCTTCATTCCGAGCATGAGTGGTTCTCTGTCCAGGAAATCCCAGGAACCAAATGTCTGACTGAACAATGCAGTTGCCATTTTAAAAATCTGAGCTGTGTGCCCCCTCCCCTTGCTTAAAGTTTGCTAGTAACTTTCTGAATGCCTTCCAGCTTTCCTGGTCACCCCTGGATGTCTTTTGCTGTGATGATGATAAATATACAGCGAGCTGCAGAATCTAAATTTGCTCAGCTGAGGTCCTGCCAGTAAAAAAGCAACAAGGCACTTTGGTAATAACAATGTGAATCTTGGATCAAACACCTGCAGATCTGACTCAGTAGATGAAGGGAAGGGGATGAGCAATGCATTGGCTACCACAGGAGAGCGAGCTGAACCTCTGTGCAAGTTACAAAGATAGATCCCCCTCCAACCTTATTGCCATTCTTGGCTCAAAGATAGCAACCTTTTATTTTGGATAGAGGAGTCATAGGACATAATTACTGCATTGTGTTACTCTGTCCAATATCTGCTGGTACTAATCCAATTGCCTCCTCAGCAAGAATGAAAGACCTGGGAAGGATTCTCATGAGGCCATCTAATCCAGCTCTTCAAACTAGCTTTAAAGCATGACTGACTCCGGTGTTTCAAACAGATGGCCTCCCTTGAAGGACAGACAGGAGCAGCACATTGTTATGTGGCTAACCAAAAATATATCACACGGTAAGCAGAACAGTAGTTGGCCCTGTGAATGATCTCAGATGGGGCAGGTTTTGGAGCACTAATGGAACTGAAGGTCCATCATTAAAAACATATTACAAAATTAAATGAGACAATTTTCTAACACCAAATAGAGCCAAAATGGGCTGGGCTATTAAACAAGCTTTATTTTTTTTCAAAATTTTACCAAACCTATAATCTCCATGATAGCTGTGGTAGCTGCAGTAAATCCTTTGCTATCCTGTTTTCAGGTGCTTTCACAAATGTCCTAGTTTCTCTTTGCTTTCTTCCTTGGATTCTTTCAATTGCTGCAGATTGAGCTCATATTTTTGAAGTAGTTTGAATTCAAACAACTCAGTGGGGAGAGAATAATGGGGATTTTCTCTTCTTAAAATAGTATTATATGTTCTTTTTAATCATTTTTGTTTCATGTTACCCAGCCATACCTCTTTGGTTATATCCTGATGTGACTCAGGGCCCATCCAGACAGTACCTTTATACCAGGAGCTCCCTCAGCAAACAGGAGGGTGGCTAGACGCCATTCCCTGTAAACCCGGAAGCAACTGCAGATGATCAACCTTCACTAATAACCTCCATGAAATATCCATATTTTATATTTAGAACATTGTTGCTTGTATTTCATTTAATACTACCTTCCTGTAATTTGATTCTCCCTATGTGTGAAAATGTATCTTTTAAGCTACATAGGGAATTGCAAAATAGATGAGGGAGGAAAAAAAGATTGCAAATGATAACAGAAACCATTATCAACTTGTTGCTGTGTGTGCATACAGACACTACAAGTAGTTCTACAAATCTCTTTCATATGGGCTATAAGGGGAGATTTCACTTGACATGATTCTGCTTGGCATGGTACAAAGGTAAAAAAATAATCACCTCCATAAATATTTGGAAACACAAAAACACAGCAGTCTATGGCACCTGTATTATGAGATGGGTATTCTCAGACTAAGATTCTCCAACTAGATTTTTTTTTTTTCGTGTCAGGAGCGACTTGAGAAACTGCAAGTCATTTCTGGTTTGAGAGAATTGGCTGTCTGCAAGGATGTTGCCCAGGGGACACCTGGATGTTTTGATGTTTTTACTATCCTTGTGGGAGGCTTCTCTCATGTCCACATACAGGACCATCACCTCCCTCCGAGGCAAAGGCCTCAACTGAGGCCTAGCTCTTTTTGCAAGGCCTTCTGTGTTCGCCATGGCGAACGGGGGCCTTTGCTGAGGAGGGAGGCGATGGTCCCCGCTGCCGCTTCCCCCCTCGGCGAATGCGGAAGGCCTCATCTGAGGCCTAGCTCTTCTTGAAAGGCCTCCACAGCACCCCCTCTTGACATGCGCCCAACGCGGCAGCTTCATTGGCCTCCACGTTGGACTGGGCCTGTCCACACATGGAGCTGGAGCTGATAGAGGAAGCACATCCATGCTCTCCCCGAATTAGAACTGGTAACCTTCAGGTCAGCAACCCAACCTTCAAGTCAGCAGTCCTGCCAGCACAAGGGTTTAACCCATTGTGCCGCCAGGGCCTCCAACTAGATCAAACATGGGCAAACTGGCTGTTAGGAATTGTGGGAGTTGAAGTCCAAAACACCTGGAGGGCCAAAGTTTGCCCATGCCTGAACTAGATGCATGTTGTACTAGCAGAACAGGCAGGCATACATTTGTTGGGTGTGGGGGTGAGGTGAAGTGAGGGGTGAGGTGGGGATTGCAAACAGTGAGGTCAGAGGGAAATGAAATGTAGAAAGAATATCATTGTTGGTACAGCCCAACTTTCATTTTCCTTTGACATCTTGCATTGACAGCTCTTCCCTAGCAGCTAAGTTTTTTTTATTTCATATCAAAAGCATTGCATAATCAATAAATTTAAAAGTGGTGAAATAAAGGAAATCACAAGCAGCTAAATAGTTTTAGAGCAAAAGCGGGCAACAACGACCGCATTGTCCGTAGCTTTAAACAACTCCTCCTTCGTACATGAGGCAACGACATTGTGGGCAAGCATACATATGCAGAGATGTTTGTTCTGCTCCACAGTCACACAAGGTGGAGGACTCTTCCAGGTAGTGCCACCTTGCCAAGTGGTCTTTTGATTTGCCCACTCCGCTTCTGAGTCTGTTTAGGGATTTCCAAGTTGCCCATTCTTGGTTTGCCCCTGGAGGAAGATCCTCATGGGGGGCCATCCAGTTGGAATTGCCTGGTTTAGCTGCCCAGAGGGACACCCTTGCTGCTGCTGGAGGAACATCAAGAGGAGTGGTGGTTCTCATGAAGCCCTTCCTTGATTTGAGTCTGGTGGGAGGAAGCTGATAGTCATGCAGTGAGTGGCTTTCACAATGTTCAACCTTATTTCTCTCACAGTTAGCAGCAACTTCCCATCGCACGTCAGGAAGGGCAATGCCAGCTAACTTGTAGAGTTTATCAACAAGTGTAGGTTTAAGGCATCCTGTGATTATTCTGCATGTTTTGTTCATTGCTATGTCCACCTGCTTTGCGTGGGCAGACTTGTGCCAGACAGGACAGGCGTACTCAGCAGTTGAGTAAGACAAGGCCAGGGCTGATGTTCTTATTACTTGTGGGTCTGCACCCCATGCACTGCCAGTAAGTTTCTGCAGGATGTTGTTGCGTGCAGCTACTTTGTGCTTGGTGTTCATGCAGTGTTTCCTATATGTTAGTGTTCAATCTAAGGTAACACCAAGGTATTTAGGATGGAAACAGTGTTCGAGCTCTTGGCCTTCCCAAGTAACTTTCACAGCTAAGTGCATTAGGCCCTCCACTTTCACTGGGGTTGGGACACAAGAGTCTCATGTAAGTGGGAAAACCATTGCCATAATTAAAAAAACACATTTTTTTGTACTAGAGGGAACACCTTTCTCAAAACTTGCTGGTCTACCAGGTTGACTCTGCCTGTGGTTAATATTTCCCCACTTCAGATTTTCCAAAATGCAAATCTTGTTGCACCATTTTACTGCACCATTGTATATAATGAGACTTGAGCAGCCATGGAATTTGTTATCAATGTGGGATCCTGGAACCAAATTCCAGGGGGTACCAAGAGCCCACTGAACTCATTTTGGACAACAGTTCCCAGAATCCCTCAGCTTGCATAGCCTCAACAGCAGCTGAGTGGTACAAGCAGGGACTGACCTGGGTTGGGACCACCGTCTTTGGGAATGGAACAGTTAACTCTCCTTTCCATATTAAAAGGTCAATGCATCTTCTCCATCCACACATGAAGGGTTTTTTTTAAGTTCTTCCCTTGTTGCCATTTATCTCAGTAAAACTGCAGCAGTGTCTGGTGGTTCCTATGTCTGCAGGACAGTGACTTTGCTTCAGGTTTTGGTCTTGGGGCTGTTCAATGCATTGAGCCTATTTTGGAAATGGGATTCAGCATTTTGGACAGGTCTTTTACAGGTTAGATGAAAGCCTGGAGTGGATTCATCACTCCCACTCACACAGAAGATGACAGCTGCTGTGGATAGAAATGCCTAAGGTGGGTTGCATGTGTTTCAGACCAGCAGCAGACTGAAGAGATCTCTGACTCCACATCCTTTCAGCAATGATTGTGCCTTTATTGCACTGAGAGCTCAAGGTTACACAAGGAGATTTCACTGTGGCAGGGGAGTGGAGCTTTCTTTCCCCTAAAGAGACATCTCCTGTAATGCTGGCCTCAGAGGAAATTGTTGTCTTGTTTTGATTATCAGATGAAGCCTCCTTCGACAGCATCTCTTGCAGATGACAACCTCGAGCTTTTTGGACCCGTCCTGCTGGCGGTGGTTGCTGCTAAAGCTCCGCTGGTGCAGTCCCACCTGTCTCAGTAGGCAGAGCAGCCGGGAGAGGGTGCAGAATATTAAGAGGATTTTTCGGTGCCTTGATGCATGAGCTTCTCGAGGTGACTGGAAAGCAAGAGCAGGAATGGAAACAAGGGCTTGACACCAATGCTAGAGATCCGGCTCCTTGATTAGTTTTCAAATCCAACCTGCTGGGGCCATAAAGCAGGAGAGAGGGAGGAGGGAAAACCCGTGGCAGCAACTGCAAGAGGATTTTTCTAATTACTAGAGAAAGGAGGGGAAATGTGTTAAAAATCTCATTAGGAAATGAATAATTAACAATCAGACAGAAAATTGCTTTGATGAGGCAGGCTGGGGTGGAGTGGAGGGTGTCTTCAATACTGTCATCACAATTCTCCCATGTCAAGTAGCACCAGCTCTTCTGCCATTTTGGTATTTGCCAAAGAAAAGGTTTCTGGTGATCTATTGCTTTTTTTACTTTCTTTTTTGAAGTACAAATAGCAAATTCTGTTTTCCTGCTATCCAGGGGTGTTTAATTTTATTTATTTATTTATTTATTAAACTTATATACCGCTACTCCCAGTTTGGCTCGGAGCGGTTTACAAAAATAGATTAAAACAATAAACTTGGCTTTAAAATAACAATAAAACCAATAAAAACAACAATAAAAGCAACAATAAAAACAGACATAGCCCCGAGTTTTTCACTCACTGAAAGCTTGTCGGAAGAGCAGGGTTTTGCAGGCTTGCAAAACCCTGCTTTTCCTTGCTCACCAAGGTTCTTTGCTTTAGTTCCTTGCTCACCAAGGTTCTTGGCTAGAGCAGGCCCTACTCTTTTGGATCCTGATGGACTTCTAACATTAATGTTATACTGAATGGTGTGAAAGTGGCACACTGAATGAGGCTGAATTTGCGGAAGGGTTCTCAGAGGTCTCTAGCTCCTTTCTCCTTTAGTCCCAGGGCCTAAGGGGCTGCTATGAAAAGACCTCTTATCATCATTCCTCTCTGACCGGGCCAGCTCTTGTTATCTGAGGCATCATCTCCCTTCTGTGGAGGAGGTCAACTGCATTGACGGCTGAACCTCAGTCCAACACTGGCAAAGGGTTGGGCATAGCCTCCAACTGTCCTGATTTAGCAGGGATGTCTCAATTAATCCTCTAGTCCAAGGGTTCTCAAACCTTTTCAGCTGCTGAGCAGTTTTTGAAGCAAATGTTTCTTGTGGAGTTCCAATAAAAGTTAATATATAATATATATATCTCAGGCATGGACAAACTTTTAATCAACATAAATTCAACAGTATTTCAGTAGAAGACCCTATGGGCCATCCAATCCAATCCTTTTCTGCCATGCAGGAAAAGCATAATCAAAGCACCCCCAACAGATGGCCATCCAGGCTTTGAAATAATAATAATAATAATAATAATAATAATAATAATAATAATAATAAGGAATAATCCCAGGGGGCATCTAGTTCAACCTCCTTCTGCCATGCACAATCAAAGCACTCTTTGAGCAGTGGGTGAGAAATATAGTTTTGGAAGCAAGAAAGCCAGAGAGAAAAGGATCTGGGTGGCAAGGGAGGTGAAAAAAAAAAGGATGTTGGCTGCAAGGGAGGCAGGGGGAGGAGCATGAAAGAGGAGGAAAAGCTTGGAGGGGGAGGGGGAAGGAAGCGGGAGCCCCTCAATATGCTTTGCAGAGTCTCCAGGGCTCCGCGGAGCACACTTTGAGAATCCTTGTTCTAGTCCTTCCATTTTTTCAACTGCTTTAAAAAAACAATACAGCTTTTCTCTCCTCTTCCCACTTTATGCACTTGTCCTCAGCTTACTTCAACTGCTGCAAATTGAGTTCAAAGCACAAAAGTAGCTTGCATTCACAATAGGAGAAGAGATTAAGGGGCATAATTTCCCTTCCTAGTAAACTCAGCCAAAGCAAACTGCTACAGCTTGTCCTGGCTTGTATGTTCTTTCCCCGTTAATAACTTTTGCCATCTTGACCACATTTTGATGTTGCATAGATATATGTGATCTGGTTTTCATGTGTAAAATGAATAACACTAAAAGATGGCTGGCTAGGGGTCAGGGAGTGAGTTATGTTGTTGATAAGAGGGAAATGGCCACAATGGTTATATGGAGGAATCTGCAAGGTATATGCCATTTGAAGCCATTGCCTCACTCTGGTTATTAAGTTTGATGATTTCAAGATTGCTAAAATGTTCACATTTTTGTGCAGTTTTATGTTTTAAGATTGTTTTGACTGGCAGCTGCTCTGCTGAAACACCTTTAAGTTAAAGGAGTTAAAATAAAATAAGAGGACCCTGGCAGAGTTTCTACACCAGTCCAGTGGAACTTAAACCTCTGTAAGGAGTAACTCTGCCTCTTCTCCCCATGTGTATCTTCTAGCACTTGGCTGTTGTACATCCCGATCTCTAGCCATTTAAGCAGCCAGATGAAGGCAGGAGGTGACCTGGCAGCTATGTTCATGTAGTTTGGTGCACCAAGATAATGATATATTCCTGGACCTTCTAATGACTCCTAGGAAGATGCCTGCTTCTTCATGTACCTGGATCAGGAATATAGCCACTTGCCCTGTGTCTTCTCTGGTACCATTCAGATATCTTGGGCTGGCTGTTGGCTTTATTAGTTGGAGCATATGGAAATTGTGGTCCAAATTTCTGGTGCTAGTTCTTTTGTAACAGTGAACAGTCTTTCCAGACTAGCCTACCTGAATAGCTTCTTGATTGAAAAGATGTACAAATCAGGTTTTGGAAGTGAGAAATGTGGATCCAGATTGTTACCTTTCTTTGAAATACATCATATGATGTTAGAAATTGGTGGTCGTTTCACAGAGAAGGCTTATGTATGTGATTACTAGTAGAACAAACCTATTAGAAAAGCCTTACATGATGCTGAAGTTGAAATTTCTGTCAAGCAAACAAGATTCTATTGTTGCTGAAATCAAAGTTTACTTTAGCCAAGGATACTATTTGCTAGAAAGAAATTGTTCTATTTTTTCCTTTCATGCAGAAGACATTGCTGTGAAGAATCTAAAATCTTTGCTTGGGTCACACACTGATCAATTTGAAGAACGACAATGTGAAATAGATTTGTTCACATAAAGTTATTCTTTTGGCTAGTTGAAAAGCTGCAGAGTTTTTCATTATGTCCTTGACATTATATAAAGAAGAACGTTCTAATATACAGAAAGATGTTGGTCAGCAAAAAGCATCACTCCACCTTCTTGCTCAAAAAGAACATCCTTCCCATTTACTTAGTACCCTCTGGTGACACCTGAAATTGTTTTCTGCACTTAACACACAATCTAATCTAATTTAGTCTGTATCACTTACCCTGCAACGCATCTTAAGACAATTACAAACTGCAAACTTCGGAACTTTTTCATCATGATCAGAAACATCTTTGTCTCTTGTGCCTCTTCTCTTTTTGTCTTTAGCATCCATCCAGCTGAAAGAAGATATCCCAGTTGTGGCAACTCATGTTCCAAGGGGTGCAGATATATGTGCCTTGTCCTGAAATGCTGAGTGAATCTTCCTCCCCGGCTCAGAATATGACCTGCTGGTGGTTCTGGGGAGTTGCACAGTGTCTTCTGATGTTTTCATTTAGGAGAGCATCACACATAAAAAGTGTGGTGGTGTAGCAGCAATGCAAAACTATATTTTTTCTTTATGTTTGGGGAGAGGCTCCTCATTTATATCGCAGCAGAAAACCAGACTGAAATATTCTCATTCAGGTCTACTCCAAGGTTTCCAGATGCCACCCTGGAAAGGCTCCCTGAGAAGGGCTTTTGGCCACAGCACAGCACAGCACTACATAGAAATAGCTGTGCTCCCCACGTGTTCCCAACATAGAATCACAGAGTTCAAAGTGCACCCAGTACAACCCCTTCCATGCAGAATTACACCAACAAGGGCAGCCAGATGGCCATCAGCCTCTGTTTGAAAACCTCCAGTGAAGCAGACACTCTAAGGCAGTATTGAACAGCTCTTACCCGCAGGAGGTTCTTCCTAATGTTTTCTTCCCTTTCCTGTGATTTGATTCTGTGTCCTCATCTCTAAAGCAATAGAAAACTAGCCTGTACCATCTTCATTATAACACTCTTTCAAATATGTGAACATGGCTATGGTGTCACCACTTAGCAGTCCCCCTTTCAGTTAAACATACCCAGCTTCCTCAGCCATTCTTTGCAGGGCTTGACCTCTAAGCCTTTGATCGTTTTGGTCAAGCTTCTATGGACATGTTCCAGCTTATCAGTATCCCACTTAAATTGTGGTGCCAGAACTGCTATATCTTTGGTAAAAATAAGAGAGCCATGTGCCCATAGGTTTGCTACTGTACTGCTGTAAATACTTGCAGAAAAATTGCTTTGCAACAAGACTTGGAAAAAAAATGTGCCTTGTTTGAAACTGAATCGTGCTTGTGGAAGTCTCATGAAAATGCTCATAACTGGATTCAAAATGACCAGTATGTCCACTTCTGCTTATTTCCAATGTTTTTAAAAGGTTTTTTCCCCCCTGTCTAGGACAATACATTTTGGCAATTGGGTGGCAGACTGTGTACAGCCTGCAACGGACTGTGGGTTTGGGGACTTTAACTCTCAGAATTTTCCAGCCCTCATTTTGATTCCTGGAACTGTAGTCCAAAAAAAAAAATCCCTTTGCCCCACAAAGGTAACCCAAAAACAGATCCATGCATTCCAAGTGCATTCTAGTTGTGAGTACATTCTGGTGTCAGAAATATGAAGACTTGTTTAGTCTATTGTCTTGGAATGAAATCCTTTAAACAAAGAAAGGAAGCTTCACTCGTCTCAGCCCAAGTCTCAGTCAGGAAGGAATTCCCTTGGTGGAAGAACAGCTCATTGCTTTAGAACTTTATTTCACCACACACCTTCATTAAATAATTATCTAAGGGGACACAATTTACAACCCTCTGGCTACTAGGTAATACTACCCAATTTGACTTCTATTGATGTGTTGCTTAGCATGCTTTCTTTAAAAATCAATCTCCCGCTTGACTAATAAAGGGACAACTGTATTTTCCTTTGCTTCTGTTCTTAGCCTTACAAGTGACCCTCTGTGTTGCAAACTGTGTTAAAGATAGACATGACTTACTGCTAATTTTCCTGTTTTCAAAGGTCATACCATAGTTTCTTCCTCACAGCATGTTTTTCTGATACCTGAGGAGCATCACATGCAAAGCTCAAAGTCTTCTAGGACTTCCTCTTGTTCTTGTTAAGAGTGAAAGCATCTAAAGGAAAATGTAAGCAATCTCAATACCATCTTGCCCAAGAACGCCTATGGTCTTCCTCTTATCCAACAAAAACTGAATATTCAAATTCTACTCGAACAAAGGGTGGATATGGATAGGGAAAACTAGGCATGCTATCAGAAATAAGCTACAGCATTCCATAAGTGTGGTTTTAAAAATTCAAATAACAACCAATGTGGGGAGGGGTCTGACTATCACTGATTTCTAAGGAAGAAGAGACTTTATGGGAAATACAGCAGGCATGAAGCCGCAATTTAGGCTACACCTAAATTTGTGGTCCTCTTTTCTAGTGGTCTTATTCTTTGAAAGGATGTATCAATGGAGCAGCAATGGAGCATTTCTTCCCTGCGCAAAGAACATCTTGGAGGGTCGATATTTTTGGCAGGGTTGCCTCTGGGTCTGAAAAATCCTCTCCCATGTCTGTTGTAATGCCAGTAATGGCGACTCTGCTTCCTAAAGAGAGGCCGACCAAGGACAAGATGGATGGATGGTATCCTTGAAGTGACTGGATTGACCTTGAAGGAACTGGGGGCAGCGCCAACTGATAGAAAGCTCTGACGTGGGCTGATACATGAGGTCACGAAGAGTCGGAAGCAACTGAACGAATAAACAACAACAACATTCCAGGTATGGTCTGACTAAGGCAGAATAGAGGGGTAGCATGACTTCCCTGGATCTAGACACTAGACTCTTGTTGATGCAGGCCAAAATCCCATTGGTTTTTTAGGCTGCCGCATGACATTGTTGGCTCATGTTTAACTTGTTGTCCACAAGAACTCCAAGATCTTTCTGAACAGACCAGGACAGAACCCTGCGTTTTTTCCTCTTATGACTTTGATTGATGGTCCTCCAATGAAAGAGAGACCTCCAGGTCACTCTGTTATCAATTTATCAAGTCTTATGAGCTCAAGAATGCAGTCTTCCTCTTGGCCTGCTGCCTTTTACCTTGGCATGCATCATTATCTTTTCTAGTGATTCGTGTTTTCTCATGATATGTCTAAAATAAAACAGCCTCAATTTTATCATTGTGACTTCTAGTACGAATTCAGGCTCAATTTTAATAGGAATCTATTTCCTTATCTTTTTTGGCAGTCCATCTTATCTGCAGAACTGTCTTCCTTCTCAAAGGCATTCCCTTGCATCTTTGTAAAACCCCCTAAGGAATGAGCTAAAAGAGATACAAGCCAAAATTCTATAGACTTTAGCACAGCGCTAACATACACCAATGTAGTTACCCTGGATCCCTTAGCTGTGCAAAGGTTGTTAAATGGACACCAAGGCCTTAATTCATAGCACAATTAATCGGTACTCCACCTATCAAGGCAGAAATAAGAGGGAGCTTGGCTGTGTGCTTGCTGAAAGACTGGTTGCACTGATGATTGCACTTAAGTAACATTTGAATATGGTCCAAAAGATCTGAAAGACTAAACATTCCTCTCTTCTGTCTTAGAAGATCCTCTGTGCTGACTGTGCCATCGCGCCTGGGGCTGTAAACTCTTAGTGAAAGAGGCATGGACGTGACATCTTTCCCCAGGGGATTGCTTCTTGCCCTCCTTTAGGGAGACTGGAACTCCCAAGGACCAAAACACTGTAGTTAACTCAAAAACTGGGTTTATTCTTCACAAAGGGGGTAAAAGAAAATATACATTACAGTCTTTGATTGTTTAAGTCCATGAAGCTTGTCCAGATCCCTCTTTCTCTGGCTGTGAATGCCGGAGCAAACTCAGCCTCAGTCCAATGACCTATATCTGAAGACAAGAGTCTTCCTCTGTTGCCAAAGGACTGATGTGAAGGCGCTTGAGACTCCTCAACATTGTTCAGGTTGGCCCTGAACATGAAGTGTGAGTCCCAAGGGTAAGAACCTCAGAATTGGTGCTGAGAGGTAACTTTTGAAGGGCTTTTTGAGCCAAGCCTCTCTTTCACGTCCATCCGATAAGAGAACTTGCTGATGGAATGAAAAGGAGGAAACACAGTCCTACTCCAGGAAGAGGTGGAGCCAAACAGTTTTGCTGAGTGAGCAATATAACAGGTACAAACAACATTGATTGACAGATATAAATAACCAATCCAACTACATTTACAGGATAAGGGCAAAATCAGGCATGATACAACAATTCAAATCTTGCAACTTATAGTTCCAACACATAGATGGCGCCACTCGCGCTGTCACACTCCCGGCCTAGATTTCCGGACTTTCGGAAATCTAAACAAAATGGAGTTAAATACCTTTAACTCTTATAACTTTAAGACTGTACGTCTTGTGAAAATAACTCAACCATGTCGCTAATAGACCTGTCAAATAAAAAAAAAAACCTTTTCGTTAGAGATGACCTTAACCTAGGCCTTGCACACTCTATTGTCAGAGCTAGGATACAATTTTGACACAATACCCTTAGCCCATTGGTGTCTATGAGCATCCTTTTGTTTAAGTAACATCAAATCCCCAACCTTTAAGTTGGCACTTAACAATCCAAAACCCATAGTTTCTCAGGGCAGACTCTGTAAATGACCTTCCTTGGTGTTTGACCTTTGCGTGGAAATGCTGTGTCAACAGCAGAGCTATGTGGCTATGGTGTGGCAAAATAACAGGGTTTTTAACACAGGATCTAATCTTTGCTCTTTTTAGTCTACCTCCAACCCTAAGGAGACCCTCATTGTCCAAGAAGGGGTTCAAGTCCTTTAAACAACTATTTTTGGGCAAGGATGCTTTTCTTTCTAGACAAGCTATTTCTTCTAAAAAACACTGTCTTTGAGTGGATCTCAGGATGACTGTTGAGGCTTTTGAAAGATCTTGGGGCTGAATTGCACCACTGTTTTTTGTAGTGATGTAATGTATGAGCCTGGCAATGGCTGCCTGAAGTCTAGTCCGTTTTGAAAATCTTTCAAACTTGGCTGGATTTAAACCTTGCCTTGATAAGTCTTGGCCATTGATGGTAGATTTGCAGGACTGAATTTCTGGCAACTCAGTGTCTTTGAGCACGGAGATGCTTTCTGGAAAGGAAGGATTTTGAAGACATTTGGGTCCAGTGATCCAGGATGACTTGGACAACTTTGCGGCTGATGTTCCTCGGGATATCACATCTGCCGGATTTTCTGAAGTGGATATGTAATGCCACTGCTCTTCTCCCTCCGCACACACGCTAGCTGGTTCAGCGTAGTTGCTTCTGAAGAGGTCTTCCACAAACTGGGTTATCTGGGTCTTTACCTTCGGATCCTTTAGCATCCTTCTTCTTAAGGACAGGAGACGATGAAGGGCAACATCTCTGTTGTTGGGTAGAGATGGTCTTTCCGGCTTGAAAGGTAAAGGTGCTATCCAATTACCTTCAGGGTCTTGAGTGACTTGGCTGTTCATCATCTCAAGGAACTTCTGTTCATTTTTAGAGAAGGCTGTTTGCTCATCTCTCTCTGTGACTTCGATGATGGAAGAGTAATCGGGCATTACTCCCTGGCAGCAAATTGAGATGTGGCTGGCACATCCTTGCATTAGTGAAGGCCTTTTAGTGACAGGCTGGAACATCTTGTTCAGGCAGACTGGGCCTAACACCGTCCATCCTAAAGGCAAATGCTGGGCCATGGGTGATCCCTTAGGACCTTCAATCTGGTTGCTAACACGGAACAGTGTAGGACAATCTGCACCGATAAGCATGACGATGTCTGTTTCCAAGTCCAAAGCTGGAATTAGACCTTGAATACCTTTGAGATGAGGATGGGCTTGTACCACCTCTTTCGTGGCTATCTGTTCTTTGTTCCTGGGAATCAGGCTGCATTCTATAAGGTCAGGAAGATCGTACCTGGCCTTTTGTCCGACAGGTGAGATTTTGAACTTTGTTGCAACTCTGCCATTCATCTTATTCTTTCCAGAACAAGTGGATATGGTGTATTCTATTGTCTCTGTATGAAGGTCGAACATGTCGAAGAACTCTGGGGTTGCAAGAGATGCATCACTTTGGGCATCCAAGGCGACGTAGACCCTTTTCTTATTCCATGGCTGCTTGTCTGGATACACCTCTGCCAGGCAGATTGGGTGGCAAATCCTGGGCTTGTGGCTATTTTGACAAAGCTTGGTGCAGGCAACCGCAGGAGCCTTGAGGGCTACCTGAGGTTCTGTAGGCTTTTGGTCTTCTTTGGTTTCTTCTTTGGCAGGAGAATTTGACTTTGCTTTGAATTGAGGGGAATCGAAGTTGTGCATTGCAGAGCAATGCTTGATGTTGTTGCAGTGTTGGCATTTAACCTTTTCTTTGCAGTCTTTGGAGAAGTGAATAGTGGCGCCACAGCATCTAAAGCACACCTTGGCCTTTTGAATTATTTGGAGTCGTTCTTTGTAAGGCTTCTTTGCGAACTCTCTGCATTCAGCTAGGCTGTGTGGCCTTTGATGAATGGGACAGGATATGGTGTTGTTGCTGACTGGTTGAGCAGAAGTTGCAGGAGTTGCGTCTGTCATCTTGACACTCAGGTTCCTTCTAAGATCTTTGCCCTGGGCTTTGTCTTCTTTGGAGGTCTTTTCAGGCTTTAGGTCTTGGTACAAAGCGAGAAGACCTGTTTGAGGGTCATTCCTCTCACGGGCTGCTCTAGTGACGAAATCCACCAAAAAGGTGAAGGGCGGGTATACATTTGCATTCTCCTCTTTGTACTTGAACACCTGTTTCCCCCAAGCTTCTCGAAGAGGAAAAGGAAGTTTGCAGACAATGGCACTCTGCGACGTGTGCTGGTCCAGACATGCTAAACCTGGCAGCTCTGGATTTCCTTTGGCTGAAGCTAGCTCTAGTAAAAGATCACTAAAGTCCCAAAGCTGTTTGCAATCTTTCATCTTCAGTGATGGGAACCTGTTGAGTCGATCCATGAGGGACGCTTCTATGTCAGTGCTCGCACCGAAGCGCTGGTCCAAGCGAGACCACGCTGTGGACATAGCTCTTTGGGGGTCTGCTACATGAGCAGCATAAAGTCTTTTTACTTGCTCAGCTGAGCTGGGTCCAACCCACGCCATAAGAAGGGACAGTTCTTCATCCGCTTCTAGCTTGAAATCTCGAATGGCCCTCATGAAGGTGATTTTCCACAGAAGGTAGTCATCTGGTCGGTCAGTGAATTTCTGGACGCCTTTGTCTCTGATGTCTCTTCTTGGATTTCTCAAGAGGGAACCCAATTGAGACTCCAGTGTGTAAGGGTACATCTGAGGAGTGTGATGTGGCCCGACGAAGTCAATGTTCTTCGGTTGAACACATCTTGTCTCGATGGTAGGCGATGCTGGGTTCAGCAGATTGCTGGCAGGCAGCACCTCTGAAGCCTTCATCTTCAGCGATGGGAGAATTGACTTGGTATGCAGGGATGAATGTGGTGGTTCACTCCCGGCCATGCCTTGCCAATCTGAATGGACATCTGGATGTTGTTGAAAGATGTCATCCTTTCGTTCCCAAGTAGACAGGTGGTATCTCTGAGGCCTAAGTAGAGGGATGGACTCTGACAGAGATGATGGCACTCTCCCGGCCGTGCTTTGCTGTACTTCTGAGGAATGGGCAGGCCTTGAAGTTGCGAACACTGGAACAGGTGAGCAATCTTCAAGGTGGCGAAAGGAGATATGACTCTGCACTACAGGTGATTCCAGTTGCAGATGTGCTGAAACCTTTGCTGTAGGCTCTTGTGTTGGCAGGAAACTAAGGTCTTCTTGGGTTAGTTCCTGTGATAGGGCTTTGGCTAGAACGTTAGCTCTGACTATCTTTTGTGCTGTGTCTCTTTTTACTTGAAGCAGATCTAGATCCCGTTGCAGCTCATCTTGCTTGGCTTCAGCCATTGCAAGCTCTATTTCTCTCTGGGCCCTGGCCTGTGCTAGAAGCAGTTTCTGCTTGGTTTTAGCCTGTTGAAGGAGGAGTTCCTCTTCATTGAAGGAAAGGTCTTGCCTAGCCATTTCTGCTGATGCCTGTGCTTCTAAAACCTCTTTTCTAATTTTCAAACGGACAGCCTCTCTGTTGTAGTGGGCTGCTTTGGAAGAAGTACTGATGAATGAGTGTGTGGATTGGGAGGAACTGCTATGCCTAGATGAATGCTTGGATTTATGGCTAGCATCATTAGATGGAATCTTGAGCAGACTAGATCTAAGGCTTACACATGGGGAGCCTTGAACCCTTTCTTCTGCACCTTTGAATAAGGAACTGGGCTCTGGTTCAGATAGAACCGCGCTGTAGCGCCTCCTCTCTTCTTGTAGGCTAAAAGAAATTTCCTTAGCCCTATCTAAAGACTCTGGAGTGCTAATTTTGTTCAGTACATAGATTATTTCTTCTGCAATAGCACTCCCATTATTGAAGGCCTTTACAAATTCTTGCCTAAGAATTTCCTTTTCCTTTGGGCAAAAGGATGCCTTTATTGCATCAGCTATGGTTGGCAGGTTTTGCCAAGCTCTGTTAAACCTCTGCCTAAGCTGGCCTTCCTGCTGCAAAAGGCAGAGCATTGTTTTCTCTGTGGGGTGCCTTTCTCTGACTGGGCGGGGGGATTTGACCCTTGTTTGCAAAATCTCATTGCTATGACTTGATATTCTGTAATTCAAAAGGAAACTTATCCCAAGTTTCAAACAGTACAAAAATGCAATACTATATAACTATACAATTAAAGGCACACAAAAGGGCAATGCAATATTTTAAACAAGACAATTAAAACAGCTGCTTAACTGGGAAGTTAAGCCTGGGCTTTCATAAGCTTGCAGCAGGCTCTGAAGAAATAGCAGGAACTGCAGAAGGTTGGAAATTTATTGCTTTACAAACTGAGTTCTGGAAGAGGCTTCTTTGGGCTGTAAAGGCTGGCTTCTGGAGAAATGTATCTACTTTGCAAAAAGCTTGATCTTGTGCAGTTGAAGAGCTGAATGTAGCAATTAGCTGGCTAGCTTGAGATGCAAAAAGAGCGGGAAACTTAGCAAATGTTTCAATTTTGCAAAGGCTAGGCTTCTAGCAAATGTATCCACTTTGCAGAAGGCTTGAACTTGCTGCAGCTGCAAGAGCTGGTGGCTCGAGATGCAAAAGAGCAGGAAAGCTTGCAAATGTCTCAATTTTGTGAAGGCTGGGCTTCCTTTGACTTCTTTATCTTTAGGAGACTATGGGCTTGGCAAATTTAAGGCCCTTTCACTCCTTCTTTTCCCTTCTTAGCACTTCTGGAAGGCTTCTTTCAGCAGTTCTGGAAAAGAAGGCTCCTCTCTCAGTACTCCTGGAAAAGAAGGCTTCTCTCAGCACTGCTGGAAAAGAAGGGTCCTCTCAGCACTGTGCAGTCGCGCCTGGGGCTGTAAACTCTTAGTGAAAGAGGCATGGACGTGACATCTTTCCCCAGGGGATTGCTTCTTGCCCTCCTTTAGGGAAACTGGAACTCCCAAGGACCAAAACACTGTAGTTAACTCAAAAACTGGGTTTATTCTTCACAAAGGGGGTAAAAGAAAATATACATTACAGTCTTTGATTGTTTAAGTCCATGAAGCTTGTCCAGATCCCTCTTTCTCTGGCTGTGAATGCCGGAGCAAACTCAGCCTCAGTCCAATGACCTATATCTGAAGACAAGAGTCTTCCTCTGTTGCCAAAGGACTGATGTGAAGGCGCTTGAGACTCCTCAACGTTGTTCAGGTTGGCCCTGAACATGAAGTGTGAGTCCCAAGGGTAAGAACCTCAGAATTGGTGCTGAGAGGTAACTTTTGAAGGGCTTTTTGAGCCAAGCCTCTCTTTCACGTCCATCCGATAAGAGAACTTGCTGATGGAATGAAAAGGAGGAAACACAGTCCTACTCCAGGAAGAGGTGGAGCCAAACAGTTTTGCTGAGTGAGCAATATAACAGGTACAAACAACATTGATTGACAGATATAAATAACCAATCCAACTACATTTACAGGATAAGGGCAAAATCAGGCATGATACAATTCAAATCTTGCAACTTATAGTTCCAACACATAGATGGCGCTACTCACGCCGTCACACTGACCTTTTCATTGTTATTTGATATCAAGTTAACTATGGTGGCCCTATGAATGAGAGAACTCTAAGAACCTTTATCATGAATTGACCTACTTAGGTCTTGAAAACACACAGGCCTGTCTTATCTGGTTGAGTTTATCTATATCAGGTTGAGGTTTTTATGAATCACAAGGAATTTATAACAGCAGATGTATAAGCATCAGGATGCAAATATGGACTGTCTTATTTTGCAGGCTGTTTTTAATCATATATTTTTGGCCATAAAAGCCAAATTCCTGAGACTCATCTTTCATTGTTTTTAAATACATCTTTTTAGGGAAGTTATTTTTAGCTGCAAAGATAGTCTGTAAGGATGTGGTGATCATGCCTGGTGGAATAGCTAACAGTGAATGCAACAAAGGTACATGTGTGTTATATCAGTGGTTCTCAACCTGTGGGTCCCCAGGTGTTTTGGCCTACAACTCCCAGAAATCCCAGCCAGTTTACCAGCTGTTAGGATTTCTGGGAGTTGAAGGCCAAAACATCTGGGGACCCACAGGTTGAGAACCACTGGTTTACATGTATGTATCTTAAAATCACCTATTGATCTTTGGCCACTCCATGAATTCCACAGGATTTTCTTAGGCAAGGAATATTCAGTAATGGTTTTGTCAATTACTTCCCACAAAACATAGCCTATAGCACCTGGTATTAGTTAGTGGTCTCACATCCCAGTACCAGTTGGGGTGACCTTGTTTAGCTCCCAAGATTAGACAGGATTTGGTAACTTTAGGTTTTTTAGGCTAGGCATATGTACCAATCACACATTTTAGTTGATTTCACCTTAGGGGCATTAGCTGCATCTCAGTTCAGAATTCTGAAGCTTCATATTTCCCATTGACTCTAACTGGAAATCGGTGAATGACTAAAACATTTTTCCTGTTTGACAAGCAAGGATAAAACTCTGCTGGGATTGGCAGAGGGGATTAAGTCTGCCCAAATCTCAGATAAATAAGGCAAAGATTTTTATTCATGATGTGTTTATGTTTTGTTTCTTATTAATAATGTTCCCCTTTCTTCTTAAAAGTTGTGGATGAAAGTTACAGGCACTTTGATCAGGCATGGATGAAGCCTATCTAGTTTCATATGAACATTGCAGGGAACTTTGTGCAAGAGCAATAGATATAGTTTGGAAACCCCACTTTTGCACAAATTCAGTTTCTCCCCCTACTTATTTTATGGACAATGGTCATGGAAAGACCATCATGAAAGTGGTTTTAGCTTTGAAACCAGCAATAGTTTAGAAAGATAAATGCAAGGTCTAGGAAGTTACAATGAAAGAAACACAGTTTAACACAAAAGTTTAATAAGGCATAGGATGATGGATGTGAAGCACTCAGCAGCAAGAACAGAAGGACTTGTATATTCAGGGGTTTCCAAGCAACCACCTGATGCTATGTCCTTCAAGGCCCCACAGACTCCATCAAAACTCCTTTAATGTTTTTGTTCCTGGCAGAGAGAGCTAGCAAAGAGCACAGTGAAACCAACATCTCATATATTACAACTAAACTATGGTTATACTTTCGGTATAGTGTATGACATAACATGACTCATTGGAAAAGGCATCAATGTTGGAGAAAGTTGAAAGCAATAGGAAAAGAGGAAGGTCACATTATAGACAGATTGATTCAATAAAGGAAGCTAAGATTGCCAGTTTGTAAGATCTGAGCAAAGTTATTAACCCATTCATAGTATTGCAATAAGTCAAAGCTGACCTGCCAGAGCAGAGCAACCACAATCCCTGCCTCACAGCACTGGGATTGGACAGCCCTAATCAAACTAGCAGCTAAAAAAAAGCAGATGCATCAGCAGGAATATAGTGTTGAGGTCAAGGGAAGTCATAGTCCCACTCTATTCTGATTTGGTCAGAATCGAGTGGGAATGCTGTGTCCAGTTCTGGGCATCACAATTCAAGAAGGATGTTGACAAACTAGGTGTTCTGAGCAGGTTTGGAAACCAAACCCTACAAGGAGCAGCTTAAAGAGCTGTGTAAAAGAGCATGGCAGGTGGTTGGATAGGATGCCGTTTGTAGTCTCCTCCAACTCTCTGATACTAACTGTTTACTGTACTTAGAGGACAGATCTGCCAGTCAAAAAATGATGCCTTTTCCTCCAAGCTTTTGGTATGCTGTCTTTTTCTATGGACAGATTATGAAGAAATTCAACAATTTTTATAGACTGACAACACGAGACCTTGAATTTTCACATGAAACAACAATGTAAGAACTCTGCTATTGATGCCAGTGTCACCTCACTTCTTAAACCATGTAGTGTCCTATCAAATCATTTCTGCGGTGCTGCGGATTGGGTGCTGAGCAATGATGACTACAGAACCTTTCCAGGTGTGGGGTGTATTGAAATAGGCAACTGGAGAGACCCATCATGACCTAAAGCAATGGTTCCCAACCTTTTTTTTTTTTTACCCAGGACCACTGGACCAGGGACCACTCTCCAACATTAGTATCAAAAGGGTTACGAATCAGTTTTTGGTCAACTTTAGGTTCAGTTTGATTATTTGGGGTGCTGATTCAGAAAATTGCATTGGAAAGATGCATCAGCTCTAGTTTGTGATATAGAACATATGTCATCCAGTAGTTGCCATCTGCTTGTCCACAGAAAACCATATTTAATCATCTAGATTTGAGGGGGGGGGAGGTTTGGCTGTGTTAATATCGGTGGATTTTTTTAACACTTGTGTAAAAAAAGGGAAGGGGGCTCAGGTTGAAAAAATACAAAAAGTGGAGTGTGAGATCCAAGAAACTGTCATTAACAGCTTTAACAACAACAACAACAACAACAACAACAACAACTTTGGGGGACTAAACAGGGTCTCACAAAGGGCTGCTTTCCCATTATAACTCTTGTTTTGGCAATGGAAGCTGATAATAATAATTATTTTTATTATTACTAGTACTACTTTGGAGGACTCTCCTTCTCTCTCTGGTTCTGAATGTAACGCGCTGGCATCTCCTTCCTTCCTTACTTTTTTCCCTCTCCTTCTCTCTCCTGCTCTCCTTCAATGGCAGCATGCTAACCCTGGCACATGCACCCTTGCAGTTTTCCCCCTGCATGTCTTGTGGACCTTATTTTAGGTCTCACAGCCTACCCGTGGGCCACATGGGTTAGGAACCACTGACCTAAAGAGATGCCCTCATCATCTTCAGTGCTTCAAAACCCCTTTGGTTGGCACACTGCCTGGTTTAAGAGGTAGGTTTTGGGGGTCACGTTTAGTCATTAATGACTGTAACCTCAAATTCCAAATGTTATAAGATCATAAATACTGCTTGCTGTTGTTTGCCTTCAAATCCCTCCCATTTTATGGGGACTCTAGAACTTATTATGGGGTTTTCTTGGCTAAGTTTGTTCAGAGGGGATTTACCTTTGCCTTCTTCTGAAGTTGAAGGAATGTGACTTACTCAAGGTTACCCAGTAGGTTTCTGTAGCTGAGCAAGGATTTGTACCCTCATCTCAAGACTTATAGTCCAACATTCAAACTACTACTTCACCCATACTCTAAAGAAGGAGCTCATAAATATCGAACAGGGTGCCATTCAGTGTCTCAGTTTCTGGTACCCAAATTTCCAAACCCAAAGGTCAGAGAAGGTTTGCATCTAATCTGGCTCTGAGTCTTGCTTTGATTCAGATATCTGAATCTGACTTTGAATCGTGAAGCTGAAACTGTGATGCACAACCCTACAGGGTTCTGAGTGCTAGTATGTATGTGTGTGTATATATATATTATGTATATATGGGCTCAGGCTGTGGCACAGGCTGGAGAGCAGCTGCAATGAATCACTGCAATGAATCACTCTGACCAGGAGGTCATGAGTTCGAGGCCCGCTCGGAGCCTATGTTTGTTTGTCTTTGTTCTATGTTAAAAGGCATTGAATGTTTGTCTATATGTGTAATGTGATCCGCCCTGAGTCCCCTTCGGGGTGAGAAGGGTGGAATATAAACGCTATAAATAAATAAATAAATAAATATGAATTTATGAGCATGTTTGTGCCCTGCATAACCCACTTTCTGACAAAAACAGAATAAACAATTCTTACCATGTGAATATATACACCTTTGTATAACGTTAATAAGTGGGAGAATAAACATTTTCTTTGATTTCCTTGTAGCACAGAATTGAAACAAAAGCCTTGCAGCCCCTCCAGAAATACTCATGTAATAGCAGGTTTGACCGCTGTATGTAACTGTTGGGGAAGATGATAGCATCGTCTTATCAGAATGCAGCAGTGCCAAGGTCATTGAAAAACCTGGGATGGCCAAGAAACAGAGATGGGAGGGGTGCAGAGAGGATCAACCTTTTGTCGGTGTTTTCTCCTCCTCCTTCTTCTTCCCAGCCTTTCAAAACTCTGAATCAATATCAAAGACCCGCCAGCCAGACAAAATATGCTCCTGACTCAATTTGTCAGTGAGATTTTGCTCTCTGAAATGACGCCTCCCGCCACCCTTGTTCTCCTTCCCTTCCTTCTTTCTCAGGCGCGTGGTCCTTCTGCTACCAGCCTCTGCAAGTTAAAGAGTCACCCTCAGCTGCTTGGAAGCCAGCCATATGTTTAACATGGTTTATTGTCAAGCTGTGGAAGCCAGAAGGGCTGTTTGCAAAAGGGTACTCAGTCATATCTGTGTTTACATATACAAGGGCAGACATACTTTTATTATGCATAATTGTACTCTCCTTAATGTAGTCACACATATTCTTTTTTTTTCTTTTTTTGTAAGGGAAGAAGAGATGCATGGCACACAGGAGAAGGGGAAGAAAGCACTCTTTAGTTAGGCATTAATATTAGCTTTTAAAAACTATTATGTGCATTGGGTGTGTTTTTGTGTGTATAAAATGTGTGTGTGTGTGTTTGTATCTCTGTGAATGACTCACACACCCATAAATATCTTTCTTTCTATTACTAGGAGAGCCTGCATTAGCAAAGCAGCCACTTGGCTGAGGAAATCTAGAGTCATTATAATCACCATTAAATCAGAATATATGAATGCTTAGGGCTCCATTACAGCAAAGCCTCCCCATCAGCTACTGACAGATGAGGATGGTAACCTAATGGCTGTGTGGCAATGGGGTAATTATTACCTCACAATGCTTCAATGTAGTATATCCTTCAACCGTCCTTATTTGGCAATCCTGATCAATCCTCTGTTTTCTCACTGTTTCAGCTGATTTTAAAACACCCCAGGTTCTCTCACCTCCTTTTACCCCCCCCCCCCCCCCCAAGCTCCTCAGTTTACTTCAGTTGCTGCAAATTGAGTTCAAAGTAAAAATGTGGAGCAGGGGGAGAAGAGGTGAAGGGATGGAATTCTCCCTTCCTAGTAGGTTCAGGTAAAAGCAAACTGCTGAAGCCTCTTCTACCTTGTGTGTTCTCCACCATTAATAACCTTTGGCATCTTGACAACACTCCGACATTGCTTGACCATGTGTGTCCCGGGTACCATCTGTGACATCCTGACTGGTCTGATAGAACAGCCTGGGATGCTGATCAGGAACCAGATATATGGATTAAGTTTAGGCTGAGATGAGTGTGGAGAATGTGGTGGGTGGTGAGGCGTGTATGTGGTGGGGTGTCTCACTGTGCAGGCGCTTGGCTGCAGGTAGGGACTGAGAGGCGCGCACAAGCTTTCCAGGCCTGCCTGCATGCCCCATGCCACACACACACACTCTCTCTCTGAAAAGAGTGTACTTGGCAGGATGCAGGCAGGCCTGGAAAGCGCTCACGTGCCTGTTCAGTGCCTGCTGCAGCTGAGAGCTGGCACAGTCACACACCCACCACACACACACCCAGAAAAGGCTGAAGGTCAAGTGGTTTCTTCCACCCTGTGCTAAAGTCCAGATGTGGGGTTGCCCGTCAAGGGAGGGAAGGAGGAGGAAAAAGAGAAGCGTACACACATGGAATTGCAGCTCCACACGAAGGCAGGCTTTCGTGTCAAGCTGAGTTTTGTGTGGGGAGGGGACTTCTTGTTTCGTGCTTCCAAATGAATGGAAGATCCAAAAACCCCCCGGAAGAAATGGTAAAAATGAATTAAATGCACATGTCTACTGTCTACACCTTGCAGTGATGAAGGAGGCTCCCTCATTTCCTACTGGCTGGATTTGAATCCTGTTTTGCCTTTGTTACCTATGCTTGGGATTTCAGGCAGTAACATAAAATGTCTTTTTGCTGAAGGGTGTTCAAGGGCTCCTTTACCTTTTTAGTCTCTCTGTCAATACCTCTGTTTCTCTCAACATACAAATAGACGTCAGCTATTCACTATCACAGGCATGCCTAGAGGCAGGTGTCAAACCCTCTTTCTTTCCCTCTACTCTTTATTCCCTATCAGTGATCAGCAACAATTTGTGCTTAATCTGAACCACATGTCTTGGAAACTATTGATATGACTTCACATCTCTATTCCAAATGATAGCTTTTGTAATGATAGCACTGATACAATGGTGACTCCTTCCTGTAATGTGACTTTTATTTGAATGGCAGCAAGTTTTAATTAAGTAAATCACAGAATGGAGGAAAAGAAATTCGGTGACAGCAGTTTCCATATTACAGCTGCTTCAACTACAGCCAGAGATTGTAGCTCAGGTGGATTAGTGCTATGTAGAATCTTGAGATTCATGCTCTGTATTGTCCCCTCTTGTATACTGGAACCAAACCAGTCCCCTGATTTTCCAAGAAGTTGGTGGTGATGAATTAAGTGAGATGAAGACTGCCTACCTAAAGCCAGGGATGCTAAATTGTCCTGATGCTAAATTGGTGCCTGACATCAGTAATGGATTGGATGAGAGAAAACAAATTGAATCTTAATCCAGACAAGACATGGGTGCTCCTGGTCAGTCGGAAGGCAGATCAGGGAATATGGATCCAGCCTGAAGACACAAGTCTGCAACTTGGGGGTACTGCTGGACGTGGTGTTGAACCTGGAGGCCCAGGTTTCTGCAGTGACCAAGAAAGTCTTTGCACATTAAAAATTTGTGTGCCAACTATGCCTGTTCCTTGAGATGCTGGAGCTGGTCAAGGTGGCACATTCCTTGGTTACATCCTGACTGGATTACTATAACACACTCTACATGGGGCTGCCTTTGAAGAGTGTTTGGAAACTTCAGCTGGTCCAAAGAGCTGCAGCCAGGTTGCTAACTGGATCTGGCTACAGAGAACGGATAACTCCCCTGTTGCAGCTGCTCCACTTGCTGCTAGCGTGTTTCTGGGAACAATTCAAAGTGCTGGTAGATAGCTCAGGTCAAGGCTATTTGGCAGATCATATCTCTCTGTTTGAATCTGCTCGGACCCTGAGATCCTCTGGAGAGGCCCTTCTTTTGGTCCCACCTCCATCTCAAGCTCGGTTGGTGAGAACTAGAGAGCGGCCCTTCTCTCTCATTGGCTGCCTCTCGACTCAGGAACTCCCTTCTTCCCAGGGAAGCCAGAATGGCCATCTCCCTGTTGTCCTTTCTGAGGCAGGCTAAAACCTTTCTTTCAGGCAGGCTTTTAAAGAAGAAGATCAAGTCAGGGGTTGTATATTGTTTTTTGTATGTCAGTAGGTTTTAAACAGTGTTAATGGTTTAAACTATTTTTCATAGTTTCCATGTTTAATTGCATTTTATTGTTCGTATATTTATTAGGTTTTAAATAGTATATTGTATTGTTTTAGTGTTGTTAGCCACATTGGGTCCATTATTAGATAGGAAAAAGTGAGATATATATATATGATGTTAATGTTAATCTATCAACTTTCATTCACCTCCAGAAAGGAAGACACTATATATCCATTTCCCCATGTAACTCTATAGCAGTGCTTGGAAAAAGTTCTATTTTTGTATGATAGCTCCCAGAATCCTCCCACCACATGGCCAGTGCTTAAGTTGGTGGTAGAATTCTGGAAATTATAGTGAAAAGACTTCTACACCTTTCTCAAGCTCTGCTAATGACTGTTCTGTCTAGGAGTTGTATTTTCACAAGGTCTTTAGCCTTCTCTGCCAAAGCGTGCTGTTGCTTCACCAAAGTACACTTCCTCTGTTTTCTATAGCAATTTAGCCATGGCAATTAAAGTGGAGCCAAATTGCATTACTTATACAATGTAGAGGCATGCTGATCTTCACAGAGACTTGTCCTTCTGCTAATGTCTTGGATTAATGTCTTAATCAAATGGGCTAAATTAAGTGGCATATGTCGGTTCCTCTCCATTTGCCCCACAGAGACTGTCAGCTCCCATTCTACAACGTAGAGCTATTTTTGGCAGGGCTCTGTGGTGCAAATGGAGAGGAACCGGTGTATGCCACAATGGCGGCAACACAGGAGGCTTCCCATGCTGCATAGGAATTAATAGGGGGAAGCCAGGTGACAGATGCTTCTCGTCATGTGATGAGGTAAGGGGGAAGCTGGGCGATGCAAGTTGTGGGGTGATGGGTTTCCCATGACCCGCACCAGAACCACTGGATTGTCACAATACATGACAATTCCAGTGACCAATGTGATAAGGTCGCACATCCCACAAAGTCTTTCAGACATATCGTACAACATATACCAATCAATCAAAACTTTATTACAGTCCAAAGGCCCTATTTGTTCAGCAATAAAAGGTGCACAACTGCAAACAGATTAATAAACTGATAAGACTAATTAAACGCAGGGCGACGTGCAATACAAGATGCAAATGAACAAGGGTAAGAACACTGCAAATAGATACAGGACATTGCTAATAGATGCATGTGCAACATTCAAGAAAAAGAGGCAAACAGGGACTGCAATTTCCCATTAAATGATATAAGGAATCATTTCTAGTAGGCAAGGGAGATTAGAGGGCATGTTCTGAAGTGGATCTGTTGTGCCAAAAGAGATCATTTGCAAAAATGTACTATGCCACAGCAAAAAGGGTAAAGCATCCATCTTTTGAGTCACAGTTTTCCACTCCTCTATAGGCAGCATTCTGTAAAAAGAGAAAATGTTGCTGGGAAGCAATAATATCTGTGTGGGGTTTGTTCTTTTTAAGCAGCAATTCCCTTCTTCTGTGCAAAAGTGTTCATCCTGGAAACTTAAGCCGAGGTGGGAAATTGACAGAGTTAATAGAAAGACATGAAAAGACAGGTTGGGATTGAACTTCCCCTATTCAATGAACAAAGTGCATTAGAAATTGATTTTCTCCCCCCTGTTTGCTATGGTTTCGTTTCCCCCTCTGGTGCTGAGAAGAAAGGCTTTGCATCAAGATGAGCTCTTCCAAAGAGAGAGCACAATTTGCTGAATGCATTCATTATTATTACAAGCATCTGAAAACTCTTTGCAATCATACTGTATTTCCCTTTTTGATTTTTGAAAAAAAAAAGGAAAGAGAAAATGGGAGAAGGATAGAAAAAGAAAACTGTTTTAAGCAAGGTAGTTGAGGAGGACCAATCAATTATCATACCTGCTTGTCAACCAAGATGGCTCATCATTCATCATCTGGACTCTCATACTGCTGCAGAGGCCCAGATGAAGTCTTCAGGAAGAAATGGGGTAGGTGGTGGGGATAATAGACTCGCTGTGCAACCAGCTTTGACATGAGATCATCTTACCAGTCTCTCTGCTTTTTTGTTCTTTGTTTTGAGGAATACAATGAAAGAAATTGCTTCCAGATTGGAGAGCAGTCAGATTAAACCACGAGGACAAAAATCTTGGTTCTCTGCAGGTAGTTGGAAAGGCAGAATGAATGATGAAGCTGAGTATAGGGTGGATGATGGGGGTAGAGTGAAGCGAAGGGAGAAATGAAAACAGCTCAATCTGATTCCCCCATGGATCCATGCTGAATTTCGTGTGTGTTGCTCAGACCAAAATCCATCCTCTTATAGGATAAAAGGAGCATAAAACACTGTTCAAAGTTTTCCCTCAGGCAATGGAAGCTGTTTGAAGAGCTCAAAATTTATTTTGAAATTAGAGCTGGATTCTGATCTCAATTACTGCATTGAAAATCCAGAAATGCTTTATGGAAACCAGCAGCACTTAACTTCTTCACTATCCTTCCAAAAGATTTCAGAGCTTGGGAAAGTTACTTTTTTTTAAACAGCAGCTCCTAGATTCTCCCTTCATGACCAAGCAGAGGATTTTGAGATTTATAGTCCAAAAAGGATCTCTCTATTATCTGGAAAAATAGAGTAGAGTTAGTATTAATGGTGGCTTCCTTTTAATTATTTTTTCCACTGCCAATAGAACTGGTACTGAGAATTTAATCTAAAAACACGAACAACCAAATTTTAATTCTTCTGAGTACCAACATCTAGGAATGGGCCAATCTGTTTATATCTGGTTTGAATCACGTTCACTTATATTCAAACGTAAATCCATTCTGTCCAACTTCAGCCTGTTACTTTTTAAAAAAACAAGCATGAAAATTTGCATTTATATTTGTGTGCAGTTTTCTCCAACAGATGCAATTTTGCATGTCACATCCCTTAATGTATGCATTTTTATATCCAATTATTGAACTGAAAGATATGTTACAATGTTTGAGCCATGCAGGATCCAAGTCCTGATCTGCATATTAAGGAATTGGGCCAGGTAAACTTCTCTCCCATACTGAACACTATCGTGCTTTATGGTCTCGCATATACTTTGGTCCTAGTTGCCAGTTTTCATATATAGGCACGCCGAAGAAGACAGCTTGGCCATAAACTTCCAGAACTCGGGAGTGAATAGTAGAGCATAGAAGAGAAGAATTGTTTTGAAATAGAAAAAATTGAGTACTGCACATCTAATCCTGTTAGAAACTGTACATAAGGACAGTACTGGCCTCGCCTTGTTTGGAGGTTAGGTGATCATTTTTTGGGAGTACTTTATTTAGTCTTACCAGGCAGGACAATCAACTAGATGGTACTTGTGGTTGGTTCCAAATCTATCCTTTTATAATCTGATCCTAATAATGGTCTACTGCTCATCTACACTACAACCAGGACGAAATCAGTACAGCATGATACACTAGGAAGTCATTGGCTTGTCATGTATGTTTTGGCTTAACTCTAACCGAACCCTTATTTTCCTGTTAAAAATGTGCTTTTGTTCAATCCAGTTGTCTTTTTCTGGAAATAATGAACAGCCCTGAAAACGTCCATAATATTTGAAGAACCTTGTTGGTGCTATTTTTTTCCTTTCTGATAGGGTTTCCTGAATGGTATGACCAGAAAATGAAAAGTAGTGTGTATGTGTGTGTGTGTGTGTATGTGTGTGTGTGTATGTGTGTGTGTGTGTGTGTGTGTGTGTGTGTGTGTATGTGTGTGTGTGTGTGTGTGTGTGTGTGTGTGTGTATATATATTCCCTTGCTATGCAGCCCTGTGATGTCCTGTGTAACTACAGTTTTAGCCTGAACCAAGAATCTGCTAACATTAGATTGTAGAATCAGAGGCTTGACTGTGTTGATATTATTAAGCCTCCGCCATTCTCCTTTTCCTCCATGATCTGAGCATTTGAAATGTTGGACTGAACTTCTATATGGAAGAGGCTTCTGCAAAGCTTTGAGATTCACTTTTAAGAAAAATAAAAATAATGGGATGATGAAGCCATTGATAAGGGAGCAGCATTAGAGTAATGGTCAGGATCCCAGAGTATCATCCCACCACTACTTAGTAACTATAACCAATGCTTCTGCATGCTGTTACATTAATTCTTCTTCAAAGTAGCTTTTTAGGTCCTGATGGCAAACCTTTTCTCTAGTAGCAACACCCCTCCCTGACCAGTGAGAGGAGTTACAGGCTGCGTATCTCTTATCCGGAAATCCAAAATCTGAACTTGTACACATTGGTTGCTGAGATAGTGATGATTCAATGTACATAAACTTTGTTTCAATCACAACATTATTAAAGATATTGTATAAAATTACTACCAGCTATGTGTAAAAGGTGTGCATGAAACAGAAATGAATTCTGTGCTTAGAAGTCCCATCTTTAAGATATCTCATTATGCATATGCAAATACAAATGTTCTAAAAAAATGAAAAAATCAAAATACTCCTGGTCCCATACATTCTGGATGAGGGATATTTAACCTACATTTTGCCATTGGTGCTGGGAAGATGCCATTGCCCGTGTGGTACATTGCAATAATTTAAACACAACCTTTAATTAATATATGTCTTTCATGCTCTACATTCCTGGTTTTATTACTCAAGGGAAAAGAGAGATTTTGTTTTCTCAGGGCATTTCATAGGTTTTGTTGCTATGGGACGCAAAAGAGGAAGCTGGTCCAATGGGTCAAAGACAACATTTGGCATATTGTTGCTCTTGGCCTCTGAGCTGCTCATACAAGCATTGCAGATAGATGGCTTTAGCATCGCTCTTACACAAAGGCTGAGCAAACCAAGTAGAGGTGGCAGTGTTAGCTCCAGGGACCAGGAATGCTTCCAAGGCTCACCAATCATTTGTTATTATTAGCAACATGGACAATATAAACCTGCCATAGGTGAGATCAGATTATCAGTTTATTTCGCTATCAGCTAATATTGGCCAACGGCTAGGACAGAAATGGAACTGATCACTTCCAAAATAGTTTTGGTACTGATAAATCATTCATATCTATCTATCTTCTCTTTTCTATCCTCCATTTATACAGGATAGAAAAGAGAACAGTTTAACTAAATGTCCAGAATTCATTATTTTACCCCTAAATGCTACTTCACTGGCATTCATTTGTAAGGAGAACTTAATGAGAAAGATCACTACTTGCTGTAGGATGTGTGTGCATGTGTGTGTGTGGGGTGAGTTTTGGATATTATATAAGTAACATAGCTAACTGCTCAATCATTTGGGGGCTTTTAAACTGTGTACCTTCCCACCTATGCAGATTAATTACATTGATTTTCTGTTGTTGCAATTTCCTTCTCCACAAGCCACTTAGCTTTTAGATGCAGTTTGCTTTCATTTAATTTAATTCCGGAGTAGAAGAACTTTGGGCATTTAAAGCCTGGATTTTAATACTCAGATTCCAAAGTCCATCTCCTGGATCCAGACACAAAATAGTGTCAAAGAAGCAGGTTCTCTGGAGAGGTTAAAAATGATAAAAGAGTTATTTATGTTGTCTGTAGGAAAAAGCAGCACAAGGAAATGATAGGGCCACTGCATATGGCAAAATGCTAGCTGGGGACAGAGGAAAGGCAGAACTGAACATCTTCCTTGCCTCAGTTTTCTCCCAAAAGGTTAACAGTGCTCAGCTTGGGGAGGATGGAGCAGAGGATGCATAAATGCAGCACAAAATATGTAAAGATGCAGCATATCTGGCTAATCTGATATGTCTCCAGGGCCAGATGATTTCAAGTCTCCAGCCCAGGCCATTAAAAGAACAGACAGAAGTAATTTCAGAACCGCTGACAATCATCTTTGAAAATTCCTGGAGAACAAGAGATGTTCCAGCAGACAACTATTGCCCAGTCAGCCTAACATCAATACCAGAAAAGATTCTGGAGCAGATCGTGAAACAGACCATCTGTAAGCACTTGGAAAGAAATGCCATGCTCACAAAAAAGTCAACACAAATTTCTCAAAAAATTCTCATGCCAGACAAACGTTGTCTCTTTTTTTGATAGAGTTACAAGTTTGGTAGATGTAGGGAATGCTGTGGATATAGCACATCTTGATTTCAGTAAGGAGTTTGACAAGACCTCCTGTGATCTTCTGGCAAACAAACTAGTAAAATGTGGGCTAGTCAATAGGTGGATTTGTAATTGGTTGAATGACTGAACCCAAATGGTACTCACCAATGATTCTTCTTCATCTTGGAAAGAAGTGACTAGTGAGGTGCCACAGGGTTATATCCTGGGCCCAATGTTGTTCAACAACTTTATCAATGACTTGGACAATGGAATAAACAGCATGCTTACAACATTTGCAGATGATACCACTTTGGGAGAGTTACTAATACCGTTGAACACAGAACCTTAACAGCTTAGAGAGGTGGGCCAAAACTAACAAAATGAATTTAAATGGGGAGAAATACACTTTGGCAACAAAAATGTACAGAGTGGGTGACATCTAGCTTTAAAGTAGTACATATGAAATGGATCTAGGAATCTTAGTAGACAGTGTTATGTGGCAGCTAATAAAATCAATGCATCTCTAGGATACATCAATAGGAGTATAGTGTTGAGATCAAGGGGAGTCATAGTACCACTTCATTCTTCTTAGATCAGACCTCACCTGGCCCAGTTCTGGGTACCAAAATTCAAGAAGGGAACGAATCATCAGCACACCACAGGGAAAAGCTGATGGAGGCAGTATCCATCTGGACAGGGGATCAGTCTGAAATGGGGATCCAAATGTTCAGATCACCCCAAAGACTTGGGATAATCCAGAGTTTGAAGCAAATTCTGGAGAATACTTGGTTTTACCTAAAGTAGGACAAATTTGTTTGAAGCCAAAAAAAAAAAAATCCAGGATACTCACTGGAAAGCCATTGTGCATCATGAGACTTGCCAGTGACTAATTTCCTTTTGGGGTTGCATTTTATTTGGAAAACTGCTAATTTGGCTGGCTTCTCTGCTAAGGTTACTCATTCCAGTGAGCTTCAATGTCTCTAGATCACTAACCATGATATTTGTTAGCTTTGTCTATTCTTCACACTGAGTACATTTTGGATAAAGAAATGTTATATGCAAGGTGTACCAAGTATTTTGAGGGGTTTACTAAGTGACTGGGGCCTCTAAAGATGAGAACATGGAATGGCTGATGAGCTTGTATAAGTACAGGTTCCTTGCGCTTTTTGTGAGATCAATGCAGCAGCCAAATTGTACAACAAAATGCCCCCTTTAAGCTCTTGCTATGATGCCCAACAAGTAATTTGTTCGTCTTATTCTGAGGGAATTCAGCAAGTGGCATGGCATCCCTTCCTCCCTGTTTATCATATTTATGTTACATTTACTAGAAACTGGTTCAACTAATTCTCTTCCTGAGCAATCCATTATTTATAGATTTATCAAACCTGTTTTTTATAGCCTTCTAACAGTCTCAACAATCTTGTCTTTTAAAGTGTGTTTACTATTTGGCAAAGTTCCATGTATTTCCAAATGCTGAAGTGCTGAAGTACATTGCTAGTTACCTCTTACAAATCGGTGAGCCAAACCAGGATTTTCTTTTTCAAAAACAAGCTGCCGTTCATTATTAGGAATGTATAAGTAATGCACTTGTCTGCCTACATGTGAGCAACCTAAAGTATCATTTGAGCTACATTACCTTTTAAATTTAAGCAAGAAGCCCAACATTGTCCTGTTGAGATCAGCCTCAAAGGAGAAGTGGGCTTCAACAATTGTATTTACAGGCAAAACAGCACAGTGGGAAGTAGATCAGACTGAGTTATGTACATCTGTCGGGGTGCTTTTGACTGCACTTTTCCTGTATCGCAGGGGGTTGGAATAATAATAATAATAATAATAATAATAATAATAATAATAATAATAATAATGTTAATAATAAGAAGAAGTTTCTTTATATCCCGCCTCCATCTCCCCCGAAGGGGACTCGGGGCGGCTTACAGCAAAATCAGATACAAAACAAAGATAAAATAAAATATGAAACATCAAAGAACAATAATAAAAACCAATAATAATATATACACAGCAGCCAAAAAAACACAACGCGGTATTAAAACATCGAATTAAAAAAATGAGGTTGCAATAGCGGATAAGCAAGGTGCACATTATGAGTTACAAATTTTAAATAGATAAAGTGCAATAGATTCATTTAAGATCACATTGGGTAGAGAGGAGCCCTGAATTAATATCAAGTAATCAGGAAAAGAGTGACTAGTACAAAAGGTCGAGGAGTATGGGGATGGGCAATCTTAGCCAAAGGCCTGGGTGAAAAGCCAGGTTTTCAGGCTCTTCCGAAACGCCATCAAGGTGGGGGGCTTGCCTGATCTTTCTAGGCAATGAGTTCCAGAGCTGGGGGCCACTACAGAGAAGGCCCTCTCTCTTGTCCCCACCAACCGTGCTTGTGACACTGGCGGAAGCGAGAGGAGGGCCTCCCCCGATGACTGAAGAGACCGTACAGGTTCGTAGGGGGAGAGATGATCCCGAAGGTAGATGGGACCCAAACCATTCAGAGCTTTATAGGTAATCACCTGCACTTTGAATTGGGTCTGGTAAATAAACCGGATTAGATGTCCCATGTAGTATCATAGAGTTGAAGAGATCGCAAGGACCATTCAACCCAACCCCATTTTGCCATGCAGGAACAAGCAATCAAAACACTCCCGAGAGATGACCATTCAGCCTCTGCTTATTCCACCGCTGAACAACTCTTACCATCACAAAGGCTTTCCTAATGTTTAGGTGACCAGAGAAGATTCATATGTAAGAGTAAAGATCTTCAAACAATCTGGATCTGAACCATATAGGATTATGTAGGTCATAACCAGCATTTTGAATCATGCCCAGAAATGGAGAGCTGCACGATTTCTCTAGCCAATCCCAATTAATAATTTCAGGTAGCTAAATTTAAAATGAATTGGCCCACTATTCAAAGCTATTTTCAATAAGTTCAACAATAGGAACAGAAAAGCGAATCATGCCCTTCCCTGAGTGATATCCCAAATGGAATCTGTAAATGGGGCTATGAAGAGTCAGAGGGGGTTCTTTGTCTACCTCATCCATTATGGAAGCCACTGCCGTAAGAGGTAAAAGGGGGTTATGGGCAGACTTCCTTCCTTTCCATACTTGTTCCTTACTCTCATTACAGATTGTTACCCCAGAAACTGAGAGAAAGGGCTTCGTCCTATTATTTTTTTAATATAGTTCTGCTCAGGACATGGGAATATAATACTGGACACTTACTGGAAAGTGGTATTTATATCTCTCATCTCTCTCCCTCTCTCTAATCTACATCTGCCTACCATATTTGTCAATGTCTGTATGTGTGTTTGCTCTGTTGTTGGTAGTGTTTCCCCCTCCCAAATTGTTCCCAGTCAGTCAAGAGGAAAGAATCAGCATATACAGAGAAGTTAGGACTTTGATAGTCAAAGTGGCAAACTAGCCACAGTATTGATAAGTACAATAGGGAAAGAAAGAAAGAAAGAAAGAAAGAAAGAAAGGAAGGAAGGAAGGAAGGAAGGAAGGAAGGAAGGAAGGAAGGAAGGAAGGAAGGAAGGAAGGAAGGAAGGAAGGAAGGAGAGAGGGTGGGTGGGTGGGAGGTTGGGAGGGAGGCAGGAAGGAATTTTCTCAAGTTAACCTAGCCATATCAATCGATGCCGTCAAAGGATTTGGACAGTGTTGACCTGTAATTGCTTGGCGCAATCAGTGATGTGCCTTTCCCAGGTGCAGATGTGTTGTCTTTAGTCTCCCACGGATAGTGGGCTTGCTGCTGCCTTTTTCTCGGCAATTTTCTTTTTTCTGCCCTCTGATGTTCAGAGGGTCATCTTTCTTGGCTACATGCTGGGGACTGGCAAAGTGAAAACTCGAAAGAGCTGATTGCATTGTGAAGATTAAGAGAGGTGAATTCGGACAGGGTGTGCATCACCTACTGACCATCTCAATCCCTCTCAACGTTTCAGCATCTTCTGCGCAGTTAAATTGCCCAAGAACAAAGAAAAGTCAGCGCGGTGGCATTTAATATACTCTATTCTACATGCTACATGTTGCCAACAGGAATCAATAGATCAACATCGCTTGAAGCATAAAAGTGAGGCAGGCAGGGGAAAAAGTGCATCAACAAAGCTCAGGCCTTGCCAGATAATGGACAAGTCATTTTTTTTTAACAGAAAGGGAGGAGAGAAGACAAAAACCTACATTTTATCAAATGCTCAGTTCTCACCAGCAGATTACAGCTACTGAAAGGAAAGTAGGACAACAGCAGTTGTCTGTTAAATGCTGCCTATTAAGGACTTTCCGTTTGCAGTGTTTTGTGAACTTTCAGGTCTATCCACTATTAGATAGATTTATTAGACCCGATACACACGGGAAGTAATTTTGAATCTCCCCACATGGTGGCTGTCTCTATGCAACATTACCACATGAACTGGATGGTTTTCTCCACAAGATTGCAAACATGCTTAAAATGGTTTATATGCATGTGGATGAAGGTGGTGGTGGTGGTGGGGAAGGAGATGTGAAGAAAATAAATCTTACTGTGATAGTTTCCACTTTTGTTCAGGCCTGCAATTAACTAGATTAGCAAAATTTAGATTTAAAATCATGGTCATGGTTCAGGCAAACTGAGGCAAACACAAATAATTACCTTAGCAGATACCTGGACAAGTAGAATAAATGATTTTTGGGAATGATTTGTGGCTATTGTGTGCCTTCAGACTTATGGCAACCTGAATACAACTCTTTCATAGTGTTTTCTTGGCAAGATTTGTTCAGTGTGACTTTGCCTTTGCTAAGAGAGTGTGACTTGCCCAATGCCATTCAGTGGGTTTCTATGGCTGAGTGGGGAGTCAATCCTTGTTTCCAGAGTCATAGTCGAATGGTCAAATAAATGCACTGTACTGGCCACAAATGCTTTGTTGTTGTTAACTACCACCAGGTTAGCTTCATCTTATGGAAAATTTATGATTTCAGTGACCTCTGTCATCAACAGACCTTTTAATTTCTTGCAAACCCAGGCCTGTGGCTTCCTGGATTAAGTCCACCCATCTGTTATATGGTCTTGTTCTTTTCCTAGGTTACCAAGCATTATTGTCTTTCCATCTTTCATAACCAAACACAGAAATGCAAAATAAGATACAGTAATTCTGACATTAGTGTTTACTTATGTATCTTTACACTTTAGGATCTTATCTAGTCCTCTCATTGCTATCCTTCTAGGTCCTGATCATCTTCTGATTTCTTGACTGAAGTTTCCATCCTGATTTATGACTAAGCCAAGTGATGGAACTATTTCAATATCTTCATCATCTACTTTAAAGCTATGTAAATCATCAGTTGGCAATACAGTAGAGTCCCGGTTAACCGACCCTGGTTAACTGAGCCTCTGTATTATCCGAGGCACCGTTGGGGGTGCCCCTCCCTCTCCCTCTCCTTCTCTTGAGCAAAGGGAGCTCGAGAGGAGGAGGGGGAGAGGGAGGAAGAAGCACCCCTGAAGCGCCCTGTGATCGGCGTGGGCTCAGCCCAGAGAAGCACCCCACGATTGCCGCAGCAGTGCTCTCATGGGGTGCTTCCCTGGGCTGAGCCCTCGCCCTTTGGGAAGCACCCCACGAGCACTGCTAGGCAGCAGCACTCATGGGGTGCTTCCCAAGGGGCGAGGGCTTGCCGAGGGCTTCCTGAGAATAGAGTCCTTTCACTTCCTGTTGTTTCACCCTTGATCTTAACTATCAGTCATTTGTAAATTGGATGTTTGTAACTAGAAGCCCCTGGTGGCACAGTGTGTTAAAGTGCTGAGCTGCTGAACTTGCTGAACCAAAAGGTCCCAGGTTCAAATCCTGGGAGCGGAATGAGCGCCCGCTGTTAACCCCAGCTCCTGCCAACCTAGCAGTTCAAAAACATGCAAATGTGAGTAGATCAATAGGTACCGCTCCGGCGGGAAGGTAACGGTGCTCCATGCAGTCATGCCGGCCACATGACCTTGGAGATGTCTATGGACAACGCTGGCTCTTTGGCATAGAAATGGAGATGAGCACCAACCCCCAGAGTCGGTCACGGCTGGACTTAACATCAGTGGAAAACCTTTACCTTACCTAACTCGGGGACTGCCTATATACTTCTGTCCCCATGTCTCTGTTTCTATGCTTTTTAAAAATCAAGTCTGATTTTTTGGCAGTTCATGCTCATTGAGGAGTTCAGTCACATCAGATGCTGAATCTAGAAGAAAAAGCTATTCTTTGAATTTGTTCAACCAGGGAAATATCATTGTCCAGTCAGGGAAATGGATCAATTTCACACTTCTGCTTCACAGCTCAGGCTTCTGCGATGCACATCTGTTCAGCAAATCTATCCTGATAAATATCTCCAGTGTTCTCTAATAAGACACAGCAGGAGGGAACACAAGGTGCAAGGTGCCTCTGTGCAGAGACACAAACCTATGATAATAACACGGCACGTCTCCTCAGCCAAGACACAAGGGCACCTGGCTGCACACCTCTATGTCAGAACAAAAGGCCATGGACATCACGATCCACCAGAAGATTCACCTGTATAAAATGTATAAATAGAGTCCTTTTCTGTATTCCAGCAACAACAGCATGTTGAAAACAAGTTGTCCTCTTTAAAGCATGCCTGTGAAATCCAAACTCCTCCGTATATTTTATCCTGAGCTTTGTACCAGACTGTAACAGGAACCTGTATGATGTATTATGACTGGGAAGGTGGACTGACATTTTGTTTCTTTGTGTGTGCATTAATTCATGTGCCCAAGAGAGATGATGACAATTTCCAAGATATTTTAATTTGAAAGATTCAGGCAGTGAATAGATCTTAAATATGTTGACTACTTATCTATGTGTGGTGCCAAAATACATGTGCAAGACCTCATCATAAATAAAAGCAGGGGTATCTCAAGGCAAAATATACAGGAATATTAGAATAGTTAGAGTCATACACTATGTTTGGGGAGATGAACTTCTCCCTCCCACCCTCCCTTCCCCCCTCCCTCCCTCCATCCTTTCCTCCCTCTATGTATATATACAGGCAGCCCCTAGGTATGTGTCTGTGTATCTATATATCTTTGGATAGCATAGGGAAGGGTTAACACCTCTGTAGTGTTTGCAAAATTTGGCTTGTTGTGGAAACAAGGACTGGTGAGAAAGCTTCAGTGGAAACACCTTTTCCCATAATAACTCTTTTGGAAGTAAATTTCCCTTCCTAGAGGTAGATTTCTCTCTCTTCCTGTTATCTCACCCATGTTCTTAACTAGGAGTTGTTTGAAAGTTGGATATTTACAGCTTGAAGACTGCCTGTATGTGTGTGTGTGTGTGTGTGTGTGTGATCTTTGTGAGAACACTGTGTATCTTTCATAGTGATGAGGATAAAATTTCAAACTGTGGAGTATTAAAAGATGAACTTACATCCTTAACAGCATAATGGAGGACATTGCTCCATTGTTATGGGATACTAAGATTCAACTGCTAGTCTACTTGGCTTCAGTACTTAGAAATGGGAAGGGGCACCATCTTTCTTAGATAGCAAAACATCTCAGTAAATCCATGCAAATAGTGATTTTATAGAATATCTGTCCTACTGTTAGCCAGACCTCCTTGGTTTTTCTTTTCTTTCTTGTTCCTTTCAAAGCAAAACAGCAAAAAAAGATCTTTGTATATGTACAGGCAATGAGTCTGGCCAGGTGTGATTCCCCATTCAGCCATGGAAGCCCACTGGGTAATCTTGGGTGAGTCATACACTCTCCATCCTAGAAAACTCTGTAATAGGGTCACCTTAGTGACTTAAGTCAGAAAACAACTTGAAGACACACAACAACAACAACAACAACAACAACAACAACAACAACAACAACAGCAACAACAACAACAGTTATGTGAACAGGGTACCATTGTATCTCACTCTATACTGAACTGTCCTTTCTGAAGCATTGTATGTAGAAAATTATTAGCTGATTTTTTAAAAAAGTCTGTTTCAGTTCTATTCCCGTCAAGCCAAGTTTCTTCTGCGTGGCATGTTTGCATTCAGAATATCCACATTTATGGCTCTTACTGCCACATTTTAAAAAAGATATATTCAAGCAGACATTTCTGCAGAAAAAAAATGGAGTGATCTAATGTATGCACATTTTTTATCATTATGCCATTTGATGTATTGCTCTGATATATGTTTAGATCTGTTTTGTTGTGGAATTAATTTAGACTTCAGTTTGTCCTAGCTTCAGCTTCAGCAATAAATTTGGGGAAGAGAGTGAGAATCGTATATGAGGTATTACTCTGGAGACAGGGGTGATGGCAATAGCCGGGGTACCTCTATTGAGGGAGGAGGGTGTGTGTGGGGTGGGATAGGGTAGGGAAGACACAAAATGTGGACATTGCCTCAAGTAAGAATGCTGCCTCCAAATGAACCATTCTCCAAAATAGTAGCATGGAAGTAATCTAAACCTTCAGTTGAGTATTTACAAATACACTTTAGATATTCCAAAAAGAGGGGCAAGCAAAGTCTCCAAGGGAATGCAAACACAGAAAATAGAAAAGTTCTAGTTATGGACAATTGTCAAAATTTCACTCTCTGCAATGCTAAAAATTTGTAGGTGGAAGGAAATGTTCATACGGGGGCAGAATTCCTATTTAGGACTTTTTGCTCCTGTTACTACAACTCTGAACATATTCAAACACATATTTGTTGATGTGTTTGGGTGAGAATGAAAAAGGACCTTGCAGCACCTTTGAGACTCTTTATGCAACCGAAAGTTTACTTCCTCAAGTGAAGTGAAGGGCCTAGAAAACGACCTTTATAGCTAAGAATGGGCAGGTAGTATGTGTCAATAGCAATAGAGATACAAAACTTGTGGGTATGGTGACGAGGTGACAAGTTCAGTTTTAACATTGGCCATTGGTGAACAAAGGCAGGAAGAAAGCTGTTGCCTAAGGTGGATAACTGTGTGAACCCTGGAGGAAGTTATTGAGCCTGGCAACTCAAGTTGTGTTGCTGATGAAATAATTAGTTGTTCATTTCCCCATTAGACTGCCCCATTTCAGGAGCCTCCTCAAGTCAGAATAAAAGACTTGTGTGTAGAGAGTAAAAAAGTTATATTATTCCTCATGAGGATGAAAAATTTAATACATTATATTTGAAGTTAGAGTTCCAGTTGAAGTTTTAGAGGCTCTGGCTCTAAAGATCAGTTTTTCTGAAAGTATCAGAGTGTGACATTGCAGCATTTTGTTTTCTGTCTCAGATGTTAATGCTCTTGGAGAAGACTAGGATTTGGGAGGCATATACTCATTAATGTTAGTGGTGGTTGTCCTAACTTTAATAGATATAACAGCAAGGAGCGATCTTCACTATTGATTATCTTCTTGATTTGAACTTAGCATAGTGGCTGTATAATACGGGGCTTAAAGTGGTTGTATTGGCTGTTGATACACATCTGGTCTGAATTGTGGTGACATTCAAAGCCCTAAATGTCCTGGGACCTTGATATTTAAAGGAATCCATCGCCCCATATATGCCTGCCCAATAGATTTAGGTGTGTTGGAGGGGCCTTTCTTTGTGTCTCATTGGTTGGGCCAACACACCGTGGGATGAGGTGGGAGAGGGCTTTCTCTGTGTGGCACCATGGTTATGCAAAAGTCCTGCCCCCAAGAGGCTGTCAATGTTGGTACCAGTCTGGCGCCAAGTAAAACAATGAATTTTTTTTTACTAAAGCCTTTGGGTCCAAACTGGTTTTACATACACTTACACACCCCCCCCCCCCCCAGTTTTAAATTGCTTGAAGTGTTCTGTCTGATTGTAAACTGCTTTTTTGTGAAAATTTTCAGTCAAGTTGTTTTCATTGTATGTTTCAAAGACATCATTAATGGCAGGATGAGATAAAATCATTTTAACAAATATAAATGAATTACACTTCTGTCTGCTAAGACCTTATGATTTTCAGAGGTTTGGGCCAAGATGTATATGGGAGAAATTCTTGATTCAAGACCAAAAGGCAAAAGAGGAAAGTCAGAATGAAGGGCTTGCTTGTTAGTATGAATGGACAGCTATTGTTCTTCACCTAGCTGTGCATATGAGCACCCCAATCCCACCCCTAATACAAGAGAGACATTGTTTGGCCCCCATGTGAGTTATAGTTTCCCAAGGATGGAGGTCCAAATGAATGACAATGGCCACTGTCTGTACAGCCTCCCTCGAGCCTCCCAGTACCAGCAGCAACCCCAACTCCAAAACCCCCGGACCGCCACACATGTGCACACACTCTTGTCTCAGCTTGAGCCAATCTGCAGCAACAAATCTCTGGAGCTTCACTGAATATTGCTTCATGGCCTCTCTCTCTCAACTGAGTTGCAATCCAAACAGCTACAATATCTCAAGTACCTCCATTTCCATACCCTCAGCTACAAAGTACCTTCCTATATTTCTTTTTATTTTTCTCTTTTTCCTATCAGGAGGGAAGGAGGGAGTTTCAAAACATAGAAATATTAATGCATGAACACCATTGTGTATAAAAATGCCTGATTATGATTATGCTTGCACACTTGTATCCTGAACACCCATTGCTCTACAAGTGCCCCATCTGTGCAGATTGAATAAAGTCTCTGTCATTTACCTTCAACCTGGTAAGATCCTTGATTCTCGATCTGGAACATCCGTGGTTAGTGAAGCTTGCCAGGCATCCCTCGATTTCAGCGGGGCTTAGAAAAACCTCAAATTTCCGCCATGCCCACATCACAAAATGCAGAGACTTATCCTGTGAAACAAGGATACATTGTTCTCTCCCAGAGTGATAAAGGCTTTGAATTGGCATTGGAAATCACTGAGGAGAGTTGACTAGGTTGTTCGCTGGACAGCTCTGAGAAAAGAAAGGATGAATTTTTTGGATTGAAGAAGATGGTATTATCACAAGTGGTTAGTTTGTATTCTCAGAATCACCACGCTTGTAAGAGAGAGACAAGGAATGTGAATTTCACATACTGGATTAGAATTTGGAGAACAGTGCCTCATATTCTTAATATTTACTTATTTTTAAACACTTTTTATATTGTTAGTTATTATAATGGACTTTTCAGACAAAATGTGTATGTGAGGGGTGCTAACAGTCAGAATGTAAATGTCTTCAGTATATGTGTGTGTGGGTGCGTGCGTGTGTGCACGCACCCACACATTAGACAGAGGAGAAGATAAGCTTATGGAAATATAATAATAATAATAATAATAATAATAATAATAATAATAATAACAATAACTTTATTTTTATACCCCGCCCCATCTCCCCGAAGGGACTCGGGCGGCTTATTACAATCTATTATTAGATTGTATTTTTAAAAAAAATTCTGACAATAAGTCTTGCACTTTTAGACACTTCTTCTTAAGATCCCATCTAGTGTGAATGGATGGATTGTGCTTTGTTTTAATAGCTTGATGCTCCAGAACTTACTGGTCAAGAGTATAAGTCAGTGGTTCTCAACCTGTGAGTCCCCAGGTGTTTTGGCCTACAAGTCCCAGAAATCCCAGCCAATTTACTAGCTGTTAGGATTTCTGGGGGGTTGAAGGCCAAAACATCTGAGGACCCACAAGTAGAGAATCACAGATATAAGGGGACCCATAACTGTTGTGTGTACATTTGGTTTTAGTGAATGTTGCAGGAATAAAAAAACAGAGCCAGTGTTGATAGCGGTAAAGGTGGGGGAGGGGGAAGAGGAAGCCGAGTCCTTCGTATTCATTGGAGTTAGTAGTGAATTAAAAAAATCCTAAAGAACATCTATCTAGGAATATTCAGTTCCTCCAGCATGACTTTATGGTCAACATTTGCCAGAAATTGACCATAGAATGTACTGGAGGACCTAGAAATTCCTAGAGAAATATTCTCAGTTCTCCAGCTGGACTCTATGGTCAACGTCTAGCAGAAGTTGACCATAGAGTCACACTGGAGGACCTTGAATTTACTAGGCAGAGCAACTAGCCACATCCATAATAAGCAAATCTGTAAAAGCCAAGACATCAGTCCAGTGTATTCTGCTGAAATCTGGACTTGGTGCCCTTTGGATGCCTGAGATGTAAAGTCATTGAAACAAACGCCATTTACTAAGTGATCATCAGCAAAAACACTTATTAAATTCAGGAGGGAGCAAGAGAGGAAGATTAAGAGAGCTTTCCTTTAATTGCATTTCATTAGTGTGCTTGAGTTGCAACGACTCTTCAGAGTCTGGCTCATTTTCCCTCTGGAGAATGCTGCTTTGAGCCGGGGGATGGGATTTCTCTTTTGAAACCCAAAGGCTAACTGGGAAGTCAACTGCATGTGACAGCAAGCATGTGATTCTGGTGTTGAGGAGTTGGCTTGCACAGTTGTTAGATGCATGCAAAGGAGTATGTACACATATAGTGTAGCTAGGAGCATGGCATGCATGTTTTTAATCCTATTGAGATGTATATAGTGAATATGAACTGTGGCTGAGATGGTGATGCCTTTGCTCTATGATGTACACATACTTTGTTTTATGCTCAAATTTTTTTAAAAAAATATTGTGTACAAAATGATCTTCAAGCTATGTACATAAGGTATATTTGTGTTTATTTTTAGGTCCAATCTTCAATGTGTGTGTGTGTGTGTGTGTGTGTGTGTGTGTGTGTGTGTGTGAGAGAGAGAGAGAGAGAGAGAGAGAGAGAGAGAGAGAGAGAGAGAGAGAGATTATGTATATGCAAGTATTACAAAATCTGTAATAAGAAATATTCCTGGTCCCAAGCATTTCAGATAAAGGATGCTCTACCTTTACAGCTGTGTTTGCATTTGAGCTCTCCTGCCTCCCCTGCTTCAGAACAAATTGAGCATGTATGGCTCCCTCTCACCTTTCTCTCTTGCCTATGAGCAGAACAAGGGCCGTTTCCACTAAGCAAAGCAAGGACCATGCTTCTTCAGCCTGGAGCCCTTGCGGTAATGCTCACGGTTGCCCTACCTGCGGCACAGCTGAGAAATTGAACAGCTTTATCTTTGTTAGCACCTGATAGGCTAAAGTAGGATCAAAACGCTTTATGCTGTGTTTTCGCTGCTGATTGCTACACCGAATGGCACAATATCACACTTCATTGTCCTTCAGGCTCTGCTCAGAATGAGCTGTGGAGTCAGAGCAGTTCCCTGTTCCCTTCATCGGCTCAGTATTACATTTACCTTTGACTAATAGCCCAGGTTGGGCTTGAATGGATTGCCATCTCTTGAGCTATTCATCTTCAGAGACACCTACCTTTATATGTATTGGCTGTGTAAACAAATGCCTGTCTTAACAACTGACCTTCACAAAAAGAGACAGATGTCTCCAAGGCCCCAGGAGCTGCTGGGATCACAAATCTGAGAGAGTTCAGGCTGGTTCATGAAACGCAAAAGTCTCCGGTAATCATGGGACACAGGAAAGAGCAGATGCGCTTCCCCCTCACCACACAGTTTTTCATACTATTCAATACTTCACAGATGAAACCAAGACACGTGTGACCAAGCAATGTTAGAGGCTGGTCAGAACAGCAAAATATATTTATAGGAAAAAAAAGAGAAAGCTAGAAGAGGCTGTAGCAGGGCAAGACTCCAACCCCACTTTTTCTTTCCTCCCTGCTCGGCTAATTATGCATATACTGTTTTTGAAGCAACTGAAGTAACTTAAGGGCAAAGGAAGAAAGCGAGATGTGGATTGAGAAATTGGGACATTTAAAAAGCAGCTGAAAAGGTGGGGCGATAGAAAAGTAATTTTGGATGTTCCTGTCAAACTGAGATCCTTGGAGAGTCTGTTTTCTAGATGCAGGGGGAGCAACAGAGATTAGAGAGTAGAGGATCCCAGAGGTCCTGCTGCCCAAAAGGCTTGTGGTGTGTGGAGTGCTATGATGCACTGTGCCCAGTTTGGGAGTGAGAAAGGGCAAAGGGAAATGAAGGAAAGCAGAATGAATTTATCCATTATTGGCTGAAAGACATAAAACACAAATTTGGGCAGGGGAATTATGAATGCTTTTAGTGATAGATTGTATAGGCTGAGTATCCTTTAACTGAAATGTTTGGGATCAGAAGTGTTTTGGATTTCAGGATTTGTTTGTATATACATAACATCATGAAATTTCTTTGAGATGAGACCCATGACTAAACATGAAATTTATTTATGTATCATATATATACCTTAAACAGATAGCCAGGAGTGTTTATTCACTATGTTCAATGGGACTCCCTCCCTCCAATGTTAGTGTGCATAAGACTGCAGCATTAAAAATGGGACCAAGATAAACACTATAGGCTAAACCTAAATGTAATGTTTGCATGTAATGCATACCCCTTTTCAAAGGCAGATAGCACCAGCTGTGTGTATGTGTGGGTGCGTATGATGAGTGTCAGGATCACAGCAGGCAGGGAGGAAAGAATCTGAGCCATCTGTCTGCCTTCATGAGCCTGAGAAGAATCCCTCTTCCAAGTGCACTCTTTGCATTAAAAGAAAATCCCCTTTACAGTTTGGATTGAAGTGCTTCCTTCATTGTATAACAGGGATGTGGAGAATTAGGAGTGCATGTGTACTGTAAAATTAATGCAGTTTGACACCACTTTCACTGCCATGGCTCAGTGCCATTAAAAATCCTGGGCATCATTGTTTTACAAGGTCTTTAGCCTTCAATGTCAAAGAGTGCTGGGACCTCATCAAATGACAACTCAAAAGGATTCCATAGCATTGAGCCATGTTAGTTAAAGTGGTGCCAAACTGCATACATTCTGGTGTAAAGGCATTCATACAATGCCTCCAGTGCTTCTATTTGAGAGATTTGATCACAATTGCTAAAGCCCCTGCTTTGCCAGCAAAAACTCCTGGACCATCTATAGCAAAAGTGCACAGCCCTGTAAAACATTTTTCCTTTTAATCTTACACCAGTTAGAAGCATGGCGACAATGACTGGCAAAAAGTAGAGAAAAAAGAACAGGAAGTAATAAAAAATGGTGGAACCTGCAACCTTCCCTTGGAATCATGTTCCTTACTCTAAGTACTGACACAGAAAATGGCAATGTCCTATAGGAGCCAAAAGTGCTTTAGCACCAAATTATTAGACAGTACAGTCCCTATCATCATCTCATTCCTATTTGCATGCTTAGCAACCAACAAGCTCACACAATGGAAAAGGACAAAGACTGCTACGCTTAGCAGGTTTGAAGAGAAAAGGTCAAGAATGAATGTGGGCATGCCACATGAACAACAAGGAGAACACTCCGCTCCATAAATATTCCTATCGCTTTTCTGTGAAGCTGATTACACCCTTAACCCTGGCACTTGGCTAAATTAGTTTATATTTCTTGATCTGCTTATTGAACTTTCCTCCAAAGAGTGTTAAATCCAAAGAACAGCCTTTCTCTGTTTGTAATTTATTGCATTTATACCATTTAGTACCTGTTTTCGATTATAAAAATAATTCCAAAGCAGGGTGCTATGCTAATAAAACAAAATGAATTAATGCATTCCATTGATGAAACAGTAAAATAGGGGATAGCTTATAGAGAGTTAAATTGCTTCAGAGGCATGAATTTAACAAAGAAAAGGTAAACAAACAATTCTAATATCAGGTCACTTGTTGCTAACTGTACAGGAAGGAGAGAAATTTGGAGCTACATGCCTGCACTGGAATGGCTGAATTGCTGCCTATCACATTATGGCAAATAATTCACCCCCAAGAAGGCATTTCCAGTAGATTATGGGGGAGAAGGTGGTCCACCAGTCATCAAGGTCCCAAACTGTAGAAAGCTTACAAACTGATACAAGGACCTTAACCTTAGCTGGTGCATTGCTTTCACTACTGATGCTATTTTTTTTTGCAGGATTCTATTCTTAGTAGCCTTCTCACAGTGTTTTACACTGAGTGCAACTTCCAAACTTATCTGAACTTTGTTTATGTTTGTGTGTCTTCAAATCTCCTGTCATCTTATGGTAGATCCATGAGTTCACAGGGTATCTATCAATATCGATCTGTCCTGGGCTATTTTCATGGCCCTCTCCCATCTTTTAGCAGGTATTGTTCATGGGATCAGGTGTTAGCCTTTCTGATGTTTGTTGACATAAATATTGAAAGCCGAGATAGTTTACAAGAACATTGGGTCAAAGACGGTGGTGACCCAGAAAAAACATCTAAGTAATTTCAGCTTTTGCTGCCACTGTTTCAATCTGCAGCTTGAAACACCAAACAAAAATGGAGTCAGATGTGTTGCAGCTTTGCAAGGGAATATTATGATAATTTCTCTCCTTTATGCATAATTTTCAGATTAAGTTACATGGACGCTTCAGTAGCAAGAGGCAGGGTGCAGCAAATGTCATTTACACTTGATTATTATTTTTAAACCCTCATCAAAATAAGCTTGCCTAATTAGGGCAATTACACCACAGTGTTATGCAGGGGGAAAAATGATTCTGATTTAAAAATCAGATGCTCCATAAATAAGAAACCCTTTCCATTTGGGATTATACCACAAGAGAGCTACTTAATATAGAGCCGTAGGATGCAGAGAGAATGAGACAGGAACAAATTGTTGAAGGGTTGCCCTGTGAAAATTGAAGCCTCTTTAATAGCTCAAAGCAACAAGAGAGACAGGACTTGTGATGCTAAGAGTCCACTTCATGTTCTCCTGATAGATGTAGAATAATAGAAACTGGAGAAATTCTTGTCCAAGTTTTATATAGAACTGGAATTGTAACTGTACACCACCTGATATTGTTAGACTACAATCCCTAATTTCCCTCACCATTGGCTATGCTGGCCAGGGCTACTGGGAATTACAATCGTAATTCCCAAACACAGTTTAGGATTTGAGTTTATTGTCTACACACCAGCTACTTGTCATCAGGCAGCCATTAGGACTCTGATAGAACTCTAGTATTTCAGAATAGGAATGCTTGAGGAATTCCTGTGCCCCAGATTTTGGTGTGAGGTGACATGGATCTGTGCCTTCTGGGCCAATGTGCTGAGATATCTATATCTGGGGAAATCGTGAATAATGAAATTCTTATTTGTCTGAAAATGTTAGCAATTGTTTTATGCTAACTGCAAATTTGTAGATACCTGTTTCTTACTTTTCCACATTCTTCTTCATTGTTTTAGCCTGCAACCATTTTCTCCTCCTCCTCCTCCTCCTCCTCCTCTATTTTACTATGTACTTTATTATGAATGAGCATTTTAAGTGAAGCTACTTTTATATGTATTGCAAAGAATATAAAGTGTATGTGTTTGGGATTGGCTATAGTTCAGTTTCTGCCTTGAAAATTCTTCATAGAGCTGGTAATATCCTTCATATTTCCCTACAGAAAATAGGGTCATAAATGCTCCTCCTTGAAAAGCAACCATTCCTCCCACTGTTCAGTGTCCTTTGGCAGAATAGGATTACTACATCATCACACAATATCCTTTGCAGACATCATAGCCTCTTTTCAACATGCACAATAACAGCTGCACACTAACTTCCTCAAGTGGAAGGTAGGGTAAAGGTTTCCCCTGACGTTAAGTCCAGTCGTGACCAACTCTGGGGGTTGGTGCTCATCTCCATTTCTAAGCCGAAGAGCCGCCGTTGTCCATAGACACCTCCAAGGTCATGTGGCCGGCATGACTGCACGGAGCGCCGTTCCTCAAGTGGAAGTGACCTCTAAAATAAAAACAGATTTTTTTTTTAAAAAAAACTCTTAAACTTGAAAAAACTAGCACTTTTAAAATTTAAAAGCATCTTTTAGTCCACTTTGTTTAGCACTATAATTGATATTGTTAATAATGTGACTTTCTGTTCAAATGTGAACATAAATGTAGTGGATTTGGGACAGATGACAATATGCAGAAATTACATAGGTTGGAAATGGGTTTATTTGTCCATCTCTGTTTTGGATTAAAACTGCTGTAATAAAACCATATTCTGCTTAGACTACTTTTCAGCATTTTCCTAGTTCCCCAAAGAATCTTAAAAGGTTCATCTATCTTTAATAATTGTGATGAAGAGCAGATTTCCGTAAGAGCAGCTTTTTGTGAAGTGAAATGCACAAGAAGTGGAAAAGGGGAGAAATCACCAAAGAAGAATTCAAACGTATAGCCAACACCTGTAGGGAAAAGGTTCGCAAGGCTAAAGCGCAAAATGAGCTCAGGCTTGCCAGGGACATAAAAAACAACAAAAAAGGTTTTTTTGCTTACGTTGGTAGAAAAAGGAAAAAAAAGGAGGCGATAGGGCCACTGCAAGGAGAAGATGGGGTGATGGTGATAGGGGATAGGGAAAAGGCAGAACTGCTTAATGCCTTCTTTGCCTCGGTCTTCTCACAAAAAGAAAGCCATCTTCAACCTCAGCAACATGGAATGGACGAAGGATTGGGGGAAATCCAACCCCAAATAGGGAAACAAGTTGTCCAGGAACACCTGGCCACTCTAAACGAATTCAAGTCACCAGGGCCAGATCAGCTACATCCAAGAGTATTGAAGGAACTAGCGGAGGTTATTTCAGAAGCACTGGCAATCATCTTCGAGAGTTCTTGGAGAACAGGAGAAGTCCCAGCAGATTGGAGGAGGGTGAATGTGGTCCCTATCTTCAAGAAGGGAAAAAAGAACGACCCAAACAATTACCGTCCGGTCAGCCTCACATCAATATCAGGCAAGATTCTGGAAAAGATCATTAAGGAAGTGGTCTGCAAACACTTAGAAACAAATGCGGTCATTGCTAATAGTCAACACGGATTTACCAAAAACAAGTCATGCCAGACTTATCTGATCTCTTTTTTCAATAGAGTTACGAGTTGGGTCGATACAGGGAATACTGTGGATGTAGCCTACCTGGATTTCAGTAAGGCCTTCGACAAAGTCCCCCACGACCTTCTGGCAAACAAACTAGTAAAATGTGGGCTAGACAAAACTACGGTTAGGTGGATCCGTAATTGGCTAAGTGAACGAACCCAAAGGGTGCTCACCAATGCGTCGTCTTCATCATGGAAAGAAGTGACAAGTGGAGTGCCGCAGGGCTCCGTCCTGGGCCCGGTTCTGTTCAACATCTTTATTAACGACTTAGACGAAGGGTTAGAAGGCACGATCATCAAGTTTGCAGACGACACAAAACTGGGAGGGATAGCTAACACTCCAGAAGACAGGAGCAGAATTCAAAACGATCTTGACAGACTAGAGAGATGGGCCGAAACCAACAAAATGAAGTTCAACAGGGACAAATGCAAGATACTTCACTTCGGCAGAAAAAATGGAAATCAAAGATACAGAATGGGGGACGCCTGGCTTGACAGCAGTGTGTGCGAAAAAGACCTTGGAGTCCTCGTGGACAACAAGTTAAACATGAGCCTACAATGTGATGCGGCAGCTAAAAAAGCCAATGGGATTTTGGCCTGCATCAATAGGGGAATAGCGTCTAGATCCAGGGAGGTCATGCTCCCCCTCTATTCTGCCTTGGTCAGACCACACCTGGAATACTGTGTCCAATTTTGGGCACCGCAGTTGAAGGGAGATGTTGACAAGCTGGAAAGCGTCCAGAGGAGGGCGACTAAAATGATTAAGGGTCTGGAGAACAAGCCCTATGAGGAGAGGCTTAAAGAGCTGGGCATGTTTAGCCTGCAGAAGAGAAGGCTGAGAGGAGACATGATAGCCATGTACAAATACGTGAGGAGAAGTCATAGGGAGGAGGGAGCAAGCTTGTTTTCTGCTGCCCTGCAGACTAGGACATGGAACAATGGCTTCAAACTACAGGAAAGGAGATTCCACCTGAACATCAGGAAGAACTTCCTCACAGTGAGGGCTGTTCGGCAGTCGAACTCTCTCCCCCAGACTGTGGTGGAGGCTCCTTCTTTGGAAGCTTTTAAGCAGAGGCTGGATGGCCATCTGTCGGGGGTGCTTTGAATGCGATTTCCTGCTTCTTAGCGGGGGGTTGGACTAGATGGCCCATGAGGTCTCTTCCAACTCTACTATTCTATGATTCTATGATTCTATGAACTGGTTGGTGTCCTACTGGAATTCCTACATACCCATTTGCTATCATCCTGCGTAGTCCTTTTTTGGCTGAAGTGCAATGGGCTATTTACCTGCCTTTGAGCTCTGGTAGAAAATCTTCCATATCTGAGAGCTTTCAAGACCAGGAGAGGCTGATGATGCATCTTCTTAGGAGAAGAAGGAGGATGGTGAGAGGAGTAGCATTACTACTACGCTTTGCAGCATTTTAATTTTTGTATACTTTTTTCATGTTTTTTTCATGTTTTTATCATGTTTTAATTGTTTTGTTTTTATAGTATATTTGTTGCTGGCCCTCGTGGCAGAATGTAAGCCGCTCTGAGTCCCCTCGGGGAGAAGGGCGGGGTATAAATGCATGTAATAAATAATAAATAAATAAATACTATGGAGATATGTGGTGTGTGAACTGCACTGGATGGCACTAGCTTGATTTGTCTATAATTTTTATAAACTTTTTTTGCAGAAATGTATTGGTTTTTCTTTAAAATATCCCTGTAGTTAGATATAGCCACAAACACATATTTTGTCAGACCAGTTGTAAACATATACCTACAAAGCTTCAATCCATATACTTACAAGACTAGAACACTGCTAATTTATTTTTTGTTCCTTTTAAAAATACACATGATTTGCTCAAGGTTACTTACTGGCTAAGTGGAAATTCAAATGCTGGTCTTTTGAAGTCGGACACTCTAACTAATGCACCATGTTGACTCTCTGTTCCTCTGCTTACTTCTCGTTTATTGTATTAACTTGTAAGACTCTGAAATGCTATGGTTTCAGAATCAAACCAGGGTTTGGTAATCCCATAAATTCTGTTCAAAAGATTTCCAATATAACTTAGCAAATGGCCAAAAGAAAGATGCCAGATTTATGCAGGACTCTGGGGGTCATGCATAAAATGCATCTGTAGTGCAGTGATGGAGCATGTGCTTTGTATGCAGAAAGTGCAATAAATATTATAAGTAGGAATGGGAAAAACTTCTATCTGAAACTCCATTGTGTTGGTACAAGTCAGCATAGACTGTATTACGTTTGCTGTCTTATAGGGACTAGGCTCTGTCTAATGTGGTTAATTTATCTGCTGAACTGACTTAAAAATACGATGGTCAGACCACCCAAACTTGGGAACATCTCTCCAGCCAGAATAACAATACATCACCCTGCAGAATGAACTGGGTGTATGTCTGAGGTTAGTTGTCCCTCTTCCGCCTTGGAGTTAGAATGGTGTGGTGGAAGAAAAGGAGAAGCAACATTGTGTCCTTGACTGTGCCACTAAAGCATGTAGGTCTTCTTCTGATTGAAGGTGTTAGAAACACAATATACAGTTGGCTTTTCTGCCTCCTTCACGCTTCCCTCCTGCCTTCCGCTGGGATTCAGTCTGCCATTCTTGCTGAGACTGGTGCTTCCTGTCACTGCCTGTCTGTCTGCCTCTACCAACCAGCTGCTTCAGAATGAGGGTGGAATACTAATCAAATGTACGACAGACTGGAATTTTGTTCAGGAAGATAAGCTCCTCACATATCTGTCTGTTTATCTAGCTATCCATCTATCTGTCATCACCAACAGACCCATCTTAAGCATCTCTATTTGGAAATAGGTTTAATCGGGTCATTTGGCTATGCGAACATGACTAGGATTGAAACAACCTTTCTACATTCTTTATAATAAGAGATCAATGTTCTTTCTCTTTTCTTTTCTAATTTCTGCCTGTGTTCTAGTCCTGTTACATAGGTTGTTAAACAGGACTAGCCTTATTGTGAGCCAAAATACTTGGCAGATGGGGGGGGGGGGGGGAGGGATCAGTAGTGGCAGCAATACCAGGCCATTTCCCTTTGCCATATGGCATACCTGTAACTTGTTAAATCTGCAGCCTTCAGCTGTAGGGAAGGTATCTGTTCAGTCACATGAGATTCAGTTGACAATCTGATTGACATTTATCACATGGACTGGGGTGGAGGTGGGGGAAAGATGGTTCTGTCCTTTGGCAGCCTCCAATCAGCATTTAGCCTCAGTGGGTCTGATTAAATGCAACATTGATCCAACTGGTCAGTTTAGATGTGCATTATGTCAAGACAAAGAGTGGAAACAAATAAAAGAAGATAACAAAAAGGTTAAAAACAAGACATCTTCCACAAAATCTAAGAAATTGCAACCCAAGCCAGGAATGCTGGATGATCCATGGAGGAAATATATCACAAAAGGTGACATCAAGGGTTGTAGTCATCGGTGCACCATTGTACCAGTCTCCCATCAAGCTAAGTGATATTTAAGATGATTCAAGAAAGGTGTTTACCATTTGTGGAGTGAGAAATGCCAAATGTCTAAGTTAGGTTCCCAAAAGAAGATACATCAGCAATGCACTGGCTAATAAAACTCAACAGAAAATTAACATGTGCCTTATTGGGTTGCTATGAGCTTTCCAGGTTGTATGGCCCATCTTCCAGAAGCATTCTCTCCTGACGTTTCACCCATCTCTATGGCAGGCATCCTCAGAGGTTGTGAGGTTTGCTGGAAACTAAGCAAGTGAGGTATATAGATCTGTGGAAGGTCCAGGGTGGGAGAAAGAACTCTTGTCTGTTGGAAATGTGAATATTGCAATTAATCACCTTGTTTAGCATTGAAAATCCTTGCAAATTCAAAGCATGGCTAATTCCTACCTGAGGGAATCCTTTGTTGGGAGGTGTTAGTTGGCCCCAATTGTTTCTTGTCTAGAAATTCCACTGTTTTCAGAGTGTTGTTCTTTATTGACTGTCCTGATTTTAGAGTTTTTTTTAATACTGGTAGCCAGATTTTGTTCATTTTCATGTTTTCCTCCTTTTGGTTGAAATTGTCCACGTTTGTGGATTTCAGTGGCTTCCCTGCGTAGTCTGACATGGTGGTTGTTAGAGTGGTCCAGCATTTCTGTGTTCTCAAATAACATTCTGTGTCCAGGTTGGCTTCTCAAGTGCTCTGCTATGGCTGACTTCTCTGGTTGAGTTAGTCTGCAGTGTCTTTTATGTTCCTTGATTCATGTTTGGGGACTGCATAAAAGCCTTTGACAACACAGTGTGCCTTATTGTTTCTTACCTTTGCCCTGGTAAGAGAATTCCTTTTTGGGTGTTCAGAACGTAAAGCATAGCATAACTGTAGGGTAATGCCTGCTATTTATGTCCTTGTCCTTCATAGCTGTGTTCAGTCATCCCCATCAGCTCACAAAGCTTCAGTTACCCCATTCTCATTACAGGGAGACCCATACATCTGAATAGAAAAGCTTTTAGTGTGCTTAGAATCTACCCTTCCCAATGGGAACCTGATCTTATTTTTTATGTTTATTTTTACAGTTCCAGGTCATAGAAAGAGCCTCCATATGTTCCTGTAGAAGCTCCCTTCTTCAGACTAATGGGTCTCCACATGAGAAATTGGAAGAGCTCGACATGACTGATGGGAGTCTATGAATATACTTCTTCACATGCAGTTTTGGAAAGCAATTGAAAAGAGAGAAGAAAAGTAGTGAAAAAGTATGTTTCAAAAACCTCTCTGAGTTGATTCCATTTCAGCTGAAAGGGGGATATTTACCTTACACTGATTTTCATTTGGCATTGAAATTTGTGTCACATAATATAATAGACAACTTGCTAGAAAACTGGTGAAAAATCTAATCTATGACTTCACTCCTCTCCAGTCTCCTGCTATGGTTTGAGAAAAAAGTAAACAGGTGAACATTTTTGAGAACATCCTATTGTTCACCCATGCACCCACTGAAAGGGAATGATTGAGATTAAATAAAAAGAGGAAAGAAGGATGCTGGAAAGACTTAAATAAATAAATAAATAAATAAATAAATAAAAACTGTAATCCAAGGCTACCCAAACCTTGTTGACAATACCATACTAATCACTCTCCACTGAATTTACTCCAGAAGAATAATTTTCCAAAATCATTATATTGCAACTATTTATTTATTTTATTTACAGCATTTCTACCCCGCCTTTCTCATCTGCGGGGACTCAAGGCAGCTTACAAAATCTGGCAAAATTCAATGCCAATAACAAAATTCAATAAAATAAAACAGAACACATTTTAAACAGTTAAGCATTACTTAAACTATGAGAAAATTTAATGTTTTTGGAGCAAAGTAATTAATTGTTAATTATTCACTTGCGATCTGCAACTAGTAACTTGCAATAGCTTTCAAAGAAACATTCCAAACCATGATAAAATTTCAGGTTGGATCATTGACAACTTCATTTAAATGATCTAAAGAAACAAAAAAGCTAGAAATCTCTAGTTTTCAAGGGAATTAGAAGCATCCATTATACATCCCATGTTTGTGACAGCAAATAATATGAATAATTATTTGTAGAAGTACAAGACAACTGAAGTAGGAGGGAGTGGAGCAGAAAAGGCAGCCTGTACATTTTTCAATATGATTCTATTATTAGCCTCTGGAATGTCCCACAGTCACTTAAGCTCCACAGATGAATTTAGCTTTATAAAAAGTATGACCCCTTCATTTTAAGCCTGCAGTGTGTTCATTTTAACAGAATAAAACTCACAATGACACTTCAAATTGCATTGAAAAAAGATTACAAAAAAGGACTTCTCTCTAAGGTGAAAGAAAATGGCACAGTGATCAAGTACAAAGATACACCATTTGGCATCTGTCATTCTTTCTGTCTGTCTAGTTATTTATTACAGACTACATCAGCACCTTCCAGATAAATCCAATGTAAAGGGCTCCAAAGGTGTTACAATGCAGCCAAGAAGTATTTCTAGAGTCAGGTGGCCATCCACACAGTCAGCCGGGCTAAGGGCACATTGGAGTTGCCATTGCCACCCGCAAGTTGTTTCCTCCCAGCCACATTCTGGTGACTTCACATTTCTGGTTAGTATCGGAGGATGTCTTGCTAGGAATCCATAAATATGATGGCTGGCTTGTTGGGAGCTATTAATTGTTATATTAAAATTACTGTTATGGATTGAGCAGGATCACTGGGCAGTTGCTTGTCCATATGATGCTAATATTTCAAAATTACCTTCTGTAGATGGTACATCAACTCACTCAGGAGTTTCTAATGAATTTTGTTCCACAGGAGTGATTGTCTCACAATTGGGTGTTCACCCACCATTTGCTTTGATGGTCCAGGAATAGAGAGGTTCAGTGAGTGCCTTCCCACCTACTGGGTTTGCCTGCTGCCGCCACTGTTCTGAAGAGTCTCCATGTCTCTCATGCAACCGGGGGATTTGGCAGAGATGCATACTGACTTGTCTTGCCTTTTGTATGAGAGGACTAGTCAAGTGGAAAACTACGGAGTGAGCTGCAGATCAGATCACTGCACAGCCATCCTTACGCATGGATAAACTAACATGTCAATACACACGGCATGAGGCTGCCTCTCCTGGCCTTCCTTTCTGGCAGAAAAGCAGTTGCAGCTAATGAAGTCATGGGAGATAACAGACAGAAGGTAATAGATCTGCTTACTTGATACCAGTTAGGTCTCATCTTGACAACAGTTGTAGGGTCTGTGGTTTTGAGACAAATAAGCTGAAAATGATTTGAAGGAAAGCTGAGAAGTGAACAGGACTTTTCTGAAGCAGTTCCTACTAGGAAGGGTGAAAAGATATTTGAGAAGACAAAGGCCTTTATCACACCACATATTTATACCATTGATACTGTTACACAGTCTTGTGAGAGTAGCAGATTGTCAATGCTCTCTATCTCTTGCTGCTTTTGCATTTTTAAGAGCATCATTTCCACATTTTTAAATCTGCCATAATGGTGTCACTACTGACTCCTTTACCCTGCTTCTCATTTCATGATTAGTTCCTCTAAACAAAAATTTAAAATTGCAACCATAACAGTGCTTTAACAGCAGAATAGTAGGATGGTAGGACATGTTGATATAAGGGCAGAGAAAAGAAACCCAGAAATTAGAAGAAGGGGTTAAAAGGAGTTTAAGAGGGGTGATCTGTGGCTTTTCTGCAAGAGATTTCTTTGTGAATGTTTGAGGAGGGAAAAGAGGATCATTAATAGACTATTTCAATGTGAAAATACACATTTTCAATGACTTAGATCCCTTTTACATGACCTTCTATCCTGGGATCTGATCCCAGGTTATCTGCTTTGAAGTGGATTATATGAGTCTACACTGCCAGATAATCTAGGATAAAAAGATAATCTGGGATCGGATCCTGGGATATAAGAACAATGTAGAAGGGGCCTCTTTAAAGCAACGGTACCTGAGGTGCAACACTGTCATGGGAGAGGGTTGAAGCACCAGTGGGAGTAACACATTGCCATAGCATCCCAATAGTGTAGTGTGACAGTCTTCAGAAGAAGAGTGTAGAGGTAAAATGAACCTACATAGTTATCTCAACAGTGCTAAAGTAGTTCATTTTCCCTGCCAATCAAAAGAAGATGAGAACAAATAATCCAAAGTAGTTTTAGGCATATTCCACAAATGAACCTGAACCAGCTAAATGTTTGAATATAAGTTTGTTTAGTCATTGATATCTTCTGCTCCATGAATGCAACTTGATTTCCATTTTGGTACACAGTACAGGAAGAGTGCCTGCTTCAAGCAGCTTCCAATCTAAAAGGTTACAAAGGATAAATAACAAAGGACAAGAAGAAATACAGCACATGTGTCGAAAAGTTTCAGAAGAGTGAATTTCATTATGGATTTCTGAATAAAAGGTGAATCCCTAAAGACGTTTTGTTTCAACCTCTGCTATATTCAATTTCATGTAAAGGACACCCCCCTCCAAACTGTTGATTTAAGACTGAAGTTAAAATTCCCTCCTCTTGGCTCAAGCTTTATATAGTTAAAAATATACAATCTGGGTCTTAAGGAACATATCCTGTCAGGCCTGTAGTGAGGGGGGGGGTTTAGGGGTTCAACCCCCCCCTCAAATTTTTCAGGTTAAAAAAAAACTGGTTTACTCATGAATTTTAACTTGTTAACCAAATCCCCATGCTAAGTCTATGAGACGCAAAACATTGAGTCCCTCCAGGCACTATCTCAAGCAGATATTGACAGATCTATACCCGGGGGGGGGGGGGGGGGGTGCTAGGGGTTCAACCCCCCCCCCCCCCCGAAATTTTCAAAACCCCTCCTGAATTTTTTTTCTGGCTACGGCCCTGTGTCCTGTTAACATTACAGGCTATGCTAACAAAGCACCTAACAATAAAAGACCACTTGGAGCACATCTACACTGACCTTTTCGGTTGGTCTACTGTGAGAATGATTAGATTGACATGTCTGGAACAGTTTTGAGGCCAGGAAGGTATACTGGGTTTCATCTCTGGATTGCATAAGTCTCTTGTGTCATCAAGTCTCCAGACCTCAATGAGTAACTAGATTAGAAATAAGATTAGAGTGAGGGATTTCCCTCCCCCCCCAATATTCCTATGAATGCTTCCCAGAATGCGCTTTACTCTTCCGTTTTGTCACTATCTCCTCCCCTTTGAAAATGTAGCAATGGAATCTCTGTGAGATCACTTCCTTTTTAAAGGTACAGTAGTCTCTCTTATCCAATATAAATGGGCCGGCAGAATGTTGGATAAGCGAAAATGTTGGATAATGAGGGATTAAGCAAAAGCCTATTAAATATTGAATTACGTTATGATTTTACAAATTAAACACCAAAACATCATGCTTTACAACAAATCAACAGAAAAAGCAGTTCAATACATGGTAACATTATGTAGTAATTATTGTATTTACAAATTTAGCACCAAAACATCACAATGCATTGAAAACATTGATTACTAAAAATTTGCTACAAATAAAGATAGAATTGCTGCCTAGAGAAACAACCGTGGATCCGGGTGGGAGGCAGGCTGTGTTGGATAATACAGAACGTTGAATGAGTGAGGGTTGGATAAGCGAGACTCTACTGTATTTTGATTGCCCTGGGCTTGGCCATGCAACCATCCACTATTGTTCCTTCTGCCCTTTACTTTCTTCCAGTGAGGACGCATTTTGCCTCTCTCTAGGCAAAATGTAGCTGGGTGGATTTTTAATTTTTTTATCCTTTTACCTTTCACAGAAGATGAGATTTAGTAAGCTAGATAGCTCTAAGACCTTTTCTAGGAAGAATTTATTTCTTTTACTTTAATAAATATTTTTGAACCTTAAGTTTTGACTCTGCAATCCTGTGCCATCCTGTTGAATGGAAGCTTATCCTGGCTCACTGCACATATGTTTCTGCTGGTTATGAGGTTTACTTCTAGTACTCTGCTATATTTATGGAGGGATCGCGCCAACTGAGGGTTATTTTTGAGCCTAATAGCTCAGATTCCCCAAGAAGGTGACTACATTTCCTATGGCACCCTCAAACTGCTGTGCAGGGTGTGTCCCCCTTCCAAATCTGTTTCCAAGAGAGATTCGTGCCAGAGCTCTGGGGAGCATACCAAGTGACATAAAAAAATGGAGACTGGTGAAAGATTTAAAAAATCACGCATTTTGCAAGGAGTTTGGAAGTGGTCCCTAGAATAATCTTAGGCAAGGTTTATCTGTCCCAGTTGTTTCATTTCACATGTACATATTATTAGAATTGAATAAAAAAATGCTGAAACATGCTGAATTGCTCTTTTTCTTTTATAGCATAGAAACCTATCCCTATTTTTTCCATGTTATTTCTGCCTCCAGTACTAACTTTTCTATTAAAGAAATAATGCCAGGAATGCATCTCCTTTGTAAAGTGAGATACACCCGTAACAAAATGTGTAATGTCAGAAACTATGTTTGCTTTCAACATATCCTTATTGTAGCTATCTTTTTCCTTGCTCTTTCAGACCTCAATCTAGATGGGCATGATGGAGCAATCCAATATAGTCTGATGAAACACCTGAGCTTTGTTGAATTGCTGGATGAATTTCCTTACTGCTCATCCAGGCCTGTTTGTTCCCAATACCTAAAAAACCATGAACTTTTATGTAATTCACCCTTACTGTTATACCATGAAAAAGTCTCCTTTGGGTTGATATTGCTAATGAAGGATGCTTGAAAAGGGTTATTTATCCTTTATAAGTTTTTAGGGATGCACAGTTTGAATGGTCAATGGTATGCAGTGCACTTTGAAGCTTACAAGCTCTTTATAGGATTGCTAAAATAAAAACTTGAGAGGTTCATATATCTTTTATAGTTGTAACTACAAAGACATAGCAGTGTTAATTTGGAATATCAGTAGGCAAAGGGATGTTGTAGCATCTTTGAGGCTTTATCTCAGTGTGCTACACGATCCCACTGCACACTTTAATGGAGAGGAAATTCCAGCAAGTGCTGCTGTCAAAAGTCAGATGCCAACTGAGAGAAAAATATAGTTTATTAAAGTAATGGTCCAAAAATAGTTCAAAGAATTAGCAGAAACTTAAAACACTTAAACTTCATTGTTATTAAGTAGTTAAAATAGAAGAAATGCCAAAAACATGATCTGACATATAATCCGGATTAACCAGAGATAAAATCCGGACTAAACATAAAATACTTGAACGCAGCCCAAAAGCACAAAACGGGCTTGAAATGGTGAAACAAACAAAAACAAACAGCTACGAAGCCCCCAAAACCTTCCCAAAATCTAGGAGTATGAAAGTAGCTTTAAACCAAAACAAACACCCAAACCGGGCTGGAGAACTCTCTGTTGAGAGCAGCAAAGCAAGCGGAACAGAAAGACGCTGGCGAGCCCGCAGCAAACCGCTGCTGGAGCGAAGGCCAAACCAGTAGTTAAAGGAGCAGAGCAGGAAAGCGTCATCAAGTCGGTCCGAAGTCGGAATAAGCAAGCAGCGTTAAACCGCTAAGACAGGAATTGAAGGAGCAGAGCAGGAAAGCGTCGTCAAGCTGGTCCGAAGTCAGGATAAGCAGGCAGTGTCAGGGTCAGGAGCGAAGCCAGTAGTCAGCAACAGAATTGAGAATGACGCCAGAACACGTTTTGGGAGCGAAGAGCAAAGCCAAATCGAATTCCAGTCCAAGGCCCAAGGAGTTGAAGTCATCAAAAGAAGGTCCACGTCACAGAATGGCTCAGAAAGCCAAAACAACGAAGGCGAACAGCAGATCTGTTGCAAAGTCCCAAGCCAGTCTTCAGAATCACGTACAGGAAACCCAATGGCTCCCAGCAACACCTTGCCACATGCAAAGCATAGTGGCCAAACATCCCCAATTTATTTAGGTTTCCTTGGGCGTCCAAACTTCTAACGCCCTAGGATCAGGTGTCCCAAATTCTTCATCAGAATCTGAGCTCCAAACAGCCAACGCCCTTGGATCAGGCGTCCCAAACTCTTCATCAGAGTCAATATCATTCTGCCTGCACCCAACTCTGTACACACCTGTGGAACCATCCTCATTCCTCCAGGCAGACCATGTGGGATCTGCTTCTGAAGATACCCAAGCCTCTCCAGCATCAACAGCATCCATGGATCCAGATTCCTCCCCAAGCCCTTCCGGAGCCCGTGCCCAATTTATGCCAGCTTCCTCCATCACCACTGGTTCCTCTGCATCCATTTCCACCTCAACACCGTCTCCCAAATCCTCACATGAATCTTCCTCAGAAGATTCCTCATCAATCTCCCTAATTCTCTTCCTATATAAATCTTCCAGCGAGCCCTCCTCACGAGGATTCTTCCTTCCTCTCCTGATCTCACCATTATTACTCACAGCCTCAGAAGACTCATTCACAACAGCTGCTTATTACCTCTATTGAACAACTAGCAACACTTGATGAAATTCCCTATTGTACACAATGCAATCATTGAAAATATATTAATTCTTTTTTGTCAAAGGCTTTCATGGCCGGGATCACAGGGTTGTTGTACGTTTTTCGGGCTGTTTGGCCATATTCTAGAAGTATTCTCTCCTGACGTTTTGCCAACATCTATGGCAGGCATCCTCAGATACCTCACAACCTCTGAGGATGCCTGCCATAGATGTGAGCTAAACATCAGGAGAGAATACTTCTGGAACATGGCCATACAGCTCGGAAAACATACAACAACCCTATATTAACTCTCTCCAGTTTTCACTCTAGCAACCTCAGAACTGTATTCTCCACTGAAAAAGGAGATATAACAAAAATGTAACTTTTTACATGAACACTGGAGATCAGTGCTCAAATCCCTGCTTGGTCATGGACACCCACTGGGTGACCTTTGGCAAGTCACAATCTCCTAGCCTCAGAGAAAGGCAACAACTATCCTCTTTTGAACAAAGCATGCAAAGAACAACTAGTGGTATATTTGGCATAGAGGCACCACAAGTTAAAGGGAAACAACAACTGCTTGAAAAGTAGCATTTTGATTTAAAAGAAAAGACATCTCCACATGCACCTGGTTTGCAAAGAGGTTTGTACTTCAGGAAACTTGTGGTAGTTTGAATCTGTTTGTAAACAAATTTATGTGTGGGGTGCATACCATGTTTCAAAGCAAAATTATGCTTTTAAATATACAATTCTGGGTTTTATGGGGTTTTATTTTATTTTTTTCATGTCAGGAGTGACTTGAGAAACTGCAAGTCACTTCTGGTGTGGGAGAATTGGCTGTCTGCAAGGATGTTGCCTCCTTGTGGGAGGCTTCTCTCATGTCTCCACATCCACACAAATTTATGTGTGGGGTACATACCATGTTTCAAAGCCTTTTGCTGTCTTGTCTGTGGCTTGTTATTGTGTGTCTTATAGTCACTTCCCACTTCCAGTATTCCTTATGTGAAACTATCATGGGTTTGTTTTACAAAACATATTCAGAGGGGTTTTTCCATTGCCTTTCTCTGAGGCTGAGAGAGTGTGAAGTGTCCAAGTCATGCTGTAGGTTCCCACAATGGAGCAGAAATTTAAACTCTGATCCCCAGTGTCCTAGTTAAATTGCTATACCATATTGGATCTACTTTCTGTGGCTGGCCACCAGCAACCTCTCCACCTGTTCTTCCTTTTTAAACAGTGAACAGAAGGCAGTGTAGAACCTAGTAAACATGTAGTAGAGACAAGCCCTTAGGAAGGTAAAATCAGTTCCCGCATCACTGCAATTTGCTTTTTGTTAATACAACTACAAACTTCAGTGCATCGGACCAGCCAGTGCTGATAGCAACATTGTTTCTAGTTTCTGACATCTGCGTTATTTCAAACAGGCCACCTGCTTAAGCCATGTTACTTAGCCTCTCAATGGAGTGAATATATACATTTGCTGTAAAATATATACAAGGACTGAGTGTAAATAGCCCAGGGAGCAGAAGTGGCAGGGGCTGGCAAAGAATGGTTGGACACCACTTTCCGTAAGCACAATTAAAGGGCTGTGCAAATGGTCGGACCCTGTGATTAACGCAGCTTCCCAATTCACATGAATATTAAACGCCAACAGGCCCAGGCTCCCCACACAATGAATTCTGTATGAATCTTAAGATAAATCATTTGGATAAGTTAGCAGCAGCTGTACTCCCTTGCCGCCAGCTGCCTCAAAAAATCATTTCAAGTCAGGAGAGAGAAAAAGAGAGAGGGAAAGAGAAAGAGAGAGAGAGAGGGGAGGGGGAGGGGGAGGGGGAAGAAACCCAGTAATTAGCATTCCACATTCGAAGGACTAGGGATCAAGGCTGATAAACGCAAGGTGCTTGGAGGTGTTTGGGAAACCAAAAATAAAGGAGGGTGCTAGGCAAATCATGGCACATATTTTTATGTTTAGCTGCCCATATGCTTTTTGTATTCCTTTGGAAGGCAAGGATTTTGTGTGAGCCTGTGACCAGCACTTGGCAAGATGTGGCAAGGGCCAAGGCCTATTGCTTCTGAATCAGGTTTTAACTGTCTTTGTGCTCTGACATGAGAGAAAAGAAAAAGAATAGGAGCTAACTAGAGGTGTTCCGAGAAGACTGAGATGATGGTGAGTGATGCATTTTGTTCACCTGGTGCTAGAGTTGTTCAACTGATGTCAGGTTGAAAACAGGAGTAGCTGTCCCTTTAATGCAGTGGTTCCCAACCCTTTTTGACCAGGGCCCACTTTGACCAGGGACTACTTTGATCAGGGACCACTCTCCAATATTAGTACTAAAAGGGTTATGAATCAGCTTTTGGTCAACTTTAGATTCAGTTTGGTTATTTGGGGTGTTGATTCAGAAAATTGTATTGGATAGACCACATCAGCTCTAGTTTCTGATAGAGAACACATTCCATCCAGTAGTTGCTATTTGCTCACCCACAGAAAACCATATTTAATAATCTAGAACTGATGTGATCTATCCAAGGCAATGGTTAGCACTGCAGAAAGGAATAAAATAAATAAATAAATAAATAAATAAATAAATAAATAAATAAAGAGAAAGGAGATTTGCAGACTGGATTTTCGTTCTCGCAGCCCATTGCTGGGCCACAGCCCACAAGTTGGGAACCACTGCTTTAATGGATGGTTAGATGGGGAAGTTCCTCAAGTGGTGTTGCATACAGGTAATAAGAAGCATTTTCTGGAATTTTGTTTTAGAATGGTAGAGCTGGATCAGTGCACATTATGATAAAAGATATTAAAATAGTGAAAATAGCGAGATTCAGCGGTCACCGCTGTCTTTCTGAATGAGCCAAAGCTGAAGGGATGCCAGTGTTGAAAACACAGTTTTTCAAACATTGGGACACACAAGCCAAAACAGCATATCTCCCTATCTCAGGGGAGAGCAACTGTGTGGGAATGTGTGGCAAATTTTACTTTGCACATCTACAGGCTACGTCCTCACTCTCACATTTCTGTTTTCCACTGTAGCCCTTCTCATAATGGAGACAGAAAGTATATGATTCTTGATTCTTTGATGTACTACGACTGTTCAGTGAGGTGTGGTGACCACGTGTGATGTTCTTTTGGTCTTCATATGTTTTGCATATAGCAAGAAAACAGAATGCAGACCTAGAATAAGTGTGTTATATCCCTGATTGGTTCCATTGTGACTTCTCTCCACCCCAAGGGCACACACTTCTTTAAATATAATGAATAAAAGCTGAGCATTCATCATTTTATCTCTATGATTATGTTCTGAGCCAAAGCTTCTCCAGAAGTTCTCTCCATTAACCACTTTTGATTAAGTAGGCTCCACTGCATTTCCCCAAGTCCTATGGCATAACTCCCTCTTGCAAGCTGAGTAAATAGCAGAAATGTCTTCCTTGGGAGTTATAAGATCTCCACATTAGCAAACAGAAACCACCTGACTCCTACAGTAGAGTTTAAATGAACAGGGAGATATATCTGTCTGTCATGTGTGTGTTTGTGTTAGCAAGTTAGCAAAAACAATAAATTTATGAGGCATTTGATTCTTATATCTTATATTCTGTAGGCCTTACCACTTTAATAGGCACTATTTCTGTTGCTGACTTGAGATCCTTTGTCCAACATGTGGTACTGAGCTGGTCAATGATACCAGCTTGGACATGGCTACTTACCCATGTAGTGAAAAAGGGAGAACTGAGTCCAGCTTTTCTCTTTCCTCCTAAAATATTTTGGTCTCCCAGGTGACCTCGGAGGATCATATCACCTACCACTTGACAAAATACATTAAGAAATTGTTTTTTAGTCTCAAATGTTTAGACATTCCTAGGCTGTGGGGTATGGGGTAAAACTGTTGTATCAATTTTTTGGGAACATGATGGGATTGAGGGCCACAAAATGCCCCTCTGGGTCATATCTGGATGAAAGGCTACACTTTCTCCATGTCTGTCCTAAAACAAATACTCTACTGCACCAACCAGAAAACAAATTACCAATGTTATTGGTAGATGGAATTCTACTCAAGACGTGCATGTAACAACAAGGGCTGGCATCACTGGCTGATTCATATATAAGTGTATGTCAGGGTTCATCTACATTTTAGAATTAATGTAGTCTGACACCACTTTAACTACCATCACTCAATGCTATGGAATCATGGAAGCTGTAGTTTTATAGTCTTTAGCTTTCTCTACCAAAGAGTGCTGGTGTCTCATTAAACAACAAATCCCATGTTTCCATAGCATTGGGCCAAGAGAGTTGGTGTCAACTGCATTAATTCTACAGTGTAGAAGCACCCTCAGTCCTACAGAAGAAACAGTATAGCTTATCCATTGGATTTATTATAACTCCATGGCTGAGAACTAGTTTATCGTCTCACACTCACACATATCTAAGACTGGCAATTTGGTAAAACCCAGGTTACTAATATTGAGCTTCTATCCTGGCTTTGGGACTGTGGGAGATGTGACAACTGTGATGCAATGACAATTGTAATGGCAACAAAATAATGCAGAAAAAGTACCACCTGTAAACAGAAGGTAGCAGAAGATGTCATCGATTCCAGGCATACTTTTTATGGATGTCTATTCGGGGGAATTATTGCAGCAAAACACAAATCCTAAGTGTGATAATGGGGGTTCTACCTGTGGAACTCTTCCTCTAAACTGGATCTTGTCCAATGTGTATACATCAGAGAGGTCACCTTTGATGAGAGTAATATGCTCATCTTTTAAAACAATCGTATGCATTGTGTGTTCATGTAGTTTTCTCTGCCATATTCAAGTGTCCCTACAGCCAACATACAATAATACACCCAGAATGCTACTAGTGTGAGAGTGTGGCCAGCATGAGCATTTCTTTCTCCCATTTCCTCTTTATGGATATCACTCCCCGTTCCCATGTGGTGTTTAACTCTCTCTAGCATCCTCTGCCCCCACCCCACTCTGCTTTGTATGGTTGGCATCAAAGCTCCAGGGAAGGAATCCATTTCACTCATTCAGATGTCAAGGGAATTGAAAGCTCTGCAAATATTTCCACGATCTAAATTACATACCGACCCCAGCAGGGCTGAGCTCGTAATGTAATCCAGGTTATGAATTGTAAATCAGAAGCTGTGGGAAAAAAAGAAAAAGAAAATCAATTCAATAAGTCCCAACTATGCAGGCATGCCACTGAAAGGACTTGCTATTGCATTGGAGTTTCTCTGCACACAGCATGCTGGGGCAGCTCTTAAAAGGCCACAGAAAACCAATTTCTTGTCCTTTGCAAAAGTCAAAAGACTTCCCTTATTGAGGCCATATGTGATCACCTTGGTTGATCACCTGATCTCTTTTTTCGATAGAGTTACGAGTTGGGTCGATACAGGGAATGCTGTGGATGTAGCCTACCTGGATTTCAGTAAGGCCTTCGACAAAGTCCCCCACGACCTTCTGGCAAACAAACTAGTAAAATGTGGTCTAGACAAAACTACGGTTAGGTGGATCTGTAATTGGCTAAGCGAACGAACCCAAAGGGTGCTCACTAATGCGTCGTCTTCATCATGGAAAGAAGTGACAAGTGGAGTGCCGCAGGGCTCCATCCTGGGCCCGGTTCTGTTCAACATCTTTATTAACGACTTAGATAAAGGGTTAGAAGGCATGATCATCAAGTTTGCAGACGACACAAAACTGGGAGGGATAGCTAACACTCCAGAAGACAGGAGCAGAATTCAAAACGGTCTTGACAGACTAGAGAGATGGGCTGAAACTAACAAAATGAAGTTCAACAGGGACAAATGCAAGATACTTCACTTCGGCAGAAAAAATGGAATGCAAAGATACAGAATGGGGGACGCCTGGCTTGACAGCAGTGTGTGCGAAAAAGACCTTGGAGTTGTCGTGGACAACATGTTAAACATGAGCCAACAATGTGATGCGGCTGCTAAGAAAGCCAACGGGATTTTGGCCTGCATCAATAGGGGAATAGCGTCTAGATCCAGGGAAGTCCTGCTCCCCCTCTATTCTGCCTTGGTCAGACCACACCTGGAATACTGTGTCCAATTTTGGGCACCGCAGTTGAAGGGAGATGTTGACAAGCTGGAAAGCGTCCAGAGGAGGGCAACTAAAATGATAAAGGGTCTGGAGAACAAGCCCTATGAGGAGAGGCTTAAAGAGCTGGGCATGTTTAGCCTGCAGAAGAGAAGGCTGAGAGGAGACATGATAGCCATGTACAAATATGTGAGGGGAAGTCATAGGGAGGAGGGAGCAAGCTTGTTTTCTGCTGCCCTGCAGACTAGGACGCGGAACAATGGCTTCAAACTACAGGAAAGGAGATTCCACCTGAACATCAGGAAGAACTTCCTCACTGTGAGAGCTGTTCGACAGTGGAACTCTCTCCCCCGGGCCGTGGTAGAGGCTCCTTCTTTGGAGGCTTTTAAACAGAGGCTGGATGGCCATCTGTCGGGGGTGCTTTGAATGCGATTTCCTGCTTCTTAGCAGGGGGTTGGACTGGATGGCCCATGAGGTCTCTTCCAACTCTACTATTCTATGATTCTATGATTCTATGATTCTATGATTCTATGATTCTATGACCACTGGGATGTTCAGCAGGCATATTGACACTTAGAAAAAGGGACTCATGCCCAAGTTGAGTCAGGTAGCAATAGTCTGAGGGACCCCCAACTGATGTCAGAGCCTGACATTTCAACCAACAGATCAAAGGTAGAATTGGACATTGCTTTATATTTCTGAAGGAAAAGCCAAATCTTGAAACACACAATAATGCAAGAGATGAGCTCAAAGGAAAACTTCACTAATGCTCATAGCTCTTTCCAGAATATTCAGTTCAAATCTTGATAAAGAATTTCTGCAAAAAGTGAATGAGATGCCTTTAATGTCGGTTTTTTTATTTTAAAAAATAGCACTGCTAATAACTTTTTAAAATTGTTGACATAGTTGGGAGAAATTTGCAGGAGCAGTTGCCTCTTTTGAGATAAATATGTAGAGCTATTTTATTGCAAGTATAGGATTTCTCATTGCAAGGTTTTTCAGAAAAGACACACTTTGATTGGCATGCTTACTGGACCATTACTCTGAAAAGAGAGACAGACTTTTCTAAGGAATCTACAAAATTCCAGAATGGTAGGTACTTCACATCTAATTTTTGGTTGTACTTTAGGTAAAGGTAAAGGTTTTCCCCTGACATTAAGTCCAGTCGTGACCGACTCTGGGGGTTGGTGCTCATCTCCATTTCTAAGCCGAAGAGCCAGCGTTATCTGTAGACACCTCCAAGGTCATGTGGCCGGCATGACTGCATGGAGCGCCGTTACCTTCCCGCCAGAGCAGTCCCTATTGATCTACTCACATTTGCATGTTTTTGAACTGCTAGGTTGGCAGGAGGTTGTACTTTATGTTGAACTAAATTCGAGGGAAGAGGATGATTGATTAATTTCCATATTTATCCCTCTCCCTGTGCATGTGGATGTGGGTGGGTGGGTGGAAATGTCTAGAAACCCGACACACCTCACCAAGGGTTCCCCATTTTTCAGAAAAAAAAGTTCAGGAACAAGGGAAAACTGCAACATTTTTAAACTTGCAGAAAATCAATTTGAAGTTTTTTAAAATAATGAAGCACAGTTACATGGGAACAAAGGACATGTCATGCCCTGCTTCATCTCATTTATCTATAGCAGTGATTTCCAACCTTTTATGGACCAGGGACTATTTGACCAGGGACCACTTTGACTAGGGACCACTCTCCAACATCAGTACCAAAAGGTTTATGAATCAATGTGTTGTCGAAGGCTTTCATGGCCGGGATCACAGGGTTGTTGTATGTCTTTCGGGCTGTGTGGCCATGTTCCAGAAGCATTCTCTCCTGACGTTTCGCCCACATCTATGGCAGGCATCCTCAGAGGTTGTGAGGTACCTCACAACCTCTGAGGATGCCTGCCATAGATGTGGGCGAAACGTCAGGAGAGAATGCTTCTGGAACATGGCCACACAGCCCGAAAGACATACAACAACCCTGTTTATGAATCAGTTTTTGGTCAATTTTAGATTCGGTTTGGTTATTTGGGGTGCTGATTCAGAAAACTGCATTAGATAGACCACATCAGCTCTAGTTTCTGATACAGAACATATGCCATTCAGTAGTCGCTACATGCTCACCCACAGAAAACCATATTTAATAATCTAGAGCAGATGTGGTCTATCCAGTGCAATTTTATGAATCAGCACACCAAATAACCCCAGGGACAGGCCTAAAAATGAAGACACCAAGAAAAAAAATTGTTTTTGATTGGGCTATGTTATTATCCGTAGTAGTACAGGCCAAAGGCCATATTTTAGTTCTTGCAGACCACTGGTGGTCCACAGGTTGGGAACCACTGATCTATAGCATAGGTGGGCAACTTCAGAGTTGTCCGTACATGATCCAAATAAGCAAAGCCTTTTCTAAAAAACACACAATGTCAATTTCTGGTTGTGATTTTCAGGATTTGGAAAGCACTTGGACCTTATTGAGGATAAAACAATCTATTCTGGATGTTTCCAGGAAGTGATACCCTTCCTGCATTTTTGGATTGTTGGGAAATCAAGATCAGGTGCTGGAAAAAATATCATTATAGGGCTGTTTGAGAGTATGAGTCACACACTGTCCATTGATTTATAAAGCAACACTGTTTTGCAGGAGGACAATCAATCATTGCCCGTTTTCTTTCTGTCACTCTAAAAAGGTGGAAGGGAGTTAGAATCAAGAGTTTTATCAGTGCTACAAAACACAATAATTGGCTATCTAAGAAATAAAATTTGCCATAGGGTAAGAAAGTGGACCTGTCAGTCACCCCAATGGCTTGCTGTGTCCCACTATTGTCATCACTGTCGCACAAATGAATCATGGTATAAACATCTTTAGGGAGGGAGTTCTCCTGCCTTTCCTGCCTTGAATATAACATGAAGCTTTATGTAAGGTCTAATTTTGGTTCTGGTTGCTTCAGATGAAAATAATATCATTGAGAAAAGCAACATGACTTGCCCATAGTCCAGTCCAGTCTCTGTATTGGTGGGAGATATGTTCCAGGATAATAATCTCATCCACCCCATAGATAACTGAAGTTATGGATATTAGCAAACCCTACACTTTGACTATACTTGGGACAGAAGCATAACACTGGAAGATATAGAGAGGTCAACAGACTATTCTGGGGGAGGATGGATGTATTTTTGAATGCAGGGAAATGAAACCATAAATATCAAATCTATTGATTAGGGGTACTTTAGATCTGGCTCAGAATTCAGGCTCTATTTGAATCTCTGTGTTTTGTACGAAACCCATTCTGGAGGTAACCTTTACTTGACTAATCATTACCTGAAACAACTTCACCTTCACCCTTAATTTCAAGAAGGAAGAGAAAAAATAACTTCACATTTCAGGGTTTTTCCCCCAGTACAGCCTTATCATTATGTACAATGAGCCTCAGGCTTGCAAAGTTCTTCTCTTCCAGGGTAGCTATGAAATGTTCAGCAATATTTGCTTCCATTTAAAAACTAAACAGTGTTTTTTTGCTACATCCAAACGAGGAAAACTGTGATTTATAAATAAGTTTTGTTTTCAGCTGAGACACAAATGTTCACAAATGGAACTGTTCTTGCTCATACACTTAATTGGCAAGCCTTGCAGAGGCTTCCTGAGCTCAGCATTTTGTAAACTCCCAGGATCTTATCAGTGTCAACAGTATAGGTTCACTGCATCCTTCCCTTCTTGCAGGAGTGCTGCTATGTCAGTTATTCCCATACTTCAGAATACTCCATGTCATTCCTCCTTCTGTTAAGTTATCTGTTTATTTCCAATTGTTGCTTAACATTTTATGGCTATTTGATTGGGTTATTTTTACCTCCTTAGCTATCTGGAGTGAGGGAGAGTATCTATACATGTATAAACCTTGATGTGCCTTCAACTCATTTCAGGGGTACTCTAAGTCTAACATTTAGGGTGCGTGGGTGGGTAAATGATTTTGGAGGGCCATATCTGGCTTGTGGGCCTTAGTTTGGGGATCCATCCTTCAGGTTTTCAGGCACTAAGTATGATGATGCCATCATCTTGCTTTTCTGTCAGCTTGTCTTGGCACTATTTCTGTCAGCACTCACCATTACAATTCACTACTAGAGCAGGTGATGATGACAATGGTGACATTTAATATTGTCAGATAATGAATGGATTTGGTCAGAATTTGATGGATAATGAAAGGAAACTTTGAAGGTGGAATACAAATCCTTTCGAGAAGGGAGGAAAGAAAGACAGAGTGTGCAATGGTAACTAATGTTAGGCAGTTGACAGCATATTAGTTTACAAATGGTGTTAGAGGTTGGACAAGCCAGATAATGGAAGTGAGGGAGTGCAGGGGGATAAATAATTTTCTTTTTAAAAAATAGGCATTTTTATTGAAAAAATGCAATCAAATGTTTTTAGAAACTACTACTACTGTTTTGGGTGGTGTAGCTAGAAAGAATAGAATGATAATAATAATAATAATAATAATAATAATAATAATAATAATAATAATAATATATTCTCTGTATGGGCTGCCATAATTGGGCTTCATGGCTACCATGAGAACTACAGGGCATTGTTGGCCAATATACAGAGCAGAACACACATGGAACCTGGTGTTTTTTGTTGGACTGGCAGAGTCTGATCTGGTTCAGGGAATTTGCTTGGTTGTCATGTCACTTCCTCATCAAGTATTAGGCTATTACTCCAGAGATGGCAGACTAATTAAAATAATCCTTCTCTTGAGATATATGGAATCCACTAAACTGAATGCTCTGGGGGTTCTCCAGCTGATGAAATTGGCAATTTGTTTGAAGCATTGGCCTCTATATGTCAATGCCATGGATATGGTCATTCCCAAATGCCCACTCCAATACTGAAGCCCACAATTTGCTAGGGGATTCAAAGAGATACTCATGTTCAGAGTACAATGCTACAGTTACAGAAGTATCTGGGGAAGTGTCCAGTCTTTCATCCTGTCAAATTTCTTGGAATCAGTTTCAATGGTTATGCGTTGATTCTAGAATTGTTCCAAATCACCACATGTATGTTTTCCCCTTGCCCATATTGGTTGATAAGATCTAGTAGAAGTAAGTGGATTGGCTTGATGGGTCTACAGGGTGATAAATTTCTCCCTGTCACCCTCTGTCTTCTGCCCTAAAGGAGGCTGTAATGTGCATTAACCTAGCTTCCTGGACTGAGACATATGATGGGAACTACTATGCAGTTGTGAATATTTCCCTCTTGGGTAACATGTTGGTATGGGGTGACTGATTTGGGGAAGGTGTTCAAGCTATGGTCAAAGCATAAAGTGACTTAACGTCTAGCCCCAGGTTTACTCGGGAACATATACAGTGATCCAGGGCCGTAGCTAGAAAAAAGATTCGGGGGTGGTGGTGGTGGTGGTGGTGGTGTTGGTGGTGGAGGGTTTGAAACTTTTTAAAGTGAATCATGAAGAGTAGTTCCATTATGTAAAATAATTTAGAAATCAGGCTCCATCAATAAATTTCAGTGGACATTCAAAACAGATAAATTTCAGTGGACAGTCATGGCGATTTGGTTAACCAGGTAAAATTCATGAGTAAACCAGGTTTTTTTTTAAAAAAAAATCTGAAAAATTGGGGGGGGGGGGTGAACCCCTAACCCTCCCCCCTTGGCTACAGCCCTGCATTGATCACATGATTGATCCCCCCCCCCCCCAAAAAAAAAGAAGAAGATTTGCTGTTGTGAGATATTCAGACCTGGATATTCTTGATTAATCCCAACTAGAGTCTGCACATAAATAAATCATACTTCTCTAAATAATTTACTCAATTTACTTTAGTTTGAGACCACTTTAACTGCTATGGCTCAATGCTATAGAATCCTGGGATTTGTAGTTTCGTGAAATACCACATTCTTTGTCAGAGAAAGCTAAAGACTTTGTAAAATTATGAGGGGTGTTCAGATCAAACATAAATTCTTGAGGTTATAAAGTAAAAGAACAAATTTCAAGGATTGGAAACTGCATTTATGGTATTTTTGACAAACTTCACTTCTACATTTATACAGATACAGAATGGGGGATACCTGACTCAACAGCAGTACGTGTGAAAAAGATCTTGGAGTCCTTGTGAACAACAAGTTAAACATGAACCAACAATGTGATGCAGCGGCAAAAAATGCCAATGGGATTTTGGCCTGCATAAATAGGAGTAGAGTGTCTAGATCCAGGGAAGTCATGCTACCCCTCTATTCTGCCTTGGTCAGACTACACCTGGAATCACACTGTGTCCAATTTTGGGCACCGCAGTTGAAGGGAGATGCTGACAAGCCAGAACATGTCCAGAGGAGGGTGACTAAAATCATCAAGGATCTGGAAAAGAAGCTCTATGAGGAGCGGCTTAAAGAACTGGGCATGTTTAGCCTGCAGAAGAGAAGGCTGAGAGGAGACATGATAGCCATGTATAAATATGTGAGGGGAAGTCATAGGGAGGAGGGTGCAGACTTGTTTTCTGCTGCCCTGGAGACTAGGATGCGGAATAATGGCTTCAAACTACAGGAAAGGAGATTCCACCTGAACATTACTGTGAGAGCTGTTCAGCAGTGGAACTCTCTGCCTCAGAGGAACGGCCGATGGCCATTTGTCGGGGGTACTTTGCATGCAATTTTCCTGCTTCTTGGCAGGGGGTTGGACTGGATGCCCCATGAGGTCTCTTCCAACTCTATGATTCTATGATACCCATACCAACATTTAATTAATGCCTGGAAAGCTTTGGCATAGAAAGATTTGTCAGTAGCCTGGACAATCCTAGGGCAGCCTGCTTCACTTGTGATCACTTTATCTGCAGATGCAATTGCTTGAAATTTTTTTAGTGGTGGTGAGTCTACATGCACTGCTTTGATGCTTGTTTTCATTCTGGAGAGAAATAATGTACCCAGGTTTCATCACACGTAATGATGCCATCCAGAAAATCTTGGCCTTCCCTGTCAAAAGGCTTCTTCACCTCAGTGCAGACTTCAACACTTCTGTGCTGATCAAAACCAGAAAGCTGTCTTGTTACCCTGCACGAGCTAACTTTTCAAAAATGCAAATGTTCATGAATGATTGTGTTCCGTTTCCATAGAAAGATTAATCTCTTGTGCAATTTCATGACAGGTGATGTATTGATTATCCAGGACCAGGCATTCCATGCACTGAAGGTTCATAGCAATGACTGCTGTGGGCTGGGAACCATCACAGTCAGGTTCATCACTGATGGACATATGACCATCTTTGAAACATTTGCACCATTCAAATGTCTTACTGCAGCTGAGCATCTCATCACCGTACTGTGCTCGAAATCTTCTGTAGATATCCATGGGGTTTATGCCTTCATTCACAAGATAGTTCATTATTACAAACAGTTCTATGCACGCATTAACACTGCTTTCTGCCATCTTGATTAACAGTCTCTGGACCGCACCATGTGCACCACCTATCAGTACGAGTACACACTATCCATGTATTACTGCATGTAGACTGCCATACTATCAACCATTTTATATCTGTAAAATTAAAATTCCCAATATATATCGTATATCTCATATAATTCCAAAGCACTGAGCCATACCAGTTAAAGTGGTATCAATTCTGAAGTGTAGATGCAGCCCATATTTGGGACTATCCCTAGAATTCAAGTCTGAAGGGAATGTGTCAATGAAACCTGTGCCAAACAATATCCCACCCACAATTTCATGGCACATGTTTAAACAACAAGGTTGTATTGAAAAGTGTATCTAAGTGTATTGTTAATCCTCAAGAGCTGCTACATAAAATGTAATATAAGATTCTTTATCCAAAGTACCCAGGGGACATGCTTTTCTGAAGGATAAAGAACTATTCGGTTGATGTTGGGAACCATCGACAGCTGACAGCTGTCATTGTTCAAACCTCTCATGCACAGCAAAAAATAAAATATAATAAAAATGCTTTAGCGTGCGGGAAAGTACCAGCTCATTTTGAAATAATGGCCATGAGTGCAGTTAATTTTAAATAGCATAAGTCCAAGCGCATTGAAGTGATCGGCAATGGGCTTGGAAGACAAACAGAAAAAAAGAAATAAATCAAGCAAAATAAATGATATTTTAAAGAGGTATTTGGAAAAATCAAATAAATTATAAATGAAGCTGATGCTACATCTCTAGCAGCTGTTCGGTTAATGCTCGCTTATATTTTAAAACCAGAGGTAATTTTAACATCCGTTTAACAAAAATTGATCTCTGGCAGCTACAAGCATAACTCCCACAACCGGCAATATGAAAATACTGTCAAATAAACAGATATTGCAAGGAGGTGAAATTAAAGCAGGAGTTTAATTCTCTTGCTTTTAAAAGGGAATCTGTCATTTGTTGGTTCTCTGGCTGATTTCTTTTTTATTGTTGTTTTGTCAAAAGGAAGTCAGCACAAGTGAATGCTAAGCTGAGAGACCAAAGGAAAAATAATGCAATATATTAAAATGAGGATCAGATAAAGGGTTTTGTATTAGAATAATATGTCCTGGATTCCAGAAGGACTTGTATAATATGATCATAATAAACGGTTGGGAAATTCTAAGGAAGGGTAAAGCTGGTGGATAGATTCAGAACTGTGAACCTTTCTCATAATGGCATGAACATATTTAATGCAACTTAAGGGAATTACCGCAACTTTGGCTCCAGAAAGAGAACAAAAGTTGATCATTAGGCCTAATATAAACATTGGGCTACAGCAAATGGCAGCATTTCAGTACTATTCATTATTATTTATTTACAACTGCCTATAACCAGTATATATACACAATGCACAAATGAACACTATTCATCTGGCTCATGAAATAGATATATAACAGAGAGACCAAAAGTGGCAGGATAAAACCTGGAACCTCAATCAGTGGCTGAGACCGGATGAGAAATGCCCTTCTGGGCACACAGAAGACTGGATGACTTGGAAGGTGCTGAATAGACTCCTCTCTGGCACTTCAAGATGCAGAGCCAACCTTAAGAAATGGGGCCACAAAGTGGAGTCCACGACATGTTGAAGGGACCATAAGCCAGAAAATAGTAAACTTTTGCCTATGTAGCTTTGCCTCTGCATATGCCCCTCCCTTCCTGTGAGCTGGTGCCTTTCTCCAGGAAGTTCTAAAGAGAGAAGAAAGCTCAGAGTAAACAAGTGAGGTCACAGGTATCATTTATGCCAAGTAGGTGTGGAAGGTGAGGAAGACCCTCAGCCATTGGTCAATTTTAGATAAGCCAAAGGTATATATTCTTTGTTTGTTACGCACATGTTGCGGCAGCCATTTGCATGGTACAGGACCCATTGAAATGGTTGCCTACGGCTGTTTGCCTTATCATAGCTATGATAATAAACTTTGCTTTTTGTATCTCTCACGAGGCTGAGTTTTCTGCCTGATTTGCCTCCTGAGTCAGGACCCTTTGAAGGTAATTGTCTTACATAATCAGCCATGAGGAGAAACAGTATCAGGATGACCCCGGTCTACTCCCACCAAGTGTGCATCAGGTTTTAGGGATGTTCCACCTCCTCCTCCTCGGTCTCCCAGAAGGAGAATGATGAATTTGACCCCGTCTCTGAGCTTTCTAGGTCCAAGTCCTGTGTCATGCAATAGGTCCTAGCACTTATAGGTGGTGTGTCTGAGTCCCAATGTTCAGAGGTGTCTGGAACAAAAAATCCCAACTTTCAGATGAGAGATAGTTCTCTGGGGCTCTGGGTCTGATTCCATCTCACTGTTGTCTCTAAGTATGCAATGAGCAAAGCATCCAGAAGGGGTTTGGGACCCCTCTTCTTGTGCTATAGGGCCTTAGAATTTAACACACTGGGCAACTAGGCAATAATGTAGGATGTATACGAAAATGCCTTCTAATGTGAGTGTGGAGAAGAACAAACCACAGACCACTTACTACAATGCAACCTGGGCCCTGACACATGCACAATGGAGGACCTTCTCACAGTGACACCAGAAGCACTCCAAGTGGCTAGTTTCTAGTCAAAGGAAATCTAATATAATGTCAAGTTTTTAACTTTGTGTTTTTAAATACATTATAACTGTACCGTCAGTTCTCTTCTGACACGATAAATAAATAAATAGTTGTTAAATTGGACTATATGGGAAATGTCTGCGTAATTAGGTATGCTTTCAACAGGCATCTAAAACTGAGAAGGTGTGCATAGCAGATTGCATGCTTTGGATGCTGAAGATCTTAGGTTGAAATAATTCCCAGCTTCTCCTGGAACAAAACATTTGAATGAGGCAGACTTCTATGTTGGAAACCTGTTTTTCACTTTGGAATCATCCTTGGAATATGTTACATACCAATTGTAGGGGAGATGGCTTTTAGGTAGGCAAAGAGTACTTTCAACCCATCTTTTGTGGGTACATATACACTGTAGAATGAATGCAGGTTGACTCTATTTTACCACGGCCCAATGCTATGTAATCCTGGGAGTTGTAGCTTTGCAAAGTCTGTAGCCTACTTTGCCAAAGAGTGCCGGAGTCTCACCAAACTACATCTCACAGGATTCCATAGTATTGAGCCATGGCAGTGAAAATGGTGCGAAACTGCACTAATTCTACAGTCTAGACGCACCCTATACCACACACCAAATCTTCAAACAACTACAATGCAGGCAAAAGCTTATAGGACAGTGGTTCTCAACCTGTGGGTCCCCAGATGCTTTTGGCCTATAACTTCCAAAAATCCCAGCCAGTTTACTAGCTGTTAGGATTTCTGGGAGTTGAAGGCCAAAACATCTGGAGACCCATAGGTTGAGAACCACTGTTCTAGAACTTTAGAGTACCATCTCCTCAGTTAAACACTCTTTGGAGTCCAGTTAATCCCTTAATACGAAAGTAGCCAATTTTTAAGGTCTTTGCATTTGGTGTATATTCAAGTTAATTTCAGTTATCTGTCTTGGCTCTGTCTGCAACCAGATTTTGTGGGAAAGAATGATATGGGCTCCTTGGGAATAAAAAACTTCTCTTTTCTAATCAGTTTGTGGGTTTTCTCTACATTTCTTTCCACTGGGTACCTCTTTGGTTTGAGGTGTGTGAGGGGGCCTCATTTATCATGGCCTTCTGACTGCTGAAACTATATCTCTTCAGACATATTCATTTCATGAAGACATTGTTCCTTTCCTAAGTGTGTACGTGACTGGAGAAATTGGTACAATGCCCGAGCCGCTACATCAACACCCAGGAACAAGTGTTATTATGCGCTGTGACAATATTTGATGAATTCATATGTGCCTAGGGGAAGCGACTAAGTAGGTGAATAAAGTGAGAATATTCTCTGCGACAATCAATATGCCTTCAATTGAACCGTCTCTACTGATGTGACATTTTGATTTTTCTGCACCGGATGTAACTATTAACTAGATTTATGGTGCCTTAAAAGAGGAAACAGAAAGAAAAGTGGTAAAACATAGACTGGCCTGTGTTAACATGCAGTGGGCAATGTCATGAAAACCAGACAGCCCTGCAAACTCTTCATTTATAGTGTGAGAGGTTAAAGAGCACATCCATTTACAGAAGCAGCATGGTGGTACATAGGCCATGACTGCTGGAAAACGGCGGCTGGAGGCAAAGCATTCTTTAAAAATAGAACTATATCATCCTAGTTCATGAAGATGGAAGGTAAGGTGGGCCATTTGAGATGACAGAGCAAGCAGTAGAGAGAAACATTTTCCACACAAGCAATTAAAACCAGGACATTCTTCCACACAAACAAATAAATACTTTAATTTCAAAGTGCTCCCAGTAGGTTATTCTTCGTGGATTGCTCCATTTTGTTTCTACCTGAAGCAGCTACATGGCTTAGTTTGTGTTGTCTTGAAAGCATGGGAGTTCAGGTTCCCATTTTGCCAGAGGCTTACTATTCTGTGTGAATTGGGTTCTTTCCTCTATTTTATTCTCATTCACCTCAGTTGCATGTGAATTGTGCAGTGGAAACAGAAGCTAAGGATTTCATCAGATGGGCAGGAGGGAAGTAGGGGAAAGCTTTGAGAAGAGTGGGAAAATCATCTTAACCCATTATGTCCTGGCAGGGTCTATCTTTGGGGATGGCCAGCTATCCCATATCCTTTTTGCTTTCCCTTGCTCTCCCTACTTGTTTTCTGGAGAATGGAGTCTTCTCTCCATTTTTTTGCATGCTGGCAAGACGGAGTCCCATGGAGAGCCACCGGAAATTGCCATGTGTCACGGGATGTTCTCCATGGTTTCCATTTTGCCAGTGTGCGAAGATGGAGAGAAAATGTGATGAGGTCCTAACTCTACATTGGGATGTGTAATGGCTGTTTAGATGTTTATTACTCATCTGCTAAAAATAATAGAATTGGACTGGCTGAGCAGGTAAGAGAACTGATCAATGCCACTTTACAATAACAGGGTCCCATCATGCCTGAAGGAGGATACAGTAAGATCTCTTTGGAGGGGAAAATCTGCTGGATCCTGCTCTATTGGATAACTAGAGGCCAGTCTCCAACATTGCATTTTTGGCAGGATATTAGAACATGTGGTGGCTATTCGGTTCCAGCGGTTGAGATGAATAATCTAAATCTTTCAAGCCTGGTTATGGGATGAAGATAGTTTTGGCTTTCTTGATGGGTGACCTAAATCAGACCTGGGCAGCAGGAGTTAGTTCTACAAAACCTTTTAGTGGCTTTTGATCCCACTGACCATTGAACTAACATGGATGTTCTGTTGGAGATTGTTGATTGGAACTCTGAAATACCACCCTACCCCTAGTTTTCTCTTCAAAATTAGGATTAGGTCTTGGATGTTTTAATCATGATTGTGTTTTCAAAGCTTATTTTAAAATATTGTTTTTCATTTGTTTTTAAATAATGTTTGTATCTATTATGCATGATGTCTTGGGGAGTCCTAAGGGGTAATAAATATATACTTCCCAACTGTAGCAATTTGGCAAGGAAAGTCCTGATTAATCTTATGGCATCCCATTTTATCTGCTATTTAAAATGTCTGTTTTATAGTCCTCCTCTCACTTTCCTTCCTTACTTCCAATGATGTAATTGCAGTTCCAATAGGGCCAAATCAGTTTGCACTTAATCCACTCTGCACCAAGAGAAGAAAGGATACAATCTTGCCCTTCCCAGCAAGCTCAGGTAAAGACAAAGTGCTGCAGCCTTTCCTGACACATCTGTTCATAACTGTTGCCATTTTGACCACATTCTGATGTTGCTTGACCACATGCAGGTTTCCATTTGTGAAAGACTGGCATGTAAACAAATATTGTTATAAATAAAACTTAATAGTTCATTTCCTTATTTTGGCAACAAGATTTCATTTGGAGTGGTTGCCACCTAAAGGGTAGTCAGCTGAAGTCTTAATTCCTCTCCCCCCCCCTTTTTATTGATTGTAGGACAAGTCATGAGAATAGCAGATAAATCCAATTAAAATTTTCTGATAAATCCAGGAGCTACCCCCCAACTACAGTAGACCCATTGAATCAGTGGAAACTTAGTAAATCAATACTTATGTAAAGTCTACTGATTCAATGAGAGTACTCTAATTGTGCCTAACAACTGGATGTAGGCCAGTAATGTCATAAGGTTAGAAGGAATTGCTAGGAAATAGAATCGAACAGATTTCTCTGCCTAGCGAAGCTTTCACAAAACACTGACTTAGCAACTGGCCAAGAAATCCAGCCTCTGGGCAGCTCAGCCATCCTGCTGATTGTTTGTTGGATTGCAAGCTGGCTGGCAGGAAGGGAGAGAACATTTGGACCACACAAAGACAGAATGTTTCCAGTGCTGGGTAATGACATCTAAGCCATTGGTTTTTAGATACAGTTATTCTGTTTGGCAGAGAATGCCTAACTCCATTAGCTTTGGGCTATGTAGAAAACATTTGGAAAAGCTCATACATGAGAGATACAGTCATCGTGATACTTAAGTGTCTCCATAAACCAGGAATAGAAGAAAGCAAGTTTTACACATAGTCAAACAGGTACGTATTCTTCCAGGAACCTTGCCCTGGTTTATCACCTTCATGCTAAATCAGACATAGGGGAAATTGGTATCTAGAGGCAACCTTAATAGGTATTTTCACATTTGCATGTAAAAGGGGCAGACATCATTACATGTCATGTCAGAGATAATAAAACAATCCTTGCTTGGCTGGATGATACAGCTTGGAATCCAAGAGGAAGGGCTTGTTTGGTATAACACGTCATCCAGGAACAGGGTAGATGTCCAAAAGGGGAACAAAGCAAAGGATCAGCCAAGGATTTGCTTCTCCTCATCAGTCCATTAAGATCTGCTCTAACAAACAGCCAGTCCCTGAATGAATTCCAGGAAAAATGTCTCTCAAAAGAAATAGGTTAGCTTTGCTGACTGATGCATCTTATGTTAGTGTCCATTCAAAAAGGGAGATACTGGGTTCTTTCATAAGCTACAATCCACTCGCCAATAGACAATGAGTGAGAATTACCATAAAGCAGGAATACTTGGACATGTGGTTGTGCATAACAGTTTATTTAATTATGGCATTTGTTTATTGTTTCCTGATCCACCATGGTTTTTGAAGTGTTGCACAATGAATAAAAACACTTAGAATGTTAAATTCACAACTATAGACCAATGGAAAGCACTCCATAAACTCCTCTTAAAGAAAGTCCTAAAATGATTAAAAACATTTTAAAAACAAAAAGAACAGACACTTAGTAGCCAAGTGAAATAATGTAATTTTTACCACCTACTGGAAACTCAGGAGAGATGGAGTTAGTCCAGCTTCCTCAGGGGAAAGTCACATAGTCAAGGTTCTGCTACAGAAAAAAGTCCTATCAGGTGTACCCACCAGCCTATCTCCACAGACATTGCTCATTGGGGTGGATTATAGCTCTGCAATGCCAACACGTATTTAGTCTGCTTTGTATTGGCATGGCATGTAAGAGGTCTCTTCTTGTGCACTGAGGTCTATAAATGACTTTGATTACCATGGCAATTAGCCAACATCTGGAGTAATTTCAGGTGGCTTTCCATGTTCCTCATGGTTGAATTGAGTGGATGCTTGTCACACTTCTTCTATCTGCTCCCACTATTATTTTCTCCCCTTCCACTTCATTTTCATTATCTCTCTCAGCTCACTATATGGTAGCATAGAGGCTTATTATTATTATTATTATTATTATTATTATTATTATTAAACTGATAAGAACAAATACTACAATTGATCAAAAACATCAAAAATACTTTGGTTAATATACAACATTTGAAAATTGGTTACATTTTAAAGCATCACAGTATTTAATTAACCCCTTTAAAATGTTTTAATAGCCATCTGTATTCTTTGGTGTTCCTAATGATTACAAATAAGATGCTAGAATCTGAGATGAAAATAGGCTATTTCTTAGATGAGTATTTTTATTCCAAATATTTTTGTTATAAAAAAATCTTGCCTCAACACATGGGGTTATGTTGGATTACCTCCAGATTTCTTCAAGCTCCTACAAGTCTGTGAATTAATTAACAGCACCAAAAGTTTGACTTTGCTAACCTCAATTAACTCAGATTTTAATGAAGTCTCCAGGCCACATCCTACATTATTTTTAAAAAGATTCTGATGTGTGCTTGGGAAGCACAGATGAGACTTCAGATGCATGAGAACATAATGTGAGAAGGGTGGTGCTTCCGGCATTGATGAAAAAAACCCAGCCTACTAATGCCAGCACATTTTGCCATCATCTACTGCCAGACAAAACAAAACACCTGTATGCATGTGCATAGAGATATACACAACCAAGACTACAGGATTATATATTACCTCCAGAACTGGAGGCAATAATTTCAGTACCAATTGCTAAGGAATAGAAGGGAAGGTGCAACTTCCCTCTCTTTTTGAGCTTCTTGTAGATATCTGGATAGAACACTGGACTTTGGTGTAAGAAAGCAGGCCTCTTTTAAAGCAGTTTTAGTGGGTTTCCCATTACATCAGGGCTAAGAGTGGTTCCATGTGTGACATATGCAGACCTTCTGCAAACACTAATAAGAATAGGATATTTCAGCTTTATGTTGAGAGCCTCTGTAGCATCTTGGCACAATTCGGTCATCAGGAGGGTAATTAACTAATGGCTCTCTCTGACATCTTGAAGTCTTCCTGTAGAAGCCTATCAGGGTCTGAGAGAAAGTAATAGCTGTCAGAAACCTGTAAGGAAATTCTGCTTGCAGTTTCAGGAGGTTGGGAATTTGCCAATAAGCTAACACCCGGCAGAAAAAATGGAAATCAAAGATACAGAATGGGGGACGCCTGGCTTGACAGCAGTGTGTGCGAAAAAGACCTTGGAGTCCTCGTGGACAACAAGTTAAACATGAGCCAACAATGTGATGCGGCTGCTAAAAAAGCCAATGGGATTCTGGCCTGCATCAATAGGGGAATAGCATCTAGATCCAGGAAAGTTATGCTCCCCCTCTATTCTGCCTTGGTCAGACCACACCTGGAATACTGTGTCCAATTTTGGGCACCACAGTTGAAGGGAGATGTTGACAAGCTGGAAAGCGTCCAGAGGAGGGCGACTAAAATGATAAAGGGTCTGGAGAACAAGCCCTATGAGGAGCGGCTTAAAGAGCTGGGCATGTTTAGCCTGCAGAAGAGAAGGCTGAGAGGAGATATGATAGCCATGTACAAATACGTGAAGGGAAGTCATAGGGAGGAGGGAGCAAGATTGTTTTCTGCTGCCCTGCAGATTAGGACACGGAACAATGGCTTCAAACTACAGGAAAGGAGATTCCACCTGAACATCAGGAAGAACTTCCTCACTGTGAGAGCTGTTCGACAGTGGAACTCTCTCCCCGGGGCCGTGGTGGAGGCTCCTTCTTTGGAGGCTTTTAAGCAGAGGCTGGATGGCCATCTGTCGGGGGTGCTTTGAATGCGATTTCCTGCTTCTTAGCAGGGGGTTGGACTGGATGGCCCATGTGGTCTCTTCCAACTCTACTATGCTATGATTCTATGATTCTACCCCTCCATTCTGCAGAGAAGATGCAAAAGGCATTGCAGATTTGTTGAAAAGACTCTTTAGGAATGCTAGCATTCATATTAAAAATGGAAGTGCACAGCTGAGCACTTCTAGCTTTGTTTGAAGCAATCCATATCTGCTATCGGCCCTTCATTGCTGTCCAAGGTCCTGAAGAACATTTTTCTGTTGTTTATTCATTCAGTCACTTCCAACTCTTTGCGACCTCTTGCACCAGCCCACGTAAGAGCTCCCTGTCAGTCGTGACCACCTCCAGCTCCTTCAAGATCCGGCCAAGGATACCATCCATCCATCTTGCCCTTGGTTGGCCTCTCTTTTCCTTCCATTTTCTCCAGCATCATTGTCTTCTCTAAGCTTTCCTATCTTCTCATTATGTGGCCAAATACTCCATCTTTTCTTCTAATGTCTTTCCCTCCAGTGAGCAGTTGGGCTTTATTTCCTCGAGTATGGACTGGTTGGATCTTCTTGCAGTCCAAGGCACTCTCAGAATTTTCCTCCAACATCTCAGTTCACAAGCGTCTATCTTCCTTCGCTCAGCCTTCCTTATGGTTCAGCTCTTGAATCCATAGGTTACTATGGGGAATATCATTGCTTTAACTATGCGGACTTTTGTCGCCAGTGTGATGTCTCTACTTTTTATTATTTTATTGAGATTGGCCATTGCTCTCCTCCCAAGAAGTAAATGTCTTCTGATTTCCTGGCTGCAGTTCTTGAATAATTTTTTTAGCTATTTGTTTTTCACTGCCTATCAGTTTAAGGCTTATGTACTTTAAAGTCATCAGATTATCTCTGATATTGAAAGCTAAGGAGGGTTAGCCCCATTTAGTAGTTGAATGGGAGGCTACCAATGAATACCAGGTGCTGTATACTATATTTCAGAGGAAAGAATTGGCCAAACCACCTCTGAGTATTCATCACCTAAGTAAACTCTGTGAACTATGTGTGGTTGCCATAAATTGATAGGCAACATGAAAGCATGTCCATATAGATGTATTGGTTTATCTGATATTGTTGTCCTGTGAATATTTTTCAGTTTAACTGGGAATCATTCAGCTCTAACTCTGTAAATCATGATGTTCCTGGGAATGTAACTTAACCTTCCACATGTTTTGTTTTCCATACTAACCAAGATATACATATGACTGATGAAATCTTATCCATCACTTCTAAAAGTAAAAGCAGAATGTTCAGTATGTAAATTCAATAATTGGATTAAATGAACTTTCCATTAACATTCAGGTAGTCAGGATTCATAACAACTGGGAAAAGATCTTTGTTTTATGTTGCTTTCTGCCTATTTCAATTTGTGGAGGTATCTACAACCATATACAAGATTGAGTGCTTGGCACATACAGGACTCGTAGTGGCATGCCCCATTAGATCCTGCATGTAATGGCTGAAACAAATGGCATTTTTTCCATAACTAGTTAGATCAGAAATGGTCAGTGAAATAAGTCACAGGCAAGCAGCCACTACAGCTAGAAATGTAATCCAAAGATATGCACTATACAACAGTAATTAAACCAAAATATAATCCATGTGTTACCAACACATATGCATTCATAGAAAGTAAAACTCTATATTCAGAGAAAGTAAAACTCTATAAACTCTGAATATTTTGGTTTAATTACTGTTGTATAGTGCATATCTTTGGATTACATTTCTAGCTGTAGTGGCCTCTTGCCTGTGCATTTCAGGGAATCCTTTCTTTGTACAGTGAAATAAGTCCTCAGTTGTATAAGATATCTTGGATCTTGTGAGTAAGTAACCCAAATCTGAAAAAAATACTGAATGATGGGTGGAATATCAGAACAAGTAAATGAGTGTGCATTTTGTTTTAATAAAATATGAATGAACAAAGAAAAAATTGGCAAGGGTTAGTGAATGCTATTTTCTGGATGTCTGAATTGTATGCCAGTCTTGAATACAAATTTGCAAATCATCCTGGATAACTGTTCCAAGCATTTGATTTTAATCCCCACTCTTGGGTAATGAAATTGGCTAGATTGGCTTTCTTCTATTAGTTCTAGCTGCATGGTGAAAAAGCATAGCCTAAAATGAACCCGTCTGAGATGAACTAGCTGTACTGTGAACTGGGGAGTCGTTTGCTCAAAACTCAACTATGCACTTTTGGGAGAGGGCTCAGAGAAGCTACACACTCTCAGCCTTATTATACCCCATCTATTGTATGACTATTTTGTGGGACAATTTAAGGACTGATAATTTTTTGTGACATCATGCATGCATTTTGAGTGATTAAATGACTGTCAGTATGTATGCTTGTGTGTGTATTTTATTTACTGATATGCTGACTTATTCCAGGCATAGGGCCTAAAGGTAGCTTTCAAAAGCTAAAACAATTTGGAAAAGCAAAAAAGCTAGGATAAATTATAATATTATGATTTCACGGAAAACTCAGGGAGGATTTGGTGTTCCAGACCTCAAACTATATCATGATGCGTGTGCTCTTTGCTGGTTAAAAGATTGGGTTAAATTAGAAAAAATTAAGATTTTAAATCTGGAAGGCCATGAATTAAGGAAGGGCTGGCATGGATATCTATGGTACGGGAAATCGAAGATTGAGAAACAATTCGGTAATCATTTTATTAGATCTGCCCTTCTGAGAGTATGGGATAACTACAAATGCCGCTTCCATACAAAAACCCCACTATGGTTATCACCAATAGAAGCCGACCATAGAAGATTATTAGGTTGGAGAAATTGGCCCACGTATAGAGAACTGTTAATTGTAGTAAACGATAAAAAAACCCCTCCAAAATTGAAGGAATTAACAACAATACAAGAGATTAATAAAAATGTGTCCTGGTACCAATATTTTCAAATCAAAGAAGCTTATAAAAGAGATAATCTGGTCGGTTTCGAGCAAGAACAGGGATTCTGGGATAAATTTATTCTCACAGATAAGAAAAATATAACTATAATGTATAATAATCTATTAGCCTGGGACATGGAAACGGTGACAGTAACAAACGCAATGACACTATGGGCAAGAAACATAGAAAGACCTATTCAGATGCACGAATGGGAATCGATCTGGAACAAAAAAATTAAATACACATACTCTGTTGACCTGAAAGAAAACTGGCTCAAACTCATACACAGGTGGTATTTAACACCAAAAAAGATTGGTCTAATGTATAAAAACACAAATAACAAATGTTGGAGATGTAAAACCCAAACAGGTTCCTATTTCCACATGTGGTGGAAATGTAGAAAATTAGAAAAATTTTGGACTGCAATACTGGAGGAGAGTAATGTAATATTAAAAACTAAATTTATTAAAAAACCAGAACTGCTTTTGTTAGGCTTATATGACCCTAGGGATAAGATTGACCCCAATACAGACAAACTCTTTACTTTCTTTATTACCGCAGCTAGACTCGTGATTGCAAAACTTTGGAAATCTACACAGATACCAACAAAAGAATTATGGTTAGATAAACTATTGGAAATCAAAAACATGGATCAACTATCTTTTCTGATCAAGAGAACGAATGGAACAACATTGAAGGCTACTGACTGGACCAACTTCGAGGACTATTTAAAGAATAAAATACAAATAAGTAAAGACTGATTTAAAGATGTAAGAAGAATTATAAATGGAAGTCAACTCATGCACCCACCCACCACCCCTTCATCACCCCCCCTCCCCTCCCTCTTCCCTCCCGTCACCCACACAGTTGTTTTTGTGTTGTCTTATGGCCTTGTATGTTCGTTTGTTTGTTTGTTGTGGAAAATCCTAATAAAAATCATGAATGGAAAGCTAAAACAAGATTAGTTAAAAACATAATGAAAGTTAAAAATACATTTTTGTTCACCTTCAAGATAAGTGGTTCTCAACCTGTGGGTCCCCAGATGATTTGGCCTACAACTCCCAGAAATTCCAGCCAGTTTGCCAGCTGTTAGGATTTCTTGGAGTTGAAGGCCAAAACATTTGGGGACCCACAGGCTGAGAACAACTTTTCAAGATGTTTCTGACATATAGTGACTGAGGTGAAACTACGTTGTGGTTTTCTTGGCAATATTTGTTCAGAGGAGCTTTGCCATGGCTGAGAAAGTGTGACTTGCCCAAGATCATCCAGTTGTTTTCCATGGCTGAGTAGGGATTCAAACCCTGGTCCAACACTCAATCCACTACAACATTAAATACCATTGCATTTTAAAAGATATTAAATCATATAAAACTTAACAATTAGATTAAAGCTTTAGTGCTCTCCCCTGATAATAATATTCCTGACACACATACACAAATAATTAAAACTGACTTTGAACAAAAAGGAAGGCAAAGAGTGGGAGCCTTCCTCAGAAGAGAGTTCCATTACCTGGGATTAGTCAAGGCTTTCTATTGAGTCCTCCCCAGACATGATGAAGGTAGGATTGACAGGAGACCTTTCCCTGAGGACCTTAAGACAGTAGGTATAGAAGGATAGGATTTTTCAGATAATGTGGATCCAATTCATATAAAGCTTTCTGGGTCATAACAATAATATTACGTACATAGCCCATATGTATGCATTGTTACCCTTGCAGAATATTATCTCCCAGCTGCATCCATAACTCATGCCTGTTTTTCATCAGCCAGCCACAATTCTTCATTCCCTCAGGCTGTCCCCTTCCCTCCTCTGCAACAGAATTGATTCCTCAGCTCTGCAAGAAACCACCTCGACCACATCCCCTTCAACTTGTTGCACTTACTAATTTGCAGAAATATTTCCCTGCTATTCCCATCACATCACCCAGCGTCTAAAACTAATGACTCATCCCCTCCACGGCCATTTGTTTGTGCTGGTTTCAGACAGACTAATGTTTTTAATGGCACATAATCATTTTTCAGAAGTCATTTGATGCCACTAATCATCTCGGTAATATGCCACGATGGAATGTGTAATGATATTCTGAACAGGAAAAATGGCATTCTGATCTCCCCGCTCTATCCTACCCTGATCTATATTTCACCACATCACTCCTCCTAATGATACTTACAACTGTTAATAAACGGCTACTTAGGAGTACTCCCCCGCACTCTTTTGAGGGTGATCAAATAGTTCTGGATTAGAAGAAAGGCAAGTCAAATGAAAGCTTATGGATCAAGTTTAGGTGTTGAGCATGTTTGTTCCTCTTTCCATCATACTGAACAACCCTTCCAAGGTTTTTGTTTTAATCTCTCTCCTCTTTTGCCTAGCTGGATGAATTATCATTATCATCCAGCTGCAAAGGAGAAACCAAGAATCCCATTGGCCCACAGGATTGCTAAATTGGAAGATTAATTGAAGTGTACTTCCCTTGCTTGTAACTTATTAGTTCTCTTGCTAAATTAACAAGTGTTTTAAAAAGCCTACATTAAAATAAAACACTTTTAATGAATTTTTTTTAATTGCAGTAAGAGGTTCTTTCTTGGCCTTGTGCCTAACTTCTTAGGCATGAATTAGCACGTTGTTATTCACGCTCCAGCTCATCTGATCGCTTAATTAAAGGGACGCTGTCAGGTTAAAAAAATGTACACACTATAAAAATATAAAACAAAAACAATTTTTCTTTGCTGTGTGGCTAATAGTACCTTACCTTATTAAATGCGAATGAATTTCAGACATCAAATACCATTCTGTGATTTATTTAGACAGTTTAGCTGTGGTACCTTCAAAAAAGAGATGAAACACATTCCTACAGGAAGAGGGCAAAATGTGATATCGCTCACAAGGGACTGCCTGGTTTGTTGCAGCATGAGCGAATGTTCAAAGGCTATTGCCTGGAAAACTCATGCCGCAACAAAGCTCCAGTCTCTAAAGATTCCATTAAACCATGTCATTCAGCTGGTTGCAACACAGCTACTCTTTTAAAATTCATGGGCCTTTTAGATTCCCAGCTCTGCTGAATGGGCCTTCTCTTGTGTTGTATAGGAGAGGCCTTAGGCTATTTCAGAAGGAGGGACTGGCAGAACCACCTCTGGGTGGGAATTCCTTACTTTTTTTTCAGTGTCAGGAGCGACTTGAGAAACTGCAAGTTGCTTCTGGTGTGAGAGAATTAGCCATCTGCAAGGACGTTGCCCGGGGGATGCCCAGATGTTTTGATGTTTTTACCATCTTTGTGGGAGGCTTCTCTCATGTCCCCACATGGAGCTGGAGCTGATAGAGGGAGCTCATCTGCCCTTTCCCTGGGTTGGATTTGAACCAGCAACTTTCAGGTCAGCAACCCAACCTTCAAGTCATCAGTCCTGCTGGCACAATGGTTTAGCCCACTGTGCCACTGGGGGCTCCCAATTCCTTGCCTAATAAAATAAAATATAAGTTGACAGATGACTAGAAGGCAAATGAATGCCCAAAACTCATATAACCTGCAAATGTCATTCATTCATTGAGCTTTTATGATTTTTTCCTACTGTGAAGGACTTCACTATCTGTTTTTCTGGAGTTCAGACAATATCTCTGGATATTGTCCAGAGCAAGAGGTGTAGCTTTGATCCATAAGCATCTCTTTAGTCTCTACTGTCATATACACAATTATAATAGTTTATCAAATTTTATGGATTGTCACATACAGTACTTGGTTCAGCCCTTGCAAATCAATAAGCATTGCTTTAGCCAAGGTAAAGGTAAAGGTCAAGGTTTCCCCTGATGCTAAGTCCAGTCGTGTCCGACTCTGGGGGTAGGTGCTCATCTCCATTTCTAAGCTGAAGAGCCGGCGTTGTCCGTAGACACCTCCAAGGTCATGTGGCCAGTATGACTGCATGGAATGCTGTTACCTTCCCGCTGGAGAGGTACCTATTGATCTACTCACATTTGCATATTTTCGAACTGCTAGGTTGGCAGAAGTTGGAGCTAACAGCGGGTGCTCGCTCCGCCCCCCGCATTTGAACCGGGGACCTTTTGGCTTTAGCCAAAGGCAATGATAAATACATAATTAAACCAATTCAACAGTACAAAGATTAAAATAGCTGCTAAATAATGTCTGCAATGGATTGTATGCATCTAGAGCGCATTGTGTGTCCTTCAGATGCAGTGTCAATACATGAAGTTTGCATGAGGGAGTCAACCGCTTATTTATTTACTGCTTTATCACACTAGGTCTTTAAAGCTGGCAGTCCCACATTTTTGGCGGATTCTGCCACCGGCAGAATTCTGAGAAATGTAGTTCGGGAAGGCAAAGAACTCTGTAGCTGAGCCTTCAAAAAGCCCCACACTACACTACATTTCCCAGAATTCTGCAGGTGGCAGAAAAAGCCCAAAATGTGGGGCTGCGCACTTTAAAGCCTGTGTGTGATAAAGCAGTTAAGACATTATAGCCATGATGTAGAAAGAGGCCATAAGGAGGCTCCTTTATGGTCAGAAAATCATCTGGAAGGAACTACAATTTTCTTCTGCCTTTCTTTGTATTTTTGCCCCTGAAACAGAATCTCCCAATCTGGTGGTCTATAGATATGCTGGACCATGTGTCCTAGCCAGCATGGATATGAAGTATACTGGTATTCCGAAACATAAAACTCCTCCTCCTCAAAATGTGGTCTCTTTCCAACGTCTGAGCCTTTCTTCCATCATTTGGCCAGCCCATTTTGGAAATATTCAATCTTACCAACTCTTTATGTTCACATTGCTCCAGAAACCGAAAGTAGATCCCCATCCAAAGTATTTTTCATCACCAAAGTTATTTGCCATTCTCTCGGCAAAGAACGCTTTGTCAAACCTGTCCTTGTGGTTCTCCTTTACCTTGCCCATCTTGTGTAGAACATAAACTGCTTGGATATGAAATTTATCATTTCCACCAAGTAAATAGTACCTACGAATAGTGTAATGGTTAACAAGAGAAACCAACACCAACAGGCCTAACAATTCAGAAATCAGAGTACCAGTTCCAACATTTGAAAAGAGGTGAAGGTGGTAGTAGATTAAAAATAAAATTGTTTCCAAAGACATTTGCTCCTGTGAGAGTGCCATGAAAGGTGAATTTATACTGTAGAATGAATGCAGTTTGACACTGTCATAGCTCAATGCTATAGAATCATGAGAGTTGTCATTTAGTAAGGCATTCTTTGGTAGAGAGGTCTAGATATCTTGTAAAAGTATGAACTGGTATTTTGCCATCCAGTTAGTAGTGTCAAACTGCATCCATGCAATTTGGATGCATAGATGCATCTAAAGTAACCAAAACTTCAGTACTTACCAGCAGCAGCATACAGAAGGATGTTCAACCCAGTGGGGGAAGGACTATCATTTGTCCGCCTCAGCAGTTGTTTTCTTCAAGGTATTCTGTTAGCAGTTGGCACAGTGGAGAACTTGGTGGGGGGCATTGTAAATACTTTTGCCTAGTAATTAATATCTATTTTATTGTATTCTGAATATATTGTAAACTGACTTCAGGTAGTAAACGGGGAATTTGTAGTGAATTGTGTCTTTTGTCCCGACACTTTCCCACAACCTTTAATATCTATGTTGGGGTGCATAAACTTTTTCTCCCTGAGGGCTGCATTTGGACTCTCTTGATAACCACACACATGTGCATTTCTACATACACTGAGACATATGGACAGACAAGTATGGACATGGATGCAAATGTGTCTGTGTGTGTGCATGTGCGCATGTGCCTGCATACCCACAAATGTAATTAATTCAAATGTATTCAAATTTAATTCATCCAATTTGTTTTAAACACCACAATCTCCTTAATTTCCTTGTCACTTAATTTTATTCATTGCATTAATTAAGACTTTGCCAGCTACATTCCATTAAATTTATTTATTCCAATTTCACCTACATTTATTACATGTATTCAGTGCATGTATATAATTTATTATTATTTCCCTCCACTCCACCCAGTCACATGGATGCCAACTTGCTGCTTCCAATTCAGTCTTTGGCTACTCTCCTCCCACCTCCTCCCTTCCCAATGATGACAATGGCAGTAGCTTGCTGACACATTGAGGACACATTGGCTAGTGGAAAATCCCTGTGACTGAGGTGGGGATTACCTTTTCTTTCAGCTGACATTAGATTGTACCTCCCAATATTGCAGACCTAAATTGTAATGTAATGTTAGAAAATGTTGACCATTTCCACTATCTTGGCAGCCACCTCTCCACAAAAGTCAACATTGACACTGAAATACAACACTGCCGAGCTCTGCGAGTGCAGCATTCTTCCGAATGAAGCAGAGAGTGTTTGAGGATCGGGACATCCGTAGGGACACCAAGATGCTTGTTTATAAAACTACTGTCCTCCCAACCCTGCTATATGCCTGCGAAACATGGACTGTCTCTTTTCTCAGAGATTAGTGTATTCCCCAGAGGGGAAAGTGATCACCAACCAGTGGGTGTGAAGCTATGGAGCAGTGCAGACTGTCTACAGATGTCACACTCAACTCCTGGAACGATTAAAGCAGCATTGCCTCCAAAAAATCCTGCAAATCTCTTGGGAAGACAGGCAGACAACTGTCAGCGTGCTGGAAGAAGCAAAGACCACTAGCATTGGGGCGATGTTCCTATGCCATCACCTCTGCTGGACTGGCCACATTGTTCGAATTGTCAAACTATGGTAATATAACAATAACAACAATAATAACTTTATTTCTATTCTGCCCTATATCCCCAAAGGGATGCAGGGTGGATTCCAACAAACAGTGGCATACATTAAATGCTTTCATAAAACAGATAGATATTGGCATAAAATCCCAACAAGACCCCACATATGAAAATAGCATTAAAAACCTAACCCCAAATTAAACCTAATATCAGCGAATTGAACATAACATTGATAAATTAAACCAATATAGTCAGACAGGATTAAACAAGAATTATATAGTGGCATAAAATCTTAATAAATGTTCACAGTAATTTACAAAGTTAGTAGTACAGTTAGTAGTACAGCCGTATAATTTGATTTGCAGAGGGCAGGAGATTGTTAGCCCTTATCCTGTTAAGGATATAACAGCCCTTTCTTACTCCATGTGTCCCTGAACTCAAGTTCTGACTAAAGAAAAACTCTTGAGTCAGCTGTGGTTTAAAGTAAAAACAAATGTAGTTCATTCACTTAAGGATAACAAAAATATACAAGACTGTTCATAGCAGTTATCTTCACCACATTGAAAAGAAAACAAATACTCTCTCCTTGAGAAGTCTTCTTCTTGATAACACAAAGGCAGGAAAACATAAACAGTTTAACTTTTTCCTTAGGAAGTGATCCACAATGCCCTTGACTAGTGTGGTGAGACAAACACTCACTCCTGGCTTTTCAGTAGCTTTCTTCAGCTTCCAGCTCTAGCAGCATATTTTGATTAAAATTGTATTTGCTTTGCTTTAACTTAATCAAAATGTGTGCCTGATAGCCACCTTGAGTCCCCTCAGGGAGAAAGGTGGGATATAAGTAAAGTAAATAATAATAATAATAATAATAATAATAATAATAATAATAATAATAATAATAATAATAATAAATGACACAACAGGATGGCAGCAATGGTACACTGGAAATTTGCAAGTAGTATGGCCTAACCTGCAGTAAAACCTGGTATGAGCACAAGCTGAAAAAGACCATGGAAAACAAAGAAGCAAAAATATTTTTTGATGACATCCCGCTCTTTTTCTTTGTCTCATCAGAATCATAAGGGATCTTGCTGTCCCCCTGTTTGAGCTCAGTAATGGGATGGGGGAGGGTGAAGAAACTGAGGCTGAGCTCGGTCAAGGCATACAGGTTTTGAAGGTTTTGGCTTATTTATCTAGATGGGACCATATTACGTACCTTGGCTACCTATTGCTTACAGAGAACAAAGTAAAGAACTGAAGGTTATTTCCAGGCTCCTAACTGCTTGAGTCAGATCTATGTGAAAGGATTATATTGCATCATTCTATCTATACACTAAAGCCTAATCCTGTTGTTAGTTCTAACTAAAATAGACCATTGAATTAATAGAATGTGAGCATGCGTTGATTTGCCATTCAGTAATTGACTGAATGGATCTACTTTAGTTAGGACCAACCAACAGGATGTCAAACTAAGATAAAGTAGGCTCTTCACTGGGTCCCGACATTGAAAGAAAAATGCATTTAATTTTTATAAAAAGAAGGTTTTTCTATAGTGGCATTCTAGCTCTGGAATGCCCTCCAAAATGCATTACTTCTATAATTTTAAATGATTCTGTATTCTCTTTGGCATGAGGTCAGGAGACATTTATTTGCCCAGACATTTTAAATTAACGGTATTGTTCTCTGGGACATCTTTGCCTCACAATTCCTCTCTGCATTGATTAAATTGGTACTGGTTTTTGTGATATGCTTGATTTTTAAACTTTTTCATATGCTCTGCCTTCACTTCTTTATAAATGAAGAATCAAGTGGGAACATTTAAGGCAAAGACATAAAATGTCACACATACATATTCAAGGAAACAAATAATGGGGAATGCTGCTTCATCGTGTCTTAAAAATTCTGCAGCGCAAACTCCAACTTGTTAGATCTGCTTTATTTTTACTTTTCAAGTTTCCTCCCTGCTTTTGAGATTAGGGCTTTCATTAGCCTCTGGACTAATTCTGAGTTTTCAGGATGACTGATCTGCTTGGGACCCTTTTCCAAAGTGGCCATTTCAACAAATTCTACATTACCATAGTTTTCAAATGTGAGGCTGAAATCTGAGGGATGTAATTGGCTTGTCTCATGATGGACACAGATATATTTAGCAACATTGGTTTTTGCCAAGACAGGGTACATGATCAGAAGGAAGGTACCTGTCTGATAGTGGTGGTGATGATGATGATAGGATAAAAACCTGTTTCTTCAATGAGAATAGAATGGATACAGAAGAGCAGCAATTTTAAGGCATACAGGGCTGTCAGTCAATTTTTGAGCCATCTCCAGTAACTTGAGACTTTATCACATGATACGTTTGTTGCACAGTTGCACTGGGTAAGTTCTGTGTTTCATCTTTCCTTATCACATGATGTCATGACCCTACTGTTGTTGCATTACATTTCCATCATTATCAGATCACATCTTTTCATAGATGGGAAAACCTAGCTATGGCTGCAATCAATTATTGCTTTGTTCTGCTGCAGTTCCAATATTCCAGAAGTCACATACTGTGAGAGGGCACAATTGCCTTCTTCTCTTCTTGCCTCCATCCCCAAGTAGAGGAAAGTCGTATTGCTTGTTTCGTGTCCCATTTTTAAAAAGAAATGTTTTGCTCTACTTGCACAATTGCAGCACTGTGTGGGACAAGTCTAACCAGCATGCTACAATTACCTAATTATAGCAGCACCCTCCATTTGAAAGAAGGGTTGAAACTGTGCAATGGCACAGCTGTGGCATTAATACACAATGGAACAGCGCTCAGGGTAAGAAACTAGAGTTAAGTGAACACTGATTGCAGGAATGTGCATCACTGAAGTGACACCATAGTACCATTGGAGATGTGTGAAAATTGTTTCTATGCCGGCATGTTTCTGTTTGCTTAATTTATGCAATTGCTGCAAGACAACAGGCTACTTTAGCCCATGGTCTTGGCATGTAAATGGTATCCTGACTGTAAGCCTTTTTGTCCTGCATCAATGGCTCCAACTTTCAAGCTCTGTAACTATGACCAAGAGTCTAATGAAGTCCTGGCAGTGGAGAGGCTCAGAATCTCACCTGTGCAATGTTGTTAACTGTCCAGAAACTCAAAATGTATTTGCACAGTAAAGTTACAGCAGTATGATGCCACTTTGACAGCCAGCTTACATCCTAGGAAATTCTGAGATTTGTAGTTGGTGAGGGACTTAGAACTCTCTACTGTAGTTCAGGGAGTATCAGAGAATTCTAAGTACTTTTTAAGGTATAAGGAAAAAAAATCCCAGGATTCTCTCAGTTCATCATCATAGGTGATCAATCGTGGTTAAGGGTAGAGTCTTGATGGTAGGTCCATAAGTGACAGCAGAGACTTATTCTAGATTAACCACAGCAGTTTAAATGGTAGCAAACTGCTATAACTCTGTACTGCAGATATGCTCCTTTGGTTACAATGAGTGTATGTATCTTGAAACTCAAATGAGAGCTCATCCTTGTCACCTTTATTGGTACCTCCACTTTGCCTTTCCTTGCTCTCTGGATCATTGGCTCTTGCATTTTAATCTGACTAATTACCCAACAGGCTTATGAAGAGAATGCTAAGCAGTGATACAGTCTTAGTGACTTCAGCACTGGTTTCATCCTCAAAAGAAGTGTTGCTGCTTGAAGCACCATCATGAAATAAGAAACCAGACAACAAAATACGGAACAAGGGGTCATTTATTAAACTGCAATCAAGAGCAGTAAAAACTACTCTGGAGGGAGCAACAAAGGAATAGGTCATGATGGAGGAACAGGTATCACCCAATGACTACCTCCTCATCTACCTCTGGGCGAACATCTGACCCCAGGGGCAGTCTACTTAGAAGGCCACAATTGGAATATGCCTTTTCTTGGAGCCGAATCTATGAATTAATAACAGAGAATGTTAGTTGTTTTCCCCTGTCCCAGGAGAGGCCAAATATAACCCTTAAAGGCTTGGGAGCACCATTTCCTGATCTGCCAAATCTCCCGAACCTCTAAACCCATAGCATGAGCTGTGGAGGCCACTCCAATTCTACATGAGTGTCTTCCAAATTTTTCTCCTGAAATACCAAGGGCTTCTAAAGCCTTGGTGGTCTCACTCCAAAACTGGAACTTACTAAGTGGCAGCCAGTTGCTGTGGCAAATCAAATAACCTGGTAAACAGCCCTTGACTTGCATGAAATTATGCATTGCTGTGACCGGACACAAGTTCCTAGAAGAAGAATTATTCAGCACTATAACCTTACCCACTCCCCGCTGATCCGTCTTAGAAGACCTTACGGTTAGACTAACTTGCTGTGGGAGTAACTATAGATCTTGTAACATGAGGGCCTTTCCTGATTTGTCTGTGCGCGACATGGGTACCAATTCACTGATGTGTAGTGCACAAAAAAAGGCAGTTATTGCTGCTGTATGGAAAAGCAGTGCTTCAAAATGCAAGCTGAAAATTTGCACCATGTCGCACCCAGGCCTTTTAATATATCTGGAGACATAGGTAGCCATGGGTCCCTTGTTCTTCCCCTTTCTTTAGACTATCCTTGGATGATTTTCCTGACTCGATATTCATTCGAAAAATCAGCACACCCATGTGCATGAGACACAAAAGCTAGGGCAGCTACCTTGCTTTTTATAGAAGCTGGGGCTAACTCTTTAAGATGAAGGGATACACAAAAAGATAACAATTGGCCAAGCTGTTGAAAACCCATGTTGTTGCCTGAAATTACTGATTTTCTTAAGTGTTATACTATCATTCTTCTTTGTGTCAAGTCCTATGGCTAAACCCAAAGCCCTGACAATTTCACTCCTCCAAGGTTCCATAAATCCACAGACACAGGAGTCAGGTTTTCTACTGCCTCTGGAGAGAGTTGCCTGAAGAGGTTGATCTTTTGATGGGATAGAGCATCTGCAATCCCATTATCCACTCCTGCGGCGGGAAGGCCCAGCCAGGCTATGGCGGAAAGGCCTGACCCCACCTCCCGCGCCGCACAGCCCCGCCTCCCGTGCCACGCAGCCCCGCCTCCGTGCAGCCCCGCCCCCATGCCACGCGGCCCTGCTCCCCCATGCTGTGGGGTGTGTGTGTGTGTGTGTGTGTGTGCCAAAAAGTACCTTTGCCTACTAAGGAAAATTACCTCAGGATGGCTCCGAACTCATGCAAAGTGGTCTTTTTTACTAATGAAAACTAGAATCCAGCCAAAGAGGTCCTGTAGTTTTTGATCTGACAGATTTGTCCTGCTTTCCTCTCTTCTGCATTCTGTTGCACTACTTGAGCCAGGTGGGTATAGGATTGCAACTTAAGTAAGCAGTCACCACTGTTTATGCATATATGGTAATATCTGGATGATTTACTTTCCTTGTCACCTGCTGAAAAATAGTGCCATTCAAAAGCCTGACATCTGTGTACGTTAACAGAAAGCAATTCAGTAAAATATATTGCTTAATTGCTACCCCTATTTTGAATTTATAGATGCATGAATACACATATGAACATACACACACACAGAGCTATTGTGCCATGGACTGAATCAAGCAAAGCAGATCAGCTGGGGATTTTGGGCCTGATGCACTTGCTATCTTGCTCATGACAGACTGTGAATATACTGGTTCCATCCATACAACACAGAGTAAACCTGCCAGGTTGGCAAATGTGCAAGGTAAATCCTAACATTCCACAAGTTTCCCATTAGCGAGGTGTCAGCCGCCCAGCGTGGTGAGGAAGTAATGGGATAAATATGCTCTATTTATGCATGGTGGCTGTGCAATGCAGTCCTCTAATGAAACCTATAATTTCATTCTTTCAAGGGCAAACAGCTTCAGTACACAGTACATTTATCCCTTGAGCTTTTTCATTTACCTCTTGGTATCTCCAAAGCCCTACTGAGGTGTTTATTCTCCCTGCAAGGAATCCTTTGACAGAATTTGTATCCACAGAGATCACAAGGTACATCAATGCTTGCCTGGCCGCCCTGCACCCCCTCCCTTTCCCCTTGTATTTATTGCAGAAAAGAACGTTGCAGACTGGAATAGAATCAAAGGAAACTGAAGGAAGGATGCTAGATTATTAGAGACAATATGGTCCAGTGGTTAGAGAGATCAGTTTTCATTTGTCATACTGATCTTCTCAATGACCTTGGTAAAGCCTTTGCCTCCTTCTTGCCACAAATTGCCCATCAAATAGTACATGCTTTTACAATGTGCGTTTTAGAAATGGTTAAGGATGAACAGAGTAACTCTTTTCTCTTGCAAATATTTTCATCTGTAAAAAACAAAACAAAAAAGAAAATACCACCTATATTGGAAGTGCAGTCCTAGGATGCCTTTAAATGTTAGACACTCTTTAGCAGCTAATAGTAGTCTGGAATATTTGAAGGTTAAGCAAATACATCTATATCAGAAAATAAATGTTATAATGATGATTTAATTAGTGTTGCAAATTCCATCTTAAATGACAGTGTTGTGCAAATTGTCATTCCTGTGCAGCTTTGCATTGTCAAACCATAGAGTTGTAAACCACAATTCAAATTTTATTTCTAACTAGCTTGAGTACCTGGCAATGCCTGGGTTATTTACAAAGGGCCTTGTTTGTTTTTGGATGTTAGGTAATATTAGTTTGGTCATATGTTATGCTATTTCTTAGAAAAAAACCTCAGTTTTTGTTTTGTATGAATGCTCCCATTAGTAAATGCATAAGGATGTGGGTGAACTGCAATTCCCCAAAAAGTTGGGTCAATGTTCCCAAAACTCCCCCAGTATTCACAGTTGGCGATATTGGTTCTGTGTGCCAAATTTGGTTCAGATCTGTCATCTGATGGATACAGTGTTCTCTGAATATGGGTGAACTATAACACTCTGGTGCCAAGGTCAATCACCCATAAAGCCTGCCAGTATTCACAGTTGGCCATGTTGGGTCTGTATGGCAAGTTTGGTCCAGATCCATCACTTGCTGGGTTCAATGTTCTCTGAATACAGGTGAATGATAATTTTCTGGTGCCAAGGTCAGTCACCCCGAGTTGGCAGCGTTGGGTCTGTGCCAAATTTGGTCCAGATCCATAATTGGTGGAGTACATAGGGCCAAAAATACATAAATCTTATGTATTTATTGGAGGTCAATCACCCACAAAGTCCACCAGCATTCCCAGTTGGTGGTCATGTTGAATTTGTGTGTCATGGGTTCAGTGTTCTCTGAATACAGGTGAGCTATAACTCCAGGATGTCAAGGTCAATCACTCCCAAACCCCACCAGTATGCAAATTTGGCCATGTTGAGTCTGTGTGCCAAGTTAGTTCCAGGTCCATTGCTGGTGGAGTTCAGTGTGCTCTTAGATTGCAAGTGAACTATACATCCCAGTCTCTACAACTCCTATAAATCATGGTGAATTCTCCCCAAACCTCTCCAGTATATTCAGTTGCTGTGTGCCAGAGGAAAACATAGGAAAGGGTTAAGGAAGAGGCAGTGGCCAGGGTCATGCAAATAGAAAGAGAAGGGAACACTGGGATGTGCTTGCTGTAACCTACAATGTCCTGCGAGGGAGTGACTTGGTGTCTGCTCAGCACTGGGAACTATAGCCTGTTTGTGGAGGCCGGAGGCTTTCTGTGTGAGCGGACATCCGTGCTACATATACATATATAGATTTTCACTTTTATTATGTGTATAGATTTCATGACATTTCTCTACTATTGGAATCATTAATCCTGCAAAGAATGTACACATTTTTAGTGAGGGGCAGGATGAAAAAAAAATCCAGAATTATAAACTGTTAACTCTCTCTATCTATCTATCTATCTATCTATCTATCTATCTATCTATCTATCTATCTATCTATCTATCTATCTATCTATCTATTTGGGGGCCTGAATATATGTATCTACTCAGAAGTAAGCTGCATTTGGGTAAATGTACCTGGGGACATATATACACTGTAGATTTAATGCAGTTTGATACCACCTTAACTATCATGGCTCAGTGCTATGGAATCAGGAGAATTATAGTTTTGCAAAGTCTTTGGCCTTCTTTGCTGAAGAGGACTGGTGCCTCACCCATACTATATGTCCTAAGATTCCACAGCATTGAGCCATGGCAGTTAAAGTGATGTCAAACTGCACTAATTCTACAGTGTAGATGCACTTTAGGACAACAGATTTACAGAAATGAATTGGCAAATCTCATGAAAATGTTGGCTTATTCTAAATTGCTTCCACTTGTCCTCATTCGCAACTGCCCTCAATGACATTTTCATGTAGACAGCCTGATTGACTGTGCAGCACTATAATGTAATTCTGTTCACTACATGATCCCCAGTTGGGTGGGATTAGCCATAAAACTAATCCACAGAGGAGGATGAAACAGCAGCCCAGGGGAAAATGGCTCTGAAGTAGCAGCAGCCAGAAGAAACAGTAGCAGAGAACAGGATTAAAACAACAAGAAACCTATGAAAATTCATACCATTTAAGAGGGTTTTAGGAGAAATTGCTACACTACAGAAACTGTTTCAACTGCCAAATCAAAGAGGAAACTTTCCCCCCATGTAGTCCTAGTCTCCCTGCTTTTAATATTTATGTAATTGTTGTGTCCTTGGTTGCCCAAAAAGACAACATTATTTTGTAGACTAACCAGCTGCACCATAAACAGAAAATAAATTAATATAGTCCATCGGGGGCATTTAAGGCATTTTGTTGGCTGAAGCAAAGAAAAAGGTAATGCCCACCAACTGCAGTTCATGTATGGACTATCAGCCTCGGGACACTCCTCTACCCAAAGTTTTGAAATGTTACTCCTGCAGCTCACAGAACCCCTAATGTTCATGATGATTTGTGAGTTCTGGGAGTGGTAATCCAAAAAAACAAAAAAAAAACCTCTTCCTAAACTATGTTTGCCTCATACCTGATGGCAGATAGCTGCCTAGCTCAGGCAGGACAATGCAGACTTCTGTCCTCCAACATCTTTCCGCCACTCCCTGCACCTTGGCATCTGATAGTACTAATAGCAGCTTTTGTTTGCCTAATATCAGCTTTGATGACTGCTTGTGAATACACAGGCACTTTTAAATCAGAATGACTAGCAATCCCATGGCTCTAACCATAATTTAAATGAATAAGGGCACTTGGTAAGATGAATCGAACAGCATCTAGCCATCTTCCCAAAGACACCTATCTATCTAGTCCCAAATCTCTGCCAGCTTACCTGATTTTGTATTTATCATATTTATTCAACTGATATATCCAGCCTTTCTTCCTCTAGTGTGTTAGAACCACTTGGGTGTCTCATTGTGATTTCATACTTAGTGTGTCCAAGACATAAAGTGTGTCCTTTCAAGCTCTCCTTTCCCTTGATACCTTTCCAGACCTGCTAGTAATGTCATCATTTATTCTGTTCTTGGGCTTGGGCTTCATCCTCCATCGTTCTCTTTTCTTTGCAATTCAGTTTCATTCGACATGTTCATCGACTTAGCACAGTATGAAATAACAAGTACCTTCCGGTCTCGCAATTAAAAATCAGTATTATGCCCTGGTCATTTCTCATGCTGACCTGAAGTTGGCCCATAGAGCAACTCTAGAGTTCACTTGATCAGTGCAACCAAAGGAACACAATAGCAGGACTTGTCACATGAGACAATTACAGCATTTTATTCTTCATGACAATCTCCTATGGAATCCAATTTGCTTGGAGGCACTAAAGGATCCTGGCTGAGGTTTTCAAAAGGGTCCTACCTCCAATGTTGATTTTGGGATTGCATAAGGATGGACCGTCTTCCGACCTGGGAGTCCTATCTCCCGATGGTATGCCGACATTTCTCTGGTTGTACTGATCCATGTAGTTTTCATGGCAAGAATACTGGGGTGGGTTGCCATTACCTTCCCCAGGGATCGTGCTTGGTCTCTGCCATGACCTTCCCAACTTGGGTGGCCCTGCACGGTATAGCTCAAGCCCCAACACCATGACAAGGTAACAATTCTTTGCATGGTGACAGCCGACAGGGAGCTCTGGCATGGACTGGTCCATGAGGTCACAAAGAGTCGGAAGCAACTATATGATTGAGCAGCAGCGGCAAGGATGGAATCAAGAGAGTCAAAGTGAAATCAACATGCTTTAACTATACAGCTGGGTCTTAAAAAACCCCCCAGAAAAGGTTATCTATTTGATGATGGGCACAGTCTTTCTCGTGCTTGCAAAATCCAACAAATGGATACTCGGCCATCCTACAAGATGGCTCAGTGCATTTTCCCCCTATAAGAGCCAAATACAATATGAAATGAACCATACCAATAGCAACTATGGCTGCATATGTTTGTATCACATGGAAAAGACACAGAGGGAGCAGCCCCACTGGTAGAGGTGGTTAGCTCTGCTAGCAGGTTTTGAGTAGTATGAAAGGGCAGTATGTTGTTGGTTATTTGCTTTGCTATTACTTCTAGGGATGGGAAGATGTGTGGGAGTTTCCATCTTGTGTGTCAATAGAACTTGACTGCAGTTGGATACTTTGCACATTGATGATGGTCATGGGAAATGACTTGCTCTGTCTAAAGTAGCAATATATTTGAGCCCAACAGGGACTATTGATGTTGCAATAACTGAAGAGGTGTAAAGGGTATACTTGCTGCTATACCCAACATCTACCTTGTATTGAGTGCAGGGAAGAAAATGTATATTTATTAACTTTTTTACCCCGCCTTTCTCCCCATGGGAGAAAGCTATGGCTATGTAAAGTATTCTATTATATTCTATTATAACATATTCCAAGCACTTCAGATCTTCTGAAATGGAATCCTATGTCTCCCATGCACTTTGAAGGAAAGAGTTTGAAATGTGTGGTCCTTCAGAAGCAAGTTTCATCAGTCCTAGAAAGTGTAGCTAGTGAGAAGGAACAATGAATCTTCAGTCCAAGAAGATCTAGAGGGTCAACTGTTCCTGTTTTAGGGCATGGATGTTGCTGTAGCATATACTCTTCCACACTACACAGTCTTCAGAAGATCTGGACTACATGAACCCTTACTCAGTATTATCCAATTCACAAATGGTAGCTGTGCTGGTGGGGTGAAGAGCTATGGCAGAGCATCATATTCCCACTAGAGCAGCCCAAGAGGATGACAGGCTGCAGGGGTTCCCATGCTATAAAGATAATATCAGAAGGAATCCCAAGTGCTGGGAAATCAATGCTGCCACATTTGTTCTTTTGTTCCTGACTGCTGGGATATTAATATCTCTCTGATAATTTCAGTCAAGTGGAAGTTAAGGTGAAGCTAGAATCACACCTTCTGATAGGTCAATTTCAGTTCATGCGAGCGGCAAAAGGTCTCATTAGCATCTTCACCATTAACCAATATGCACACAGGTAATTGGCTTCACCCTTGGAATTTAGTGTTAAATGACTCATCATTATCATATTAATGCAGCCAGGAGCTGAGAAGGAAATTGAGGGACACTTTAGAAGCCAAACCTTAAAAGTGTACGTGAATTTAAAGAAACTAACTGGCAGGGGATGACCACTGAGAAACATATCTGGTCCACAATTACACCCCAGGGATAGTAATTTGCTTTATTTTAGTCCCTGGGGGGAATCTGGATAAGATGACAGCAAGCCTGGCATTTCCTCATAATGACTAGGAAACAATCCTTTTTCAACTACCATTTGCACTGTTGGTGAAGAAACCATTTTAGGGCATTTAAACATCTCTGTGTTTTTGTATGCTGTGTGTATTGGAACAGTCTGGCTTCTTTGTGCAAAGCCAGATAAATTTACCTATAATTTTACTGGGGGAAATGCTATTTTCACAGCTGCCTTGACTGGCATCTGTCATTCCTCACTATGGCATTTCCCCACAATGTGATCACTTAATAGGGGGAGTGCTGGCAAACAGTCTGCCTCTGTCTCTGTCAGAAAGCCTATTTTACTCTAACTACTGCATGATAGGACAGCACTAGATGTTTTAAATATTTAATCAGTTGGATGATCCTATTTCTGTTTTAGTGTACTAGTGATTTTCTTTGGCATATGGAAAAAAAACCCAATCAACCAATGAAAACAAAACAACGACACAGCAAACACCATCAAAGAAAAAGAAAAAGAATGGGGATAGAAGCCTCCCCCCCCCCCCCAAAGAGTAAGATTTTGTACACTTTCAACGATATTCCAATTTGGGGACACTTTGGTAAATACAGGAGACCCTAGTGATGCAGCAGATTAAACTGCTGAGTTGCTAAACTTGCTGACCAAAAGGTCAGTGGTTCAAATTCAGGGAGTAGGGTGAGCTCCTGCTGTTAGCCCCAGCTTCTGCCAACCTAGCAGTTCAAAAACATGCAAACGTGAGTAGACCAATAGATACCGCTCCAATGGGAAGGTAATGGAACACCATACAGTCATGCCGGTCACATGTCCTCGGAGGTGTCTAAAGACAATGCTGGCTCTTCTGCTTAGAAATGGAGATGAGCACCAACCTCATAGTTGGACATGACTAGACTTAACATCAGGGGAAAACCATTACCTTTTACTTGGTAAATATATGAATAAATAAACAGACAAAAAGCACACCGTGGCTGGCATCCTGTTAGTGCCAAATGCAAGCACAAGTCCTGTCTGGATGCAGGGTGAATTGCTGATAGTGGCAGAAGTGAAGTTGCACATACAGCAATACTGTACATTCAGTTGCACAATTTGCACTGCACAACGGCACTAAATCATCAAAACATGCCATTATTTTGCATGAGATTTGTGGAGTGCTGGTGAAATGTATCCTTGCTTTAGGAAATGTTAGATTGCAGCTGCTGTGTACAAAAATACTGTTGTGCCTAATACATTGTTTTTGTGCAGAAATATTTTATGTTCTTTTGGTAAAAAAATCACAAAGAAGTCCTAAAATGAATGAATGTATGTATGTATGCATATATATTTGTATATCTATATACATTACATTCCCTCCTTTCTTTTCTTTGTCCTTCTTCTCTCTCTTTCTTTCTTTCTTTCTTTCCTTCCTTCCTTCCTTCCTTCCTTCCTTCCTTCCTTCCTTCCTTCCTTCCTTCCTTCCTTTTCTTTTTTTTGAAAAGGGGTATAGTCACCCTTATATATATTCAAGCCACCATCTTTGGCTTGAATATATATATATATATATATATATATATATATATATATATATATATCTCCAAAGCCATTGTCCTCCCAACCCTGCTCTACACCTGTGAAATGTGGATGGTCTACAGACATCATACCCAACTCCTGGAGCGTTTCCATCAGCGTTGCCTCAGAAAAATCCTGCAAATCTCTTGGGAAGACAGGCAGACAAATGTCAGCATGCTGGAAGAAGTAAAGACCACCAGCATTGAAGCGATGCTCCTATGCCATCAACTCCGCTGGACTGGCCACGTTGTCCAAATGCCCGATCACCTTTTCCCAAAGCAGTTGCTCTACTCCGAACTCAAGAACAGGAAACGTAATGTTGGTGGGCAGGAAAAGAGATTCAAAGATGGGCTTAAAGCCAACCTTAAAAACTGTGGCATAGACACTGAGAACGGGGAAGTCCTGGCCCTTGAGCGCTCTAATTGGAGGTTAGCTGTGACCAGCAGTGCTGCGGAGTTCGAAGAGGCACGAACGGAGGGCTTAAGGGAGAAATGTGCCAAGGGGAAGGAGCGTCAAGCCAACCCTGACTGGGACCACCTTCCACCTGGAAACCAATGTCATCACTGCGGGAGAACATGCAGATCAAGAATAGGTCTCTTCACCTACGGACACACCTCCAAGACCCTATAACTGGAGGACAATCATCCTCAGCCTACGAGGGATCACCTAAGTAAGTATCTCCAAAAGGCAAACCTTGATTTAAGCTCAGACCCTAACCGGTGCCTGGCAGCTTTAATGGACAGGATGAGGACAAGTAAATTGAAATTGAAACCATTATATGACAGGCAGATGGAGCCTCGGTGGCCTAGGGGATAAAAGCCTTGTGACTTGAAGGTTGGGGTGCTGACCTGAAAGCTGCCAGGTTCGAATCCCACCCGGGGAGATTGTGGATGAGCTCCCTCTTTCAGCTCCAGCTCCATGCGGGGACATGAGAGAAGCCTCTCACAAGGATGGTAAAACATCAAAACATCCGGGCATCCCCTGGGCAACATCCTTGCAGACAGCCAATTCTCTCACTCCAGAAGAAACTCCGGTTGCTCCTGAACACACAAAAAAATAAATAAGGCAGATCAGGGTATAGGGTGGCAACCTGTGTTAGATGAGGTTACACTTCCCCTGAAGAATCAGGCCTGCAGTTTGGGGGTCCTTCTGGACTCATTGCTGACCCTGAAGGCCCAGGTGTGAGAGGTGGCCAGGAGGGCCTTTGCACAATTAAGAGTTGTGTACCACCTGTGTCCGTACCTTGAGAAGCCAGACTTGGTCATGGTGGTCCATTCCTTGATTACATCCCATCTGGACTACTGTAAGGGTTCTACATGGGGCTGCCCTTGAAGAATGCTGGGAAACTTCAATTCATCCAAAGAGCTGGACCCAGGGAGCATACAACTCCTCTGCTACAGCATCTACCGGTACACTGGTTACCAATTTGTTTCTGAGCCTGATTTAAGTTGCTGGTTTTGACCCCTAAAGCCCTAAATGATTCAGGTCCAACATATTTATCTGACTGCATTTCCTCATACCAAATGTCCCACTCTTCAAGGTCTTCAGGGAAGGCCCACTCTTATTCCCACCACCGTCACAAATGCGGATGACAGCGACGAGGGAGAGGGCATTCTCGGTGGCCACCCCAAACTTGTTGAACACCCTCCCAAAATAAATTAAAACAGCTCCCTCCCTTTCTTCTTTCAAGAACCAGTACAAAACATTCCTGTTTAGACAGACTTTCAATGAGGGAAAATAACCTTGAATGATAAAATCACTATAATGTTACCACTGGAGCAGAGTGCAATATAACTTGACACGATGCTACACGAATGTGACTGTATATTGTAGTTTGCTTATTTTATTGTGTTTATATTTATCATTGATGTATTTGGTCTATTGTTTGTCTGATTTTATGATATTGTAGGCCACTTTTGGTCCCATGAGAGAGAAAAGTGGAGTATAAATAAAGATTTATTATTATTTTGCCATTTTATATAAGTGACATAATTTTGTTAAATATTTTCTATAATGAGACTTAAGCATCCATTGATTTTGGCATCTATAGGGGTACACAAACCAAACTCTAAAGAATATGAAGAGTCCAGTGCATCTGTGTGTAATCTCTACATCTATATATGTGTGCACCTCAGGCTCTATCTCCATTGCCATATAACACAGTTTGAAACTGCATTATATGGTTTGTGTAGATTCAATGCAGTTAAACTCCATTATATGGCAGTGGAGACAGGGCTTGTGTCTGATGAAAGAGCCTTTATTTTTGAAGATAACATTTGTGAACATTCTTTACATCCCCAAATATGAACTATATTTATTTGTGATAATAGACAGCTAGCACTGAGGGACAGGTAGCTAGGCCCAACAGCTTCTGCTTTCCACCCCCATTTCCAGGAAGCAGATGGCTATGTTTCAGCATTATCTTCCATGTTCAGGCTATATTCTACTACAAGATGCTGGCAAGCAGCTTCAAGCCCAGGCTCTAGAAGAACCTGCCCCCGTTTCTCTGTGCATCTATGTATGTAATACGTACAGCCAGAAAGAACTGCAAACTATCTTGCAGTAATGGTTTATGGATTGAGGGACAGGAGGGGCACATCAGCTTGAAACAAGGAGAGGTACTTTCTGCTCAGTTCAAGATCTCCAAGTAGGTGTTCCCAGTCTCCAAAGTGATTCGTCATACATGAGTCATGAGATATAGGTCACCACAGCCATATTGAAATGGATAAAAAGAAGATTGCTCAAGCCTATCAATGGCAAATGGTCATTTTTCTCTTCTGGAAACAGAAACTTGAGAATTATCCCAAAGAGGAGATTCTATCTAGATAGTAAGTCTAATGAAGTAATGCAGTAACCATTTAACACTTTCAAGTAGTGCTGTATCTTTTTCATGCAAGTATTTCCATGCAGAAATCAATGTGTTGTCCATGTGTGCATGATTATATATTTATCGGTTGCTGCGTCTAAAATGTGGCTTATGCCAGCAAGGACATATGGTACCTTATATCACCAGCACGCTTTGGAAAGAAATGAGTAGATTCTTCTTGAATTAATTAAAAAATGATCCACATTTCTCATTAAAAATTAGAACCAACTCAGGCCCCTTCTACACTATGGTGACCTTATCACAAAGTTTCTGAGGCTTGAAGGGTATCATTCACCCCAAATTACTCAGTGAGTTTCCATGGCCCAGGGAGAATTGCACCCTAGTCTCCAGAGTTGTAGTCCAAAGCTTAGACTATGATACTACTACTACTAAAATATCTTCCCTGCCAAATTTGCTACTGTAAATCTCTTGTCCCTCAGTCTGAAGGGAAATGTAGGGTGGTTCTACACAGCCATGTTGAATTAGGAAAGGAATGAAAGAGAACTGGTTCACCGCAGAGCATCTACACTGCAGAACACCTACATAACAGGAACCAGTTGGAGGTTGCAGATTTATGTGGACCCAGGAATATTTTTGTTTTTATTTTATCTGGCAGAAAGCACTGATGAGCATTGGCATGAAACAACACATTTGCAAAACTAGTCACAACAGACACACAAGGAGCTGAAACTACTACCCTTTTCAGATTATATAATTACTAGCTGTGCCCTGCCATGCGTTGCTGTGACCAATTGGAATTGCACTGAATAGCCTCACTGCTTCAAAGCCTGGCCGCTTTCTATACAGGGGCATCCTTCCTTGGGCAGGTTGACTGGGACGGAGTAGCCTTGTGGCTTCAAAACCTGAGGGTTTTCTATCTAGGGAAAATCTTGGTTGGCCAGGTTGAACAGCACTGAATAGCCTTGCTGCGTGCAAGCCTGGGCGCTTTCTACCTTATGGAATTCTTGTTTGGCCAGGTCGAATAGCAATGAATAGTCTCAGTGCAGCAAATATGAATGCTGCAATTAGTCACCTTGATTAGCATTTAATGGCCTTGCAGCTTCAAAGCCTGGCTGCTTCCTGCCTGTTGGGAGGTGTTAACTGGCCCTGATTGTTTCCTGTCTGGAATTCCCCTGTTTTCAGAGTGTTGCTCTTTATTTACTGTCCTGATTTTAGAGATTATATTGTTCTGTATTATTATACCACAGTAATTATTACATATTATATTTGTAATCTTATATTATCTGCTTAGAACAGGATTATATGAGGCCCCTTCTACACAACTGTATAAAATTCACACTGAATGGGATTATATGGCAGTGTGGACTCAGGATAATCCAGTTCAAAGCAGATTATCCTGACTTGGCATTCAGGGTTATATAGGTGTGTGGTAGGGACTTGAGTCTAAACTGCCATATAATCCAGTTCAAATCAGATAATCTGTATTTTATAGGCAGTGTGGAAGAGGGCTGAAAGAGGCTCTGGGCGCCATTAAATGGCCGAGTGGGTTGCTAGGAGACAAAGTGGGCAGAGCTTAGCCTTCTAACTGGCAGTAATGGGAAAAAACAGTTCTTTCCCTTCCTCTAATTAGGACTTTATTATTCTTGTTTTTTTTTTTAATTTAAAGACATATTTTGGATGACTATGTCTTTTGTGGCCAAATTTGGTGTGATTTGGTTCAGTGGCTTTGTTGTTTATTCCAAAATACAACGAACATAACATTTTTATATAGATAGATAGCACTTTAATCCTACTTTAGCTGCAATGGCTCCATCTGTGCATTCCTGGGATTTGTAGTTTTGTGAAGTATTTTAGAATTCTCCATCAAAAAGCCTCAATGCCCTCAACAAATTAGAACATTCAGGATTTTCCTGGATGCAACCCTGGCAGTTAAAGAAGGATCAAAGTGCTTTAATTGTGTAATGTGAATTTGGGGACTGCAAGTTGTGCAGGCCTGCGGCACAATAAAAGCTTCAAAGTCACTGCTTTCCTCATTTAAGTAACAGACTGATGCTCAATTAACAGACATTTTTCAAGCACTGAAAATGTGAATGTACCCAATGAAAATGGAGTGTAAAATGATGTTCAGATGGCTACTCTGTCATGTACAGATGCACAAAGAATGGTTTAATCTGAAGTGACTTGTCCTATCGTTAAGTGATTAGTATTGCAGCACTAGGAGTTGGGATTGGCCACACATTTCAATTGTATGTGGAAATCAATCAATTGCAACAAAACACAGCACTGTGTAGCTCAGAAACAGCCACCAAGCCAGGCTCTTATGTCTACAAAGGGCTAACTGCCAAAAGTGAACTGTTCCCAAAGCCTTCCACTTAATTCTGCATTTCACATCACAGACAGATATACTCCTTCTGGTTTTAGATATTGCAGCTGCCAAATCCAATTGATTCATCTCTTTCTTTTTGCAACAGATGCCAGACCGTTCACCCTTTTTGTGCTCTTTTATTTCCATTTTAAACAAGGGCTGGGAGTGTGCTAAGAGCCCATCATTTTGCTATCCGGCAAAACCAAGTCGACAAGCTAAGAGGCAAACTGCTGATCAGGGAAGAATTAAAAATGTGCTTTCATGCTTACAAGTTGTTGTTTTCTCCAAGTTGCATTTAACACCTGCAAAAAGCTGGTGACCTCAGATCGATATACACCACAATATCTATTACTGATCAACATAGGTTCTTTCCTTTCCTCCCTTTGTTCTTTCTATATGAACATTACTGGATTTGTTAAGTCAATAAGAACATCACTTAATCTATGGCTGTACTCAAACTTTTGCAAGCTTTAACTAGATTCCAGTCTAAATAAATAAGATCCACCTGTCTACTACTACTATGGGTGATTACTCATAGCTGAGTATGATTGTCTTCCAAGGGCTGAGTCTTGCCTCTGGTGGCCTAGGGGATAAAAGCCTTTTGATTTGAAGGTTGGGTTGCTGACCTGAAAGCTGCCAGGTTCGAATCCCACCCGGGGAGAGCGCGGATGAGCTCCCTCTATCAGCTCCAGCTCCATGTGGGGAAATGAAAGAAGCCTCCCACAAGGATGGTAAAACATCAGAACATCCGGGTGTCCCCAGGCAATGTCCTTGCAGACGGCCAAATCTCTCACTCCAGAAGCAACTCCGGTTGCTCCTGACACGAAAAAAAAATCACATTTATTAAATTCCACCGAGTCCTACACTTAAAATCCAGTAACCCACTGTGTTAATCACATTAGATTCAGTTCAAGTGTAATGTAGAGCATTCTTTTCATATTTTAAGCGTGGGGGCCAGCATTTTTTTTCAAACATTTCAGTGGATTTTTTGGGGAATGATCTCAAAATGAATGGCCAATTCAGTAATATGATGGCATTTGTTGCTCTCAGGATTAAAATGAGATGTTTCCCCAATTTGTGAGACAGGAAATTGTGGGAGGAGCCACGATACCTTTGTTAGGGAAAGTTTATTATGCCATGTCTCCATGCTGTGAAGCCCTGGGAGTTATAGTTTCCAAAGGTCCATACTCTTCTCTGGGTGCATTTACACTATGGAAAGAATGTTCTTGGAACCCACTTTAAATACAATAGCTCCATACTATGCTTTCCTGGGAGTCATAGTTTTCCAAGGTCCATACTCTTCTCTGGGTGCATTTGCACTGGAGAATAAATGCAATAGGGAGCCATTTTAAATGTCATTATTTTATTGTATGACACAGCAAACAAGATAGATATGCTGGATTTCATTTCACAAAATCTCAAGTCGAACACTTCCCAAGTGTCTAGGACTGTGTGATGTGTTTTCAGATGATGCATACAGATCCCAGTAAGGTGGCCTTTTGCAGTTGACAGATCGTAATTTTGTCAATGTCTACTGTTTCCAAATGCCGGCTGAGATCTTTTGGCACGGCACCCAGTGTGCCCATCACCACCGGGACCACCTGCACTGGTTTCTGCCAGAGTCTTTGAAGTTCAATCTTGAGGTCCTGATAGCGGCTGAGTTTTTCCTGTTGTTTTTCGTCAATATGACTGTCACCTGGGATGGCAACATCAATGATCCAAACCTTTTTCTTTTCCACAACTGTGATGTCTCGTGTGTTGTGTTCCAGAACTTTGTCAGTCTGGATTCATTATTATTATGAATTTGTTATTATTATTATGAGGTTGTCATTTATTATTATTATTATTATTATTATTATTATTATTATTATTATTATTAATATGCCATGTCACCATGCTGTGCAGTCCTGGGAATCATAGTTTTTCCAAGATCCATACCCTTCTCTTGGTTCATTTACAATATCGAATGAATGCCCTTGCACCCCACTTTAAATGCCATGGCTTCATGCCATGGAGTCCTCCTGGGATTTATAGTTTCCCAAGGTCCATATCCTTCTCTGGGTGCATCTACACTGTGGAATGAATGAAATTGGACTTCATTTTAAATGCCATGTCTCCATGAGATGGTCTTGGGAATTACAGTTTCCCAAGTTCCATGAACTTTCTCTGGGTGCATCTACACTGTGAAATGAATGCAGCTGGACCTTACTTTAAATACCATAGCTCCATACTATGCAGTCCTGGGAGTCATAGTTTCCCAAGGTCCATACCCTTCGCTGTGGGGCAGCCCATAGAGAAAGAGAGTGCATCACTGCTTTCCCTCCCTCCTTCCTTCCTTGTTTCCTTCCACAATGGGGCAGCGGAGAAAGAGGCTAGACTGAAAGCTTAGGAGATTGAAGATAGATAACAGCTGAGGAGGGATTTTTTCCAACAAAGAACAGGTGGAGAGATGGTGGGTGGGGCCAAATGTCTACAGTGTGATGGCAAATCAATTGAAAGAATACTGAGCACAACTGATAGATTTAACAGTGTGATGAAGGTAGGGAAATCATTAGTCTCATTGCAACATGGAGCAGATAATCTGGATTTTATTTGGCAGTGTAGAAGGGGCCTCAGCTGCATCAATAGGTGCACAGTGTCTAGATCAAGGGAAGTAATAGTACTGCTTTGTCAGATAACACCTGGAATACTGTGTCCAGTTGCGGGTACCACAATTCAAGAAGACAAGCTGGAATGTGGCCAGAAAGGGTAACTAAAACGGTAAAAGGACTAGAAGTCAAGCCCAATGAGGACCCTTCCAGACAGGCCCTGTCTCCCAGGATCGGATCCTAGGTTTTCTTGCATTAAACAGGATTATATGAGTCCTCACTGCCAGATAATCTGGGACAAACAGAAAACCTGGGATCAGATCCTGGGATATAGAGCCTGTCTGGAAGTGTCAAGAGTCAGACGCCAGTTAACAAACAAAACAGAGTTTATTCCGAAGATAAGCCAAAAAATAACATAAACACAGAAAGTATCCTTGAAACACTTCACTTATCAGTGTTTCAAGAGTAGTTTGGACAAAAATAACTCAAAAACAAGCCATGCTATTTTCCCATGCTGGCATTCAATAAAAACTAAAAAGACGCTTCAATTCAGCTTTGGAGAACAAATAGAGTTGACTGCAAGATAATATACAAAATAAACGAAGGCTTGAAACCTTACAAAAGCTGCAGAGTATAACTGAAAATGCAAAAGCCTCTTTTGGCTTCAAACCGTTTCTGAAAACAGACAGCCGGCTCTGCGGATTTAAAGGGACAGTTCCCAAAAGAAAAACAGCAAACTGGCTTGAAAACAAACAAACTAGAAGAGCAATAAACTGCTTCCACGGTGCAGATAAAGCCGAAGCTTCAAAGGGATGATAAATAGCCGTCATCAGGAGAATCCAAGGTCAGGTCAGGAGGCAGCAGCAAATTCCGAAAGGCAAACCAGTAGTCAGAAGCCGGGAGTAGTCGTCAGTCAGAGGGCGTAGACAGAAGCCAGGTCAAATTCAATCCAAAGTCCAAAGAGGGTGCAGTCATCCAAACCAGGTCCACGATAAGACACAGCGAGAGCCAAGCCAGATGGTATCAGCAGCTAGAAATAGTAATCAGAATGCAGTCCAGGGAAACCCACACAGTTCCATCCCTCTGCTGCAAAGCAGTCCCAGATAACTTACATCCGAATCACAGTCCAAGTCCAGTCTTCACGGAAACACAGAGATCCCAATAGCGCCTCAGCAACACCTTGCCACACGCAAAGTGCAGTGGCCAAACATTCCCATTTTATTCCCCTTCCTCCTGGGTGACCAAACACTCACACCCAAACACCAGGTGTCCCAAATCTACTCAGAGTCCGAACTCCACACAGCTAGAGCTTGTGGATCCGGAGTACCTAGCAATTCGTCGGAGTCCCAATCATCCTGTCCACACTTAGCCCCATGAACACTTAAAGAACCATCCTCCCTTCTCCAAGCATCCCAAGTGGGATCAGCTCCTGCAGAAACCCCAGGTTCAGTAGTATCCGTAGGCCCCAAATCCCCAGACATCTCCGGTGGCTGTGCTCATTCAGTGCCCACTTCCCCAGCCACCACCTGTTCCTCAGCATCCATTTCCCCAAACTCCCCATCTGAATCTTCCTCAGAAGATCCCCCATATAGCTCTCTAAGTCGCTTCCTGTGAAACTCCTCCAGCGAACCCTCATCACGAGGGTTTTTTCTTCCTCTTCAAATCCCATCACCATCAACCATAATCCCCGAAGGCGCAGTCACAACAGGAAGGGCCCTGAGAAATGGGTATGTTTACCCTGGAGACAATAAGATGAAGAAGGGGCATAATAGCTATGTTTAAATATTTGAAAGGATTTCACATTGTGGAGGGAGCAAGCTTGTTTTCTGCTATTCCAGAAACTAGTAAGCGATAGAGAAATGGATTAAAACTAAAGGAAAAGAGATTCCACTTAATCGTTAGGAAAAAAATGCTGTGAGTAAGAGCTGTTTGACAGTGGCATGTGCTGTCCCAGAGTACGGTGGAATATCTGCCTCTGGAGGTTTTTAAGCAGAGACCAGATGGTCATCTTTCAGGAGTGCTTTGTGTATTCCTGCATGGTAGGAATTTGGACTGGATGGTCTTTGAGCTCTCTTTCAGCTTTATGATTCTAATTGAGTTGTAAATAGAGTTTTAAATTGTTGTTTTATATGCTTATTTGTTTTATTTAATTGCATTTTTATATTGTATTTTATTTTATGCTCTGTTTTAGGCACTTTTGTGCTGTGTGTCAGCTGCCCTACGTCCCTTCAGGGAGATGGTGGTGAGATACAAGAATAAAGTTATTATTATTATTATTATTATTATTATTATTATTATTCTAAGAAAAACTGATAGATTTATTATTCTCTGTACCTGATGCAAATTATGACTATCTTTTTTCCCCAACAGGTCTGGCATGTTAAGAGTGTGAAAATTTGCAAAATCTGTTTACTGGAAGCAAAACTGCTATGAGCAGCGGTGATTCTCTTCTAGAACTGGGTTTTACTACTGGGAAGACAAAGTTTATTTACCTTCACCTTCAGTTGATTCATCTTTTTAACCCATTAACTATTTGTAAAATGTGAATGAATATTGAATGCTACTCATATGAAAACAATGCTGGATAACTCAACCCAAGAGACTGAGACTGGAAGCTATCTCAGAGGACATGTGGAGAACTGAGAACTGAGAGACTCACTTTACAGTACTGTGCATATCCTGAACTTTGTCACTTTTCTGTGTTTTGATCAATGCAGAAATACACATCTTCTAATGTTTGCCAAAGCAGGAAATTGCTATGGGTGAGGCCAGACAAAGAAAAGGAGAGCACTAGTCAAGGCTCTGATAAATAATTATCATTCCTTTTCAAATGTGGTAGTTGTATCCAGAGTTATCAGCCTTTGTGTGCTCAATTGGAATACTAATGCGTTGCTGCAAAGTGTTCTTTGAATAAACCACACAAAGCTACAGAGCTCTGACCTTCCTTGAACTTGGATACCAAAAGTAGTCAGATCTTGCTTTTAACAAACAAAGACAGCCACAATCGAGACACTTCCTTTAATTTGTTTAATAAAAAATAAAATGCAGATCTGACCCCAAGGATAATGGAAGTTGTCATGCTTAAAGATTTGTTTTGTAACAGAAACACTACATGCAAGAGTTGAAGAGACAAATCTATTTTCAATTTCCCCCCCATCCTTTTCCCCTCATTCCTTTCCTCCTGCTCCTGTCTTCTTTTTGTCCTGCCAGCATATTGTATTCTGGTTTCTATACATGTATCTTGTGCATTGAGAAGATAGTGTACACAATACTGTCTAATCTTCTGTGAAAGCAAATGTGGGGCAGGACTTGTGAGAAAAAGACGGCCAATTACTTAAAGAACATAGACACAGTTGTACCATTAATGTAATAGCAAGGAATGACTTCAGAAGCATTCACTCCACTCACTCAATACGACAATTAATGTCGCCAAGTTGACTTCCAGGCAGGCTTCTCATCTATGAGGGGGAGATAGGCTTGGACCATTAACCTTCTTGGTGTCAAGGTGTTCTGGCACTCATATTCAGCTTAATTAGTCTCCAAGGTAATATCACAAAAGTCCCTCTTCACAAAGGAAGATATGTAAGCATCATTGATTCACAAATGGAGTATCTCTAAATTGTTCTGTAATGCTTTGGGGGTGATGGAGTGCAAAGCAGAATAAAGATGGAAGGATTTATATTCTTGTAAAGGAAGACTTCCCATATCCTGTAATCAAATCAGATCAGATGTGTTGATTTCACACTAGGGATATATGATTATATATATATGATATATGCAAATGCTGTTGTTTAGACCTGAGTTCTCAGCTGATACAACCATGGTGGAAAGAGAGGTGAAATATGATAAAGAAGAAGAGGAAGGTGATCCCATAACACCGTATAGAAAATGACATTTGAGAGCATGCTATATGATAAGAGAGGACAACCATAGATCACGGAGTGGGTAGCAAAAGGGTAGGAACAAAGTGAGATAGGGATGCCTGATATGAGAGATGAACAAAATGGCCTGCTAACTTCAGGAAGTGGGAACTCAAACCATGCCCTGAATGTCCAGTTGATAGTCCCAGCTAGATGAGATCTATTGAATTACTGTACATATTCATGTCTAAGTCTAGACATTTTAGTCAATCAATCAGCTTCAAAAACCAGGCTTGATTTATCCATGGGACAGTGTAAGTACTATATTTCAACTCTGATCTTTTTTTTAAAAAAAACTACAGTAGAGTCTCGCTTATCCAACCTTCACTTATCCAATGTTCTGGATTAGCCAACGCAGTGTGCCTCCCGCCTGGATCCACAGCTATTTCTCTAGGCAGCAAGGACTGAACTTTTTATAGATTTCACTTCCGACAATGTTGTTACTGTAAGTTCATTTTATGCAATTCTATCTTTATTTGTAGTCAATTTTTAGTAGTCAATGTTTTTGTAAGCAAATTAATAAATACAGTAATTACTACGTAACGTTACCGTGTATTGCACTGCTTTTTCTGTCATGATGTTTGTATGTAATGTTTGTCATGATGTTTTCTGTCATGTAAAACATGATGTTTTGGTGCTTAATTTGTAAAATCATGTTTAATAGGCTTTTCCTTAATTCCTCCTTATTATCCAACATTTTCACTTATACAACTTTTTGCCCATTTATGTTGGATAAGTAAGACTCTTAAGCGGCATATGATGGCTCCTCTCCGGTTTAGTTACAGAATCTGCTGGCTCCCATCCCACAATGTACAGCTACTTTTGGTGGGGCTCCATGCCTAAATGAAAGCAGAATCTGCATATGCCATTGTAGCGGCAACATGGGAGACTTCCTGTGTTGCATTACCAACAGTGGGGGGAAGCCGGGAAGCTAATGCTCCCCCGCCCTGCATGGGATGGAGTTAAGTGTAAGTTGGGCAATGCAGGGTGTGGGGCGATGGGTTCCCCACACTCTCTACCAAGTACCATCGGATTTTCCATGATCTTTGGCGATTCCAGTGGCCAATGTGATAAAGTTGTTAGTAAGTCCAATATTCACTGCCCTTGCTCTAGCTGGAACTAGCTATTGGATTTAGACCACAGTAACTAGCAGGTAAGTGAGCAAATGACCTGCTGACATTTTGCCAGACCATGAAAAACTTCTCCTTTGATGGCAACTCCCAGATGTCCATTCCATCTGGGGGACTCTGAGAGTTATAGTCCAAAATTTAAGAATATTTTCAAGATCTTAATTTTGTTTAATTTGGGCATGCAGCGAGAACAAAGTTTCTTTTTGTCTGTTTTTTGGCATTGCACCAGGCTGAACAAAAAAGTGCTAATAAGGCAGAATCCCAATTAACTGTGACAGAGACCAGCAGAAGGCCTTTGATATAGAATCCTATTTATGGCAATGAAAACCCAGCAAGATGTTCAATTTGAGATTCATTACTATGAGAATGTCAGAGAGGCTGCAACTACTGACTGCTTCTAGTCTGACTCAAAAAGGGTCGGGCAGTACACTGTCCCTTTCAAAAAATGTCCACCCTTTCCTCACACCTTAGCTCCATATGTCACATTTATGGAAGGCCAAAGGTGCCGCTTAGAAAAGGAGGGCAAGTAGTTACCCTTTTCTCCGTTTTTCAGACCAAATGTGATTTTTTTCCCACAGATGCCTTTATATCTTGAAGCAACTCATTGGTTCCTGTCATTACATTTACATCCCACCCTTTGTTGAAAGAGCAGGCATGTTTCACTGAATTCATTGTAAAGACTGTGTGTGCGCACACACACACACACACACACACACACGGTCTTGTGAAGTAGGCAATAAAAGTTTTATCATGAGATGGAAATAGAAATTGGTATCACAAAAGAGCAATCTTTTTTCTTATTTTCCTTTGTTTTGTTGTATTTTGTAAGCATGCGCTTGCGGCATTTTTAGCTTCATGTACTAGATTTGGATGTCTTTACACACCTTGTATGTAGGTCGAAGGGACACCATTTGCTGTGCTGGCTCAAGCAGCAAAATGTCATCAACCACCCCTGGAGGAAGGTTATATTGTAGCAGCTGGTCACCTGTAAGTTTAACAGCTGGTTAAGGACTGGGGCCATGGTTTCTAATTGCATGCTTTTAACCATGCTGGTTTTCAGCATTACTGCATAGACTGACACTGATGAGACTCCTATTTGGGGACCTAAGTTGGGCCAATGCACAACAGTTATAAACCACTGTGTGCCTAAGAGATAAGAAGCAAGAATGATGGAGGGAGTGATAATGAACATTTCCTATGCCTCCTGCTTTCCCCTCTTATCACTATCATACTTCTTTCTCAAAAGTAGGGTGGGGAAAAGCAGCTGGAGGTAGCAGGAAAGGTTGCTCAGTGGTAAGTACTAGGCTTGCTCAAATAATTCGTTTTCCCCGTTAACCGTTATTAATTCGTTATTTTCGTTTGTTTTGAAGCAATTTTGAAGCATTGGTTGTCACACGTCTGGATATCGCGGTTTCGAATCGCGAGAGGCCGTTTTTCGTTATGTCGTCGTTTTTTTCGTTAGGAAAAAAAAGCTTTTGCAAAGCACCCAAACTCCCACCATTCAGGCCCTTCCCTTTTGCCCCTCAGCAAAAGGGGCGTCACGGGCTCAGCCAATGGGAGGGGGCGAGGGGGAAGGAGGCCGAGGAGGAGGAGGAAGACGGAGGGGGGAAATGGCCGCCGCCGCCTCGCCTCAGCAGCTGATAATAATTTATTATTATTACCTCCCAAGGGTGATTTCCCAATAGCCTACCGAGGAAGGACTGGGCCAGGTTTCTGTCTTCGGGAGGGAGGCTCTCGCGTGTCAGCGCCCAGGAAGGCGAGGCCCGCACGTCGGAAAGGAGGCGCGTCCACGTGTCTTTCCTTTCTTCTTCCAGGAGGGAAGGAGGGGGAGAGGGAGGTCCCCCCTTGGTTGCCCTCTTTCCCTCCCGAAGTGGCTCTTGAAAATGGGGCGCTTTTCCCCTTCCCCTCCCGCCCTTCCCGCGACCTTCCCCAAGGTCTCCCCCGAAGAGCCCACCGACCTTTCCTTTCCTTCGGGCGGCGTCCTCTCCTCCTCGGAAGCCTTGCGGGGAGGATGGGGCTGGGAGGGAGGGAGGGAGGGTCGCTTAGGAGGCGGAAGGCGAAGGCGGGCGAGGGGCGCGGGCGGCGCTGCTCATGCCTCCCTCACTGCCTGCCTCTGCTTCTCCCTCTGCCGCCCCCTCCTCCGCTTCCTCCGCCTCCTCCTCGCAAGGCGCATCCAGGTGGGCGGAGGCGGCGGATCGAGACCCCTTCCCCTCTGCTTCGTCCTCCTCCGGCGGCTGTCCTCCCTTCGCTCGCTCGCCCTTCCCTGCCTGCCAGGCCTGATACTCAGAGGTTTTGACGTCTGTGCGAAGCTAGGCAAGTGGGGTTTATATATCTGTGGAAGGTCCAGGGTGGGAGAAAGAACTCTTGTCTGTGGGAGGCAAGTGTGAATGTTGCAATTGGTCACCTTGATTAGCATTGAATAGCCTTGCAGCTTCAAAGCCTGGCTGCTTCCTACCTGGGGGAATCCTTTGTTGGGAGGTATTAGCTGGCCCTGATTGTTTCCTGTCTGGAATTCCCATTTTCTGGGTGTTTCTGGGAAGGTAATGGCACTCCATGTAGTCATGCCGGCCACATGACCTTGGAGGTGTCTATGGACAACACTGGCTCTTGGGCTTAGAAATGGAGATGAGCACCAACCCCCAGAGTCAGACATGACTGAACTTAACGTCAAGGGATACCTTTACCTTTACCTATACACACACACACATTATGCAGGGACTATATATTATATATATACACAGACAGTATATATCACACACACACCAATTTAACAAAGTTTCAGCCACAAAAACAAAGTTTCTGAAGTAGAACAATGACTTTCACAGTAAAGACAACCCAATTTAACAGGAAATAAGACTTTCAAACCAGGAACAGGCTCAATTATTAAAAAATGGTTTATTATAAAAGCTATGAAAATTCGCCAAAAATCAGAGGATAAGGGAAACGTTCCAAATTTTGGTGAGCTATCAGTTTTAAATGTGTTCTACCACTGTACCAAGTTGGAAGAAGATCACTCAAAAAATGAGGGTGGGAGAGTCCTGTAAAGTCCTCTCCCTCTGTGCTGTTTTTGGGAATTGCGCATGCGCGTCCGCCATTAACGAATTAATTTAGAAAATAACGAATTTTCATTAATTTCAAAAAATTTTGGGGGCCAAATTCGTAAATAGCAACAAAAACGAAAAACTGCCCCCTCTAGTTTTGAAACGAGTTTAGAATCAAATTTTTCATGGATCGATCAAGTCTAGTAAGTACAAGTGTTGTGTATAGAAAGTCCTAGGTTCAGATCTTTCCACCCTCGGCCAGACATATAGAGTGAGTGGGTGATAATGAGTGACAGCCAAGGCTTAAATATCCTAAATGCCCTGCCTTCATCCCAACTACCATCATCTTGGTCTTGGAGAATGAAAAGAAAGGCAGACATTGCTCCATCCTGTCTAAGCTCAGATACATAGGGAAGGTCCTCCCTTCGCTCCAGCTGCCACTGCCCTGACCCTGGGAGGAGAGAAGGAGGAACAGGTATGGCTCTATTGTGCCTAGGCTCAGAAGCAGGTTAAAGGTCAATGTCCTGGCCTCAGATGGAGAAAAAAAAGAGGACGTGTCTGTTGGACTTAACACCCTTCCACACTGTCATCCCCCTTTTCTTGTGTGTTGTAAAGATTATAAACCTGAGGGCAAGGAACTAGATTTTTTGTTAGTATTTTACTTATAAAGCACCATGTACCGTGATGGAACTATATGTACATCTATGCGCAGTGGGTTAAACCCCTGAGCTGCTGAACTTGAATCCTGGGAGTGGGGTGACCTCCCACTGTCAGCCCCAGCTTCTGCCAACTTAGCACTTTAAACTCATGCAAATGTGAGTAGATCAATAGGTACCGCTCCGGCGGGAAGATAATGGCACTCCATGCAGTCATGACAGCCACAAGACCTTGGAGGAGTCTACGAACAACGCCAGCTCTTCGGCTTAGAAATGGAGATGAGCACCAAATCCCAGAGTTGGACTTGACTAGACATAATGTCAGGGGAAAACCTTTACCTTTTCCTATACATACTTACCTCAAAGGCACCTGTCTGATCTTTGAAGTTATGCAGGATCAACCTACACAAATTATCAGGATATATTTCAGAAGGAGAAACACACAAAATCATCTCTGAGAATTTCTTGTCTAAGAAAACTCTATGAGATTAATGGTGTCATTGTAAGGCAACAGGTAACTTGAAGGCACATGCACCCACAGTAAATGATAACTGCATGATACCTGGAAGAGCTTGGGAAGTTACTTTTTAAAAAACCCCAATTATACTTGTAGTACCAAGGCTTAGCTAGTCACCATTACTGCTTTAGCTTTTAAAGAAATGGACTCTCGTTTTCATGTTTCTCAGAAATAGCTAAAAATATGTAGATTTTGTCACTTTTATAAAATACGATTGCGACAAACCACCGGATTGTGATAATCAAACTTATTTTCCTATCTGTATCTTCATCATTTCAAGTGCAAATGGCACAGAAGACCATCACATAAATTCCCATGCATCCATAACATTGAGCCATACCAGTTAAAGTAGTGCCAGACCACATTCATTTTACATCCTTAGGCCAGTGAACATGGGTTTGTAAGAGTAAGCAGTCATCATTATTCTAAGTAATTTAATAGATTTACACTGCTGACATATCGATGCCTCTGGCATATAAGTTGAAAGAAAGAGAATGGCCAGATCAAATACTCATTTTTTGGACAAAGGATCTTGAATGTATCCAATAGCTATCATGCCTTTAAAACCTGCTGTGAATATTCCCATTCTCCCTGGAATAATTGCTCCCTCTCCAAATCTCAGCTATCACCCCCTGCTGGAGACATTAAAAGAGATGGAGTCCAAAGGACATTTTTAATTCTAAAAAGCAACACAGGTCAGATCATTAAGGAGTTTTCTTTGAATGTAGCTGTAACTTCAAAGCAAAAGCAATACACCCTGAACTATTGAATTGTGAGTTATAGTATCCGATTTTTACCTCTTCAAAAACAATGTTTATTGTGACAATATCTGACCAGGTAATGTTACAGTTGAGAGATGAACATCTGCATCCTTTTGAGACAGCCATTTGTGAGAGCAATTAATGTTTATTGTTTAGTCCTGTGTTGTATTGAAATTATCTTTCATACTCAAAGTAGTGTTTTGTTGAAAAGGGATAGCGCATTTCCCCTCAGAAACATCCATATTAATTGCTGTAAGATGCCATTCATTTCCAAGTTGTTATGATCACAGATATTCTGAGTGGTGAGTGAAATGAGGTTGTAAGAGTGTCATGTCTTAACTGCATCTATATTTACTTTGATACCTGAAATGGCTTGTTCACTTTTTATTCTTTTCTAGGAATGTAGCATATACACTTAGGCCCCTTCTACATTGCCATATAATCCAGATTATCAAAGCAGATAATTCACATCTGCTTTGAACTGGATTATATGAATCTGCACTGCCATGTAATCCAGTTCAAAGCAGATAATCTGGATTTTATATCACAGTGTAGAAGGGGCCACATGCCTAAAAATCCAGCAGTAACTGAGATAAAAGAGGGGATGGCTAAACGATGTTTATCGAAAGTTCGGGCAGAATTGGGTTAACAGCTGAAAAGCACGTGATAAAAAGGTGTACTGAAAACCTGATTCCACTCCCAAAATGCACACCTTTGCATAACTGTATAACCCTGCAGCCATGCAAAACATGTGATTTCTGTCCATTCTCCCTGTGCTGACTGCTCCAACGCACATGCACGTTTTAAAAGCCAGAAACAGCTGATTGGGCTGTCAAAAAATGGAGCCATGGACACACAAGTGGATAAAGGGAAGCAAATTGGAAAGCAATTAGAACGCTGCAAGCATTCCTTTATTTAGATATTTACAATATTTTTTTTTGACATGTGATTTTTATTGTGATTTTTCTCAACAAATGGTACACAAACAAACAAGTAGTAACTTTTAGGGATAGGGTTAAGGTGGTGGAAAATACATGGGTTAGGGTAAGGGAGAGATGGGGTGGGGAGGGGGCTGTGGGACATGGGAGGTAGGGTAGGGGTTAGGGCAGGGGGATAGGGAAGGTGGTGGTTTGACTTCCGATTATGTTCTTTTAAATCCATTAATTCAGTCCTTATTTCTTTTTTAATTTTTTTCTTAAGTAGTCCTCAAAGTTAGAACAAAGCTTGAATTAACAGTTGGGTGAAGAGAGAGATAGGAAATCTGCTTGTGTTTACATTTGGATCTCTGCATTAGTGCATATGAGGTCCAGCGCATCTAGAAGATCTTTATAAAAAAACTTTTGCCAGATGTCCACCCTCTATCTTGATTTGCTTCAAAGGAAGATGTGAGGATGGCAGGGGGGCATTTCCTGGGACTGACACGTCTTTATGTGGACCTGTTGTCAGGCCCCGGGATTATTTGCCCCAGTTTCAAATCCTGCATTTTGGCACTGTCTGGAAGCACCCACAGAGAACAACAGGAGCAACAGAAAGACTTTGAGGACTGAAAGAACACGTTAAGGGCACCCTTGCTCATTTGTTAGGATGCATCTACATAATTGAATGAATGTGATTTGACACCATTTTAACTGCTTTTGTCCAATGCTATGGAATCCTGAGATTTGTACTTTTTTGGGGCACCAGCACTCTTCAGCAGAGAAGGCTAAATGCCTTGCAAAACAACAGGCTGTGGCTCAGGCTGTTGAGCAACCAGCTGCAACAAATCACTCTGACCAAGAGGTCATGAGTTCGAGGCCAGCTCAGAGCCCCGTGTTTGTCTTGTCTTTGTTCTATGTTAAGGCATTGAATGTTTGCCTTATATGTGTAATGTGATCCGCCCTGAGTCCCCTTCGGGGTGAGATGGGCAGAATATAAATACTGTAAATAAATAAAATAAATAAACTACTCCCACAATGGCATAGAGTTGTGCATTGATTCCACACTGTAGATGCATCCTTAGTTCAGTAGAGGGCTACATTAGCGTGGAAAGATACAGTACATCATGAGAAGTGGACAGACAGTATTTAAATAAGCAGTAACCATTTTGAACCACTGTTCCCAGAACCCTTTAGCCAAGATTACTGATGACTTTCAGATTTGTGGAACTATATTCCAAAGTTATTTCTTCCCACAGTCTTAAAGAAGGATGCCTTAGGGTTGGATCATGTTTTTCACCAGGGCTCTGGATTAGTCAGTTTAATAGAACTTTCATGTTTCAGTGAACGGTGTGCAATTTAGAGGATGGTTAGACATTTGTAATTAACTGGAGCTCCATCGGTTCTACCACTAGAACACACATATGCATTGCTTCCTCCTCTATTCACTGGTGAACCATGATAAGGCAGCCTTCCTTTTTTATTTTGTTGTTATGTATTATGTTTTTATTCTTGCTTTGGTCTTATATTTATTTTTTGTAAACCAGCTCGGGTCCTTTTGGAGAGGGGGCGGGATATAAATAAAGATGATGATGATGATGATGCCTCAACATAAAGTTGTGTTGAAAGAGAAACCCCATCATTTCCAAGTTGTAGTTCAATAGAAGGTGCCAAGTTCAGAAAAACATTGGCAGGTCTTCACTTTTGTTTTTCCTGCAGAAAAAAAAAAATCTTTACAAAACAACATACTTACACTACAGTTGATTTTTCCCTAAGAGGCCATATATTTTTTCCAGTAGCCTGTGACAAATAAATTTTAACATGGTAAGTACAAGGACATTAGGACTCGCACAACTCTCATGCAGTCGTTAAGTGCTCTATATTTATCATTCCCAATTAATAATAAAGTAATTACTTATAGATTCCTCTTTCATTATTTACACCCCATCTCTCTAAAGGTATTGCTTCTTCATCCATTTTAAATTCCACTGAATGTTTATCTAAAGGTGTTTAAGCACTTGGGATGATATTCCTCTTTGGCAAAACCACACAGAAAATAGAAGAGCCCAGAGATGGGAGCAACAACTGAGGCCCTTTTACACTGCCATATAAAATCCAGATTATATGCTTTGAACTGGATTATATGGCAGAGCAGAATCATATAATCCAGTTCAAAGCAGATAATGTGGAATATCTGCTTAGATGGGGGTACCCAGGTTGAGACATGTCAAATTCCAATATCATGTTTAAGAATACCCATACTCTTACCATTCCTACCAAGTATTTTTCTTTAACAGGTTCTTCATAATGTGAGTTCCCTAATACGTAGTTTATCTAGTTATGCATAAATCTGGCATGAAACCACTGCTGATCTCACAGACCAGTATTATTCATGTGGAAACACCATTTGAGACTGACCAGCTTTGTGTGAAGGCTTTTCTCCATGGCTCCCATAAATTTCACCATTATAGCACCAAGTTTTCAAAATTCCATTTCCCAAATTCTGGAGACACACGGTTGTTAGACAGAAAGGGGGAGGTCCTGAAAGCAATATTCAAGAAATGAAGTAGGAAAGTCACAGTTAAATCCCACTGAGGCTCCTTCCACACAGCTGTATAAAATCCACATTGAACTGGATTATATGGCAGTGTGGACTCAGATAATCCAGTTCAAAGCACATATTGTGGATTTATCTGCCTTGATATTCTGGGTTATATGGCTGTGTGGAAGGGTACAGAGGGAAAGGGTGATGTATGGTGCAGGACCTATGTAGGCAGTCAAAAGGTGATAGAAGAAAATCAAGATCCCAGAGAACACCACTGATTTATCAAGTCCCCAGACAAGGTCCTGGCTGGACCCTTACATCTCTGATGGTCTGCTTGGTGTCTCCTGTATTTCACCCTCTTGTTGAGAAGTGAGGCTCTGTAAAGAGGTACCCTGAGCCTTGTAGTGAGTATTATGTCATCTCATTTTCAGTTCCATCAATTAATCACTTTTGTTTGAGTCCTGAAGTTGGTTCTTCCTTGTTCTGTTGAGCAGGACCTGGAGAGTGTGGAGCTCCTCATATTATGAGTGATCTGACTTTGGGGGTACATTAGAATTATGTAATCTTAGAGCTAGGAAAGAGACTAATGCATCACTTTCTTTGATCTAGGCTTGTTCCCTATTTGTACTTCAAGATCCTGCTACATCAGCTACGATAGATGCTTGAATATTTCCATGTTTTGAGGCTATCTGTTCCATTACTGAATAACATTCACTGATGAGGAATGTCCAGAGTTGGCCTCTGTCCCCCCAGATGGCACAAAAGCATCCTAGGATGCTTAGGATCTCATTATACTTGATCATTTTCTCATTTTAATCCACTTTAAATGCTGTGACTGCCTCCTGCAGAATTCTGAAGTTTGCTCATCCTGAGAAGCCCTGGGTCTCCCTAAACTACAAGCCCCAGAATTCTGCAAGGGGAAGTCAAAGCATTTAAAATGGATTGAAGTGAGAAAATGCTCAAGTGTGATGAGGCTCTTTTGTTGATCATCCTGTCTGATGAGCTGTTAGACCACCCTTGCAATGCCATAATACTTCCTATGGGACTTTCAGTTCAGCTCAAATCAAAGTAATTAATTTTTAGTTTTCCATAATGCAATATTACAAAGCATTCAATATAAGTTGCTTAACCATATTGCATTCTGAGAAATTCAAATTAGCCATCCCTTGGCTCCCATAGAAAGTAAGCAGCAACCAGGGCCGTAGCCAGAAACAAATTTCGGGAGGGTTTTTGAAAATTTCGGGGGGGGGGGGGGGTTGAACCCCTAGCACACATCTCTCCCCACTACAAACCTGTCAATATCTGCTTGAAATAGTGCCTGGAGGGACTCTTAATGTTTTGCGTCTCATAGACTTAGCATGGGGATTTGGTTAACCAGTTAAAATTCATGAGTAAACCAGGTTTTTTTATAACCTGAAACATTTCGGGGGGGGGGGTTGAACCCCTAAAACCGCCCCCTCGCTACAGGCCTGGCAGCAACTACTGTACTAGACACCGGGAGAGATGGTCCATAGTAGTCATTGTCACTGGGAATGATATCAACAATACTTCTGTGAAGACTACCTGAATCTACTCATCTGTCTTGATTTTTGCTCAGCTGCACCATCCCCCTAGCTGTGGCTTCATCATATCAGGGCATGGAGATTGTAAACCACTCTGTGAGTCCTTTTGTCGGAAGGGCAAAATAAAAATATTTTAAATGAATACCCTAAGCAATCAAAAGTGGTGGCCACAAATATGCAAATTCCCAAAGCTATGTGAATAATGTGTAACCTTCTGCATGATTGTTGCTGATCTGTGAGCACTACAGTGTCCCTGCTCTTCTGTGGAGTTAATGTCTTGATCAATCTTGAGGTCTAAAGAGATTCAAACTCCATGACACAGGCCTGTTGCCCTCTTTTCATATTCCGCCCTCCTCAGTAATTTTATCCATATTCTGATAGGTTGGTATAGAGAGAAGCCAAAGGGAAGGAAGATGATTTTTTGCTAAAGGTGACAATTCATTCTTCTGAGAATGGAAATGAAGGGCAGAGAATATCTAAAGCAAGGAAAAGATCAGTCTGAAATGCTATTCCAAGGTTCCCAAGTCAGTGTTATTTTTGGACTGAAAAAAATATTACAGTTCAAATGATGAAGAGTTATAGTTTGAAATGGAGGTTCCTGAAGTCTGGTTTCAAAAGGATGGATTTTTAAGGGTTTTCCTCTGACAGGCAGGAAAGCTTTGAAGTCCCTAAGCTGCCAGATGAGTTGAGGCTGGATCCTATGTTACATCCTACACAAAGCAACTGAAATTAATGTCAGGGAACACAGAGGCTTTAAAAAACAGCAAGTCTATCTTTCTTGCACCACCATGCAATCATACCTGTCCATTTTGGCAATTACATCAATCACATGAAGACAGCAGGCTGAACACATCACTGGGAAATAAGACAGAAAGGCCAGTATTTTTTTGCAAAGCAAGGGTCTTTTCACTTACAAATCTTGCTTTCTTGAGTGCATTTTCATATATACAAGTCTTAAATTGCCCTTGAATAATAATTTGGAAGATATTACAAGGAATGCAGGAATGCACAATCAAAACACTCTCAAAGGGTGGCCATCAAAGTTCTGTTTAAAAACTCTCAGGAAAGGAGACTCCAACACACTCTGAGGCAGCATATTCCACTGTTGAAGTTCTTCCTAATATTCAGGTGGAATCTCTGTTAAAAGTTCATTTTTACTTTGTTTATTTCACATGCTTTATGCATTCATGTAGAGACACCAAAGACCATAGGTCATCCCCTCTAGCTGATTATTTAAGGGTTTTTTTTGTTACAGTTGGGTTCATTCACTCTGTTTTCTCTATAGGAGTTGGGCTATTATTTCCAGCATGTGTACTCCTGCCCTCAAGAATGCTTTCCCTTCTCCACATAACCTAGTTTAAAACCTACCTGATCAGTATTATAAGACTCTTGGCAAAACAGCCATCTTTGTGAAACCAAAGACCATAGTTTAAGAAACCAATTGTTAAAGGAGATACAGAAGAGTTATCTGAGTTATCTGAGATAAAGGGGAGAGTCCCATCTTGGATAACTGAATGGCTTGGATAGGGCGAGGGCTTGCTGAGAGATGTCTCCCTGGATCTCCCTTGGCCAGGCCCTTGCTGGAGGAGGGGGTTTCCTCCAGCAATGGCCTGGCCAAGGAAAACCTGTGGCACACTCCTCACCCCTCGGAGGGATGCCTGTCCCTCCGAGGGGTGAGGAGCGTGCCACAGGTTTTCCTCTTCCAGGCCATTGCTGGAGGAAACTTTTTCCTCCGGCAAGGGCCTGGCTGAGGGAGATCCAGGGAGACGTCCCTCGGTGAGCCCTTGCCCCTTGGGAGGCAACCCATGAGTGCTGCTGCCTAACAGCGCTCGTGGGCTGCTTCCCAAGGGGTGAGGGCTCGGCCCAGGGAGGCAGCCCATGAGCGCTACTGCAGCAGCAATTGCAGGCGCTTCAGGGCACTTCCTCCTCCCTCTCCCTCTCCTTCTCTCGAGCTCCCTTCACTTGAGAGAAGGGGAGCGAGAGGCGGGGCACTTCCAGGGTGCTTCCTCCTCCCTCTCCTTCTCCTTTTCTCGAGCTTCCTTCACTCAAGAAAAGGAGAGGGAGAGGAAGGGGCGCCCCCAGTGATGCCTCAGATAAAGCGGATCTCGGTTAACTGGAACTCAGTTAACCGGGGCTCTACTGTAGTTTTGAATAGGCATTGTAGCTCCAAGTTCATGGAATGATCATTCTATTTCTAAGTGTCAAATTCCTCCCAATGTCTACCTCTTTCTCAGGGCACTTCCAGACAGGCATTTAATATGGGTGGAAATGGGTTAAAATAACCCATTGTTGCCAGCATTCCTGTACCCACACCTTCCCCCAAAACTCGAGCTTTCCCAGGTGAGTGTCCCCATGCCATCCCGAAAACTTTTGGGATAGTATCAGGCCAAAAGCCTTAAAAATAAAGAAAACTTACCCGGCCACCTTCTGATGTGTAAAAATGATGTGCCAGGAGGCCGGGGGAAGTGGGGAGAGGAGCAATTTGCCGCCCCCCTCGGTTAGTAAGTTTTTAGTTATTTTAAGGGCTTGGGGGGCAGTTGGGAAGGGGATGGGTGCCCTCCTTGTTTCTCCAGGCTTTTGGAAGTCTGAAGAAACAAGATGCATGTGGGGACTGACCCCCAGGAGGACCCGGTAGTGAGTCCCCACAGGGTCCATACCCCATGAGACCTGGGCCTTTTAGGAAGGCCTGAGTTTAATGGGGTATCTAATTAATTCAGGACAATCAGGGTTTTCCTGCTGTGTCCCAAATAATCCTTTTACCTGAGGCGTTGTTTGGAAACCACATTTTGGGCCCTGTCTGGAAGGTTTCTCATGCTTCTCTTCTTCACTACATACAAGAAAATCCCATGTTCCCTAATATGCTGAAGCAGGCCTCAAGCTGCTAGACCTTTTTTTCTAACAGGGCAATCATCTTGCATGTGTTACAGGTGTAGCTAACCACATTCTCAACAAGAACATGGATGTATAATAGCTGTTGCAGGTGATTGCTCTTCCAGGTTCAGTAGTCTTAATTAGGAACTCTGGTTCGCCCTTTCAAAATTCATCATCATAGGCTATCACTCACGGCTGAGTATGATTGCCTTCCAAGTATAGGGTCTTAGCGATGGGTACATAGAAACCTTTTCTTGATCCATATGTTCTTTCACAGTGAGGACATTGGTTTCCAGATGGAAGGTGGTTCTGACAAGGGTTGGCTTGACCCACCTTCCTCTTGACACTTTCTTTCACCCCCATTCGTTCCTCTTTGAGATCCACAGATCCATTTCACCACCCTCCCTTTCACCCCCATTCGTTCCTCTACGAGATCCACAGCACTGGTGGTAATAGCTGACTGCTAGTTCAACACTTGAGCCCAGGCCTTCCCAGTTCTCTGTGTCTATGCCACAGTTTTTAAGGTTAGCTTTGAGTCCATATTTAAATCTCTTTTCCTCTCCACCAACATTCCATTTTCTGTTATTGAATTGAGAGCATAGTAACTGCTTTGGGAGATGGTGATCCAGTCTTTGGACAATACAACATGTCCTGTCCAGCGAAATTGATGGCAGAGGATCATCACTTCAGTGCTGGTGCTCTTTGCTTCTTCCAGAACACTGACATTTGCCCACCTGTCTTTTAAAGAGATTTGCAGGATTTCTCAGGGGCAACGCTGATAGAATCATTTCAGGAGTTGAGAGTGATGTTTGTAGATGGCACACGTTTTGCAAGAGTGTAGCAGGTTTAGAAGGACAATAGCTTTATAAACAAGCATCTTAGTATCCATACAAATGTCCCAATCCTCAAACAATCTCTACTTCATTCAAAAAAAACCCCCTGCACTTGTAGAGCTCAGATGGTGTTGTATTTCGGTGTGGATGTTGACTTTTATGGAGAGGGAACTGGCCAAGTTAGCAAAAATGTTCAACATTTTATAATGTTACACCATTAAGCTTTATTTTTGGAACTGCAGAAGGATTGGTTGATGCCCGCTGATAAGCACTTCAGTTTTCTCGATGTTCTTCAAGAGGCCAAGCTTTTTGTATGTTTCTAAAAAGGTGTTTGTAGGTCTTCTTCTGAACTATATTGCCATCAGCATATTGAAGTTCTATAACAGATGTGGTTGTGACTTTGGTTTTGGCTTTCAGTTTGCTGGGGTTAAATAGCTTGCCATCTGTTTCCATGCTGGTGGGAAGATTCTCATCAACAAGATACAACTCACAAAAAATGCATGTTGACCTTGACTGTTCGCCAAGAGAGTATTGTTAAGATCCATGGACTGGGGCTGCTAGAGAGCTAGTGATTCCTAGTTCTCTCCCATCCAGGCCTCTGACTCATGTCCTTTCAGCAGATGCTCTGCCCCTATGAGACCTCGTGCTCGGGCAGAAGACATGCAGGTAAAGGTAAAGGTTTGCCCTGACATTAAATCTAGTCGTGTCTGACTCTGGAGGGTTAGTGCTCATCTCCATTTCTAAGCCGAAGAGCTAGCATTGTCTCCAAGGTCATGTGGCCAGCATGACTGCATGGACGGCCGTTACCTTCCCGCCGGAACGGTACCTATTGAACTACTCATATGTGCATGCTTTCAAACTGCTAGGTTTGCAGAAGCTCAGGCTGACAGTGGGCGCTCACCCCCTCCCCGGATTCGAACTGCCACCCTTTCAATCCACATGTTCAACAGCTCAGCGGTTTAACCTTCTGTGCCACTGGGGACATGTACCTATACACAAAAGAATAATAGAGCATTAACAAGCACGTAAGCAAGCTTCCACTTAGCTCACACAAACAATTAGATTTAACCCAACAGATACAAGCTCACCAAAACATAGTGGGATAACAGAACATTAACAAGCACACTAGAGGTGTCCTGACAAGCACTCCACATTTTCTGATATCAGATTCGAGCCCTATATGGGATATAGTCTGATCAGCTGCAACATTTTTTGGGGCTTGTTCTGAACCTTCTGGTGAATTTCTAGCTGAATGTGAGCTGCAGCAAGCATTAGAGGTGTATGTTTTGTGGACACCCTGTCCTTAAGCCTCAAGCCATTATAGTGCCTATGTAGAGCTGCCCTCAGTTGGTGTATGTTTTGTGGACACCCTTTCCTTAAGCCTCAAGCCATTATAGTGCCCCCAGTCATGACAGACTCTGTGTATAGGTTGTAATATTTTAAGAGACACAAGGGAGACTTTCTGTAGAGGGTGGGGCCCTTGGTGCTGTGGGTGAGTAGAAGGAGGAACGTGACTTTCAGGGAAGGGAATAATCTCTGTTGCATTTTCTTGATGGGAGATTTATTATGGAACATACTATCAGCTAATCACAGTTGGATATTAAATAATCAGAGTACCTGGGGAAATCATATTTTTATGTAGAATAAAGCAATCTTCCATTGCCCATTGATCTGTAAAGAGAGACTATATTATGAATTCTAGAATGGTAATAGTGACTACAAACGTCACTCTCTTTGTGTTTGTATATTTTTACAGAAAAAAAAAGAAAGCTGGTAAAGTAAGAGGCTCAGTGATCAATTCTACTGGGTCTGTCTTTTCTGCTGTAATTTATTAGTAAATAACACAATTGCTAAATTGTGGCAATTCCCTCCCAAGTGCCATTTCTATTTTGAATCTTTTTTGAAGTCTTGCCTCTGATATATGCAGACGACACATGTGATGCTAATCTGTTAATATAGCAGCGATGATTCCAACAGGCTCTGTTAAACAGATCATCTAATTATCAACCATTTGAAAATTGAGGTCTAGGTCATCCTCCTCCTATGCTGATGATTCTCTTTTAACTGGTGGCAAAGGACAGTTCCTTGATACCCCACTCCCTTCACCATGTAAAGTGTGCAGGAAGCACATGGAAGCAGACGTTTATCTGATACTTGCAATATCCCCTCCCCACTTTTGGAGAAGGAGAGAATCACAGAAATCATATTTTTCATCTCTATGTGAAGTTGTTGCAGCACATGTTCAAGCATACAGTATATGAACTGCACCACTACCAAGCAGACTGAAGCATTTGTCTCAGGTGGCAGTTGCTGGAGCAGTAGTGGAAACCTTCCTAGCCACTTTTTCTGGGCCTCCATACTGATCTGTTGCTTTCAGGTGTGTTAGAGGAGGTTACTTTGTATGTGCCTTTCCTTCTCACCACTTTATTCTCACAATAACCTGGTGAAGAAGATGACCATGAGTGGCCTGCTGAGCTGTTTGGATCAATGGGGACTTGAACATGGATATTTTGAGTCTCAATGCAACAGTAACTACTGCACCACAATACCAGTATATAAATAAGTATTCATATGTGCAGCTTTCCTCTTTTTTGGCCTATCCATTTTTTGATCTCAGGTTTCCCATTTTATTTCAAAAAATAATCCACAGTTAGGCTTCTTTATCAACTGAGTAATTTTCTAAGGAATGTTGTACTGAAATTTGGCCTACTCTTTCTCTTTCAAGCAAATTTATCCTCAAGCTTTGGGGAGTTGACATTACTACATTAATACCTTTTGTTTATCCATAATTAAACATTTTGGAAATATTTCAGATGTGCCAGGGATAGAATCCCATTCAACTGTTTTGCTTCCACATTTAGTGATTGCATTACAGATACATACAGTTTTAAAGTTCTGTTCACTCAGTATCACTGACCCCATTTTGGATTCCAACTTCTTCTGAAACCAACTTCAGAAATTGTTTTGCTTTTTAGATACTTCAGCTGTTAAATGTTTTCAGCTGCCCTTGACTTTTCTAAGCCTTTTTAGTCATGTCCCTCTACTAAAGCAATTTACATAATATAATACAATAATTGCAACAATTAGTGAGTGACCTCACACATACAGTATGCCATTGGTGGAGGGACTGGCACAGGATTCCAGCTTTTGTTCCATTTCATTTTTTCCAGGAAATCCCTCTTGTCTTCTATAAAATGGCTCTCACAAGGAGATCGGACATCAGTGCATATCACAGCATATGTATTGCTTATCCAAAGCCTACAGTGCTCCATATTTTTGATATTTTCAGATTCTGAAGTATTGCATATAAATAATGAGATATCTTGGAGACAGGATCCAAATCCAAACACACAGTTAATTTATGTTTCATATATATCTTGTACACATTCTCTTAAGGTAATTGTAGAAACAATATTTTAAAACATTTTTTACATGAGACAAAGTTTGTATACTTTGAACCACCAAAAAGCAATGATAATTCTATTTTTGCCACCCATGTAGACAATTTTGGATTTTTTTAGTATTTAGTATTTTTGGAATTCTTGATAAGGGATACTTAACCTGAATTACATATGATTTTTACAAAGTACTACACCACCATCCCAGAGATGTTCTTGGTACCATTCATGCCTGTTGTTGATGAACCAGTCTGCATATGTACAAAGAGGCTCAGCTCCAGAAGGTTGGCTACCAGGTGACAAACCTAACAAGCAACTGTTAACACAAGGGATGGAATGAAGCAGTTATGATGTGTTGGTGGGTGACTACCCAATTTTATAAAATCATGGATTTCTGAGTTATTTAGTGAATAACATGACGTAAAAGTATAATGAGATTTTTGTTGGCTCTGCTCAAACTTTCATCTGGTTCAGAACCCTGGCCTACTAGATACATCTAGAAATCCAGAAGGAAGATCTTAAAACCAATAACTTTCTCTTGCTGTCATATTTAGTGGCATACTGAATACTGTGTTGGTTCTGATTGTTTATAGTGCAAATTGGATGTAAATTTGAATGGCATAAGAATTGTTTCTAAATTTATTTTCTGATGTTTTTATATTTCTGCTTAAACATTGTCAATTAGTTTGATGAGTATGTCAACATTCCACTTCAGTGTTATCAATGACTGGAGTGAACAGCCTGTCAACAGTCTGAGATTTTCTCTGTTTTTGATGTAGCAGGTACTGGCAGGTAACCCCTGAAAATATTTCTGTAAGCAGTCACAGTTGGAAGTAAATCTCAGCGGAATTAGGAGGTCTTAATTGCAAGTGTGAAAGATAAATAGATTAATAGATGATTGATAGATGATTGTGTATGCGTTTGTGTGTACCTGTGTGTGTGAGTATGTGTGTGAGAGGGATTGAGAGAGATCAAGAATATGTTCTGGAAAGAAAAAATTGTGAACTTCCTATGTAAAACTCATTTCAATTTTGATTTTTTTTCCTCTTTACAGTATTGCCTATTTTTTGCATATCTGAAATATGGTTCCATTACATTTTCTCAGAAAGAAATACAATACAAGTTCTTTGGCAGGAGAGTTAAACCACAAAAAGATATGTTTCTGTCTCTCAACGAACTAGCCTTTTACCTTCACCCACAGAATCATCCAAATTGGTCAGTGCTTCTTGTACAGAGAACAAATCCTTCGTTCATTTCCTCTGCTCTTATGCTCATACAGCCTGAGCTTTATTCTTTTCTCTTAGTCAAGACAAATAACAGTACACAAGAAATAAAAGAGTGAATTTAGACCCAGCGGGAAGGAGGGGGGAATCCGTCATTTTAAGTATGTTTGTTTTGTAATGTTACCAACAATAGACTTTCAAAAATTATTTTTAAATAAACACACCATGAAACGAAGTTGTCTTAAAGCCTCAAACCAGTTTGATTTAACAGTCTCGGTGTGTCAGGAGCGTGGTTTATTGCAAGTGGCGTCGCTTTCGCGTTTCAAAGGGGACCCTGGGGCCATCTTGGTTTATCTCCATTTCAAAGTGGCACAGGGAATGATCAAAAGTAAAAACAACAAGGGAAATAAAGGAATAGAGCACCAGGCAGGATTCTAATAGAATTATGTTAATTAAGAAATGCCAGGAAGCACAATCTTTCTACCCACTGTGCATAGTCTCTCTCTTTCTTTCTGGCATAATACCTAAGAGGTAAGAAGAAATACATACACAACAATATTTTTTCTGTTCCAGACATGCACTTGATGAACTTGAGAAGGTATCTCACTCCACCCAATACTAATCGATGTCATTCAGAGCAGCGCTGAGCCTTCAACATTAAAACAACAGTCTTCCTGGAAAGGGGCAGGGTCCATAGCTTATTTGTAGGAACACCTATCTTGCATACATTCATGTCCCAAAGTCAATTTAGCATCTCCATTTAGAGCTAAGAAATAATCCCACTTTCAATAAAAGACGTTACTTTAGTGTTGTCAATGCTGATCTACATAGATTAATAGGCTTGTGTAAGGATTTGGAGTGGTCGGTTCCCTTCAGCCAATCTGGCTTGTTTGGCTTGGCCGGATGGCTGTAATGGCAAGGGACCAGCCATCACGTTTTCCTGTCCATAACGGGACCATGTGGCAGCCAATCATGGCTCCTCCTCCTCCCCATTCGGCATCACAGGTGCATCCTGGCTTCAGTGTATTTTTTGGCTTGGCTTCTGTCTTGGCCTCTCTCTTGAATCTTTTTGAGTTTCCTTTATTTTCTTGATTCTTTTTATTTAATTGGACTGGCTGGGAGTTGGGAACGTGGGGGATGGGTGGGTGGGGTGTGCACATGTGTGTGTCACCCTTTTAGCTTTTTTCTCCTCTCCTGCACTCTTACAGAAAATACTTCTAAAAGATAATAATAATTATTAATACTAGTAATCCCAGAAAGCAAAAAGAAAAGCCTAATTCTCAGAAAACTACTAACACCTAGTTACCTCTCTTCTAAAGTACAAAGTAGAAACAGCTTTAGGAAGCATTAAACCCAAAGCAGAAAGGTGTGAGGGGAAAAAAGGCAGGTACCACTTCAGGCAGAGCTTGCAGTGCAAATCAAGAGAAAAGAGAGGGGTTTTAAAAGGAAGCCCAGGGTAGGATAGCTCCGCTCTTCTTTCCCTGGGAAATGGGAAGCCTCCTTAAAATGCCTTGGAAAGCTGTGTGCAGGAAGAGAGCATGGCCCGCAGCACCTAGTGCCTGTCTCCTCTAGAGTAGAAACAGCTTTAACTAAACATTAAACCCAGGTCTCCTCTAAGGATCAAAGGGAAAGGATAATAGAAAGAGTGGTATCTTAAGCCCTTTCTTTAAACCCAGGTATCTTGGGAAAGGATTGCAGAAATAGTGATATCCTAACTCTGATGCTTTTTAATCCAGGTCTTAATGAAGGCTATAAGGACAAATGATGCCATTCCCTCAAATGATGGGAAGGGGAGCCCAGGGAGCCCCTCATTGCCACCAATGTGCCGGATCTGGCTGTATTTATTGGACCAAAAAACAGCCATCTGGCTACCTGCTGTTTTCAGGAGGCACGCAAAAACAGATTTGGGGGTCTACCGCTATCTGGCCAGCAGAAACAGATCAAGGTTCAGCCGAAATGCACAAGCCTATAGATTAGTACACTAAATAACAACCTCCTGTATCCCTATGATGAAATCAAAGGTCTATATCTAGTTATAGCCAGAGAGATTTTTCTGGGAAGTTCACAACCCAGACATAGTAGAATTCACTTTTCTATGCTGTTTTGTTTTTCTTATCTGGTCACTTATTCTGTATTGCCCATGAATATAGAAGTTCCATTTTAGAGCTCATGAGTGTCAACCATCTTTAGATCAAGCTCATGTCAAAGCTTCCAGGGATGAGCTATATGGCATGAGAATTTCTAGGCATTAAAAAGTCTGTGAGAGTTTGAGAGAGGCTTTCATAGTTTCTGTCATATAATGGATACTTCAACTGGATTCCAAATCTTTGACTATCGGTTTTTTACAGATACAAGCATGATATCAGAAAAATACAGCTCTTGCCACCCTTGTATCAAGATTGCATCTACATAATTATGCATCAAGGACTGGTTGCAAAATGACAAAGCAGGTTGTAACAGATGTTCACTGTCCAGGCACATTGTATATTATCTGAGGCCTCAACTACATTGCTATTATAATACAAATTAAACTGGATTGTAACACAATGTAGACTCATAAATCCAATTCAGTGCAGTTCAATATGCATTATATGAGTCTACGCTGACTATATAATGCAGTTCAAACTGCATTATATAGCAGTGTAGATCCTGCCTGAGACCCCATATATAAAAGTGGTTTTTTTATATCAGCTGTACAGACAGAAAAAGTTTTTATTTGAACCACAATTCTTAGAATCCCAGAGCTAGCATATTGTAACTTGAGGGCTATTGCAATTCCTGTACTGTAATGAGGGCCCTGATCATACATTCATTTCTACCTCTGACTTATGGAGAGGGCAGAGAAAGGACAAAGCTCATGTTGTCAGCTAATGGCTACCTCCCTGGGGTAGTTCTCACAATCCCTCCCTTCACTGAGGCACTGAAAGTTATGGTCACAATACATCCAAACAGGGCTGTGAGTCTTTCAGCTATGAAGTATTCCTGCCTTCTAGCGTGTCAGCTCGGATTTAACTCCCTTGATCCAAATTTTGTGCTTTGCATAAAACTCCATATGCCAATTTATATTTATTGCTGTGTGCCCTTCAAGTCATATCTGGCATACAGCAAACCTATCATAGGATATTCTAGGCAGGATTTTTTAGAGGGCCTTTGCTTTTGCCTGCCTCTGAGGTTGAGAGAGTTGGACTTGCCCAAGACTATCAAGTGGATTCCCATGTCTGAATTGAACCCTGACCTCCAGATTCATAGTGAAACCACTGCACAACATTGGCTCCCTAAATTAATATGTACAGTTGCTGAATTTTATAATTCAAGCGGGTCAACAATACACCTTTGATCCAAGTGGAGAAGATTGTGGCCCAGCGGGCCAGTGCTGTTCAGGTACTACATGCAGCACCTTTTCTATCTACCTCACCCATGGGTTTTACAATTTTTGTGCCTTGCACTTTGGCCCAGCTTGCCTTCATTTTAAAGTTTGTACTGTTTTTACACTTCGTTTTATTATGTCATTGTTGCCATGTTTTGTTTTATTTTGTTATTGTATGGACACTCTATTGGTTGCTGACGTGTGCCTTGTTTGTATTTAATGATGTTTTATTGTAATTATTTGGGCTTGGCCCCGTGTTAGCCGCCCTGAATCCCTTTGGGGAAATGGAGGTGGGATACAAAAATAAAGCTATTATTATTATTATTATTATTATTATTATTATTATTATTATTATTATTATTATTATTTTAATATGACACAGCAAACAAGATAGATATGCTGGATTTCGTTTCACAAAATCACAAGTCGAACACTTCCCAAGTGTCTAGGACTATGTGATGTATTTTCAGATGATGCGTGCAGATCCCAGTAGGGTGGCCTTTTGCAGTTGGCAGATCGTAATTTTGTCAATGTCTATTGTTTCCAAATGCCGGCTGAGATCTTTTGGGACGGCACCCAGTGTGCCCATCACCACCGGGACCACCTGCACTGGTTTCTGCCAGAGTCTTTGAAGTTCAATCTTGAGGTCCCGATAGCAGTTTTTTGAACTTCAAAGACTCTGGCAGAAACCCCAGTATGCAGGCCTCTCCCTATCCCACTTCTTATTCCTTGACATTCTTTATTTTTCAATATATTGTGGACTGGAAACCTCTTCAAAACAAGTTGTCTTTTAAAAAGGGGATGCCCCATTAAAAAAAAATAGGGAGACACCAGTATCTGTCCTCTGGCCACTTCCCTTTGATGACGAAGTTTTATTACAGATCAGAATCAGGCCATAGGCTGATCTTGCTACAATGGAAGAAAGATTTCCACCTTTCTTTCAGAAAAGTAGAAATAATGGTATTAGAAGAAGCTGGATTTTAAAAAATCACCTTAAACTGAAACCAGATTGTGTTGAGTAGACTGCTGTTTTGCTATTTCACCTACTACCGTTTCTTCCCCACCCCTCATCAATTGTATGACATTTCCAGAACCCTTAGATCACCTGTTTTGAAAACCAAGCAAGGTTGCTAGGTGACCACACTACAGTTCCTCCTCATAATGTTTATCCAAGCACTTGAAAAGCAAGGAAATGAATAGCTATGGGCCTTCAGAATCTTCTACCAGCCCACATAACAAAAAGAAACACATAATTCTCATTTAGAATATAGAATGTTGTAGCCACCCAAACCTTGACGTTCAAGCTGGTGAGGTTAAATTTAATTGTATTATTCTCATCATCTCTGTTTCAGTAGCTAAGTTGGATTTTTTTAAGTTTGAAGATAATATTAAAAGAGAACTGTGTTATCAGCTACAAGGTAAGACAAAAGACATATCTCAATTTATTTTGAGCTAAGGTAGATCAGCAGGAATTTGTGATCCCCAAATGTTTGATATTGTAGACTGGGATGTCATATCCCACTCCATTCCATAAACATATTTAAAAGAACCCTTTTACACCCATCGACAATTGGAGTGGGTGGTGGAGAAGCTTGAGGGATTGTCCTCGGGGTGTGTACACTTCTTGAGTCCATTGCAACCTTACAGAATTGTTGGCAATTACTGTAGAGGAAAAACAGTGTAAGGTGGTGGTTCTCAACCTGTGGGTCCCCATGTGTTTTGGCCTACACCTCCCAGAAATCTCAGCCAGTTTACTAGCTGTTAGGATTTCTGGGAGTTGAAGGCCAAAACATCTGGGGACCCACAGGTTGAGGCTCATTGGTGTAGGGCAGTACAAAACAACTTATTCTGTATTCCTTCACCTCTTTTTCGATAAGCACAGAGATTAAATACTATCATCCATTCTGGAGCAAAAATTAGTCGTCCCCCCACCCCACCATCTGTTGAAGAAAATTTTGATGGGATATTTGTCCATCATCCCCACCCCTGGGATCTTGTGGGTTGGTCAACATGACCTAACCACCCTGGCAGTTGACCATCTCTGTTAGAGTTTGAGAGAGACAGAGGCTAATTCCTACTATGTCCTACCTGATATTTTTAAATCAGAGATGCCAAGAATTGAAGCTGTCAGGCTACCACAGAGCTATAGTCCCAACTCCATGTAATGTTTGTTCCCTGAGCATTCCACATCTTCCTGCTTCCCCTTCCTTCAAAGTCATTCTCATTATCCCAGAAATATGTTTCTCCATTTTAAACAATCCCCTATCTCTCTCCATGAAAACCAATGGCTTCAGTGTTGGACTGGGACTCCGGGAGACCAGGACAGTCATTCCAGCTCAGCCATAGGAGGCCATTTTGTGACTCTGAGCAAGCTACATTTTCCAGCCCTAGGCCAGTGGCAAACTTTCTCTGAATAAATCTTGCAGAAAAAGCCCTTGGAGAAAGTCACTATAGGTTGGACTTAACTTGAAGAAAGAACACTTTTTCTATCATGATTCTCAATCACTGCACACTTCACATTTTCTTAACACCCCTTCTACTTCTTATTGGTTCCCTCAATTTTAGGTTTCTTTTCTCCTTTTTCATCATGGGTGCCAGAATGGATTGATCTCTGCCCCCATCTGCCTGCCAGCCAGACCTCCATCTCTTCCTTTTAATAAATTAGTCCATATAAAAGAATTTCAAACTGTAAATAACTGTTGCCAGTTAATATTTTGAATATAAACCATAATTTAATTCTCTAAATATATGCTGGAATTCTGCCCCATAACAGAATTCTTGGTTAAGTGTCTTTAATTTTCAATTGTGCCTTTACTCGCTTAGTGCTCAGTGTTCAGAGATCCCTACACATGGCAGATGAACAAATTTGAAAGCTCACATATTCATTCAAACCTGCAACTTTGGGAGCAAGTGTGCAGCTTTCTTCAGAGAAGGCCTGGTGGGCATAATGCAACAGGTACAAGCAGCCATACGGTTTAGACATTTCTCACCTTTAATTCCTTGGCAAGTCTAATTTTATCTTTTTGCCATTGCTCATGACAATCAAATAAAAGTCTTCCAGGTTTGCTATATAATGGGAGTCTGGATTTGGTCTAGATCAGGGATCCCCAAACTTTTTAAACAGGGGGCCAGTTCACGATCCTTCAGACTGTTGGAGGGCCGGACTATAGTTGGCTACCAAGCAATAATTAATAATAATAATAATAATAATAATAATAATAATAATGAAAAAGAGGGTTAGAAGAGACCCCTTGGGCCTTTTAGTCCAACCCTCTTCTGCCTTTCTGCACCAAAAGGCACAAGCAAAGCACCCCTGAAAGATGGCCACCCAGCCTCAATGTTAATAATAATAATAATAATAATAATAATAATAATAATAATAATAATAATAATAATAAATTAAATAATAATAATAATAATAATAAAGAGGGTTGGAAGAGACCCCTTGGGTCATTTAGCCCAACCCCCTTCTACCCTTGTGCTGTGGGGGCCGAATAAATGGCTTCAATGGGCCGCATCCGGCCCCCGGGCCTTAGTTTGGGGACCCCTGCTTTAGAGTATTTTGGCAGGACCATATGAGATGTAAGATCCTTGGGGAAAGAGAAACCTGGCCCTCAGTGATGACCTGTAGATGTTTTTGCACTGCAGTTCTCAGAATCCACCAACCAGCACAGCCTCTGATATTTTTACTTTGAAAAGTTCATTTCACAGTGCCATGTGGATATGCCAGAAGATCATGTATGTTCATTTGCTGAGCAGACATCTGTGGTAGTATCTGACCAAAGTTTCTGTAAAAGTTGCAGCATTTAAGATATATCATTTGTTCTAGGCTGGATTATTTCAAGGCTTGATGTTTTGCAGGTTTTCCATCATGCCCCCATGAATGGATCATGTTTCAGGAGAAATGCTACTATTATGACCAAAACCAAGACACTTGGACAAATGCCAGGGGCACCTGCCATGACCTGGGTGCAGACTTAGTAGTGATTGGCAGTGAGGAGGAACAGGTGAGCTTTCTCTGTGTGTCTCCTGTAGTAAATGGAACAAATACCAGAGGACAACTATGTTCTCTTGAGTATGTCAGCTACTAAAATCCATTTAATAAATACATTTATTAAAGGTTATTCCATGCTTTTCAGAGAAGTAGATTAGATTCTCCTTCAAGAGTTTGCTAGCAGATATTGTCAAGGAAAACACATTTCTATTACAGTAGAGTTTCACTTATCCAACATTCACTTATCCAACGTTCTGGATTATCCAACGCATTTTTGTAGTCAGTGTTTTCAACACATTGTGATATTTCGTAAATATTCGTAAATACAAATAATTACTACGTAGCATTACGACATATTAAACTACTTTTTCTGTCAAATTTGTTGTATAACATGATGTTTTGGTGCTTAATTTGTAAAATCATAACCTAATTTGATGTTTAATAGGCTTCTCCTTAATCTCTCCTTATTATCCAACATATTCGCTTATCCAATGTTCTGCCAGTCCGTTTATGTTGGATAAGTGAGACTCGACTGTATTTGCTATTTCTGCTATTCTTCCTCCTGGCAACAAATAGAGCAGCAGTATTTTTGCAAGTTGTGTCATTAGTTTTGTGGAAATTTGAAGTTTTAGGTCCTTCTTTCCTTTCATTTGAGAGCATTACTTTGAAAAGGTTTGTGTTTTATGTTGTTCGTGCAGAATAAAGGACTCCTTTGTCCTACAAATGTTATTTGTGAATTTTCCACCAGACGTAGGATGAATAAACACCTGCAAAATAATTTGTCCTTATCCCAATCCCAGTTTGGTTGTGGCATACACACACACACACACACACAACACTTTTATGAAAAGGGAAAAAAAACCTTTTTCTTTACACATGTGCCTAGCATTCAGAGTAGGGAATCGGAGTGGAATTGGGATGGTGGTGATTGGAGGATGGGGCAGATTGTTGGGTAGTTAACTAGGTTTGGGAAGCATGGTGCTGCCATTTTTTACATTTAGTAAAATGTCAAAACTTAGCAGGGTTTCTCAAATGGAAGTGTCCCTTTATGAACTAGCATTCAGTGTATGTATGAATGGGAGATGGGTAAAGTCCATGGTAAGTCCCAGAGGGGTTTACCTTGGCATTCATGTCCCACAAGCATGTTAGACTTCATCCCACTAAACATGTCAAGTGTATGGAAGAGTAGATTACCATACAGCTTAGGCATACTTTGTTTTGAAATTGAATGGATGGTTTTCCTACCTCCATCACACACTAGCAAACTATCTGTTTTATTCAGGAATTCTCAATTGATTTGCCATCACATTGTAGAGAGTTGTTCCTGCCCATTGTCCTGCCCCTGTTTTCTTTGTGAAAAGAAACACTTCCTCTCCTGGATTATGATTTTTGTTCTTCGGTTATAAATGTAATTTCCTAATTGGTTTATTAAACTGCAAAAACTTTGTCCATGAAGGAGGGACATTCTGCTATAGCACATTTTGCTCTAGTTTCTCAGTGACAGAATATCTTGTAGAGCAGGGGTCCCCAAACTTTTTAAGCCGAGGGCCGGTCCACAATCCTTCAGACTGTTGAGGGGCCGGATTATCATTTGAAAAAAATACAAATAAATTCCGATGCACACTGCATATGTCTTATTTGTAGTGCAAAAACAACAACAACAACAACAACAACAACAACAATGAAAGAACAATACAATATTTAAAAATAAAAACAATTTTAACCAACATACATTTATCAGGATTTCAATGGGAAGTGTGGTCCTGCTTCTGGCCAATGAGATAGTCAAGTTAATTAGGGTTGTTGTTGTTGTTGTTGTTGTTGTTGTGTGCCTTCAAGTCATTTCAGACTTTGGGTGAGCCTAAGTCTAAAATTTATTTATTTATTTATTTATTATTTACTGTATTTATTTACTACATTTGTATCACACCCTTCTCACCCCAAAGGGGACTCAGAGTGGCTTACAAAGTATATGTACATACAATATATTATATTATTAGCATAGCACAATATCAGCATTATATATTACTATATTGAACTATACCACTATACTGTAATATTATTAGTAATATTATATGTAATATAGAATATATAATTAATATTATTATATGGTATTATTAGTGTTATATTGTATTACATTATAATATTATTATCAATATTATATGTATATACAATATATTATATTATAAAACTGAGGGCGAGGGCCAGGTAAATGACCTCGGAGGGCCGCATCCGGCCCCCGGGCCTTAGTTTGGGGACCCCTGGTCTAGATCATGGAAACTTGGTTTTTCAATTTGGTTTTTCAGTTGCTATTAACAGGAGGGAGAGATAAGAATATTAACAAGCTGGGAGGATTTTAGACAATGAGAGCTCTTTCCTGTTCTAAACCACATCTCTTGGGGAGCCATTACAGCTGCCCACTAAACCTTCATCTTTCCTTGTGAATGCCAGAGGAATCCTTAAGAAATGATTGTTAAACATGTTCTAATTCTGAATAAGGAGGCTGACCTGGTATATATTAAAGCGATGTGGTGTACACCTGAGACCTACTGTTGCTAGATAGCTACTTGGAATTGGGCGGGGAGAGAAAACACATTCATAACCATCCCAATATCTTTAACAGGGTTCATATTCAAGATACAGGTACAGCATATATGTGTATCTGGCTTCAGGGAACAGAAGGATCCTGCTGGTATACTGACAAACCTGACATTTAAATGGTTTCCTGCTAATGAGATGAGTGTAGTTTGGTTAAGCAGACAAATGTCCCCAAGGTATTGGTGAACCTTTTCAGATGGAGGTCTACCTAACACAGTGGTTCTCAACCTGGGGTTCCCAGATGTTTTTGGCCTTCAACTTCCAGAAATCCTATCAGCTGGTAAACTGGCTGTGATTTCTGGGTGTTGTAGGCCAAAACACCTGGGGACCCACAGGTTGAAAACCACTGACCTAACACATTCTTTTTAAGGATATGGTAGCCATTGACTTATTGCCACTGAATATGCCATTCATCTTCAGTCATTAGTGACACTCAGATTGATGAGAGTTCCAAGTTTATTTTCTTTGTCATGGGTGAATCTGCATAAAACTGGGCTTGTGCTTCAACGTGTGAGGATTCTCTACCAATTATGAACCTAAAAGATTTTCACACCCCCTTGAGAAACCATTTAACTGTTATTGCTGGACACTCTGTGCAAGTCTTGTTGATATATGGAACAGGACACTGATTGGATATATTAACTCATGACAGCTCATAGATGCATTCTCTTTTAGCTCTTGAGTTCAGCCTCTTCATGTTGTGATTTAAGAGCAACAATCCAGCAGGGATGATGGTTTGAACAAAATTTGAGGAAGACTTGCATTGAGTTTTAATGTCACTAAACCCTGCTTAGAACTCATGGAAAGATCAACTCTGTGAGTGATAGTATTAGGCATTAAATATGACTTTCCTTTTTGCCTCCCCTATATGTACACAGCCATGTCCAGGACATCCCCTCCCTTAGTTTCCACTGAGCATGCCGCACTCTAATGTTAGCAAACTGAACATTGGAGAGGATTTCAGCAGGTGCTTATTGTTTCCTAGTTGTAGGGAAAACGACACTTGCACAGGCTCTGGTAACCCAAATTGTCACTAACATTTAACTAGGCATGGTCAGAAAGATTAGCATTCCTATTCAAATGCTTACCAGTGAGTTCAGGATGACCTCTCATTGCTCCCATTTGCTTCCCTGGTACAGGATAGTGAAGAGAGAGGAAAAACTGGGAACTTCCTAGATCCTATCATAGTCCCATAATTTTCCATAGAAGACTAACGGCATTTGCAAAGAGGATGCCTTTCAAGTATACTCTGTTTCTGTATTGCTATTATATTTCTTACTTTTTCATGGGCGAGGAACTATTTTCCGCAATGATTATTATGTTCCTGTTTTGGTATTATTGCTTTATTTTGTTGCTTGGCTTTTAACATGATTCTGCCTTGACAATTTGAAAAGCAAATGGTAAATTTTCTAAATAAACAAATCATTTTATTGTTTAAACCATATTAGACAGGCAGCATGCACATGTGTCTTTTGACCACTGAAAGATGCTGAAAAATCTTGATGGCATAGCAACTCTGGGGAAGCAGAGACACATCTACAATCCTGTAAATTAGTAAGGATTTTAACAATATGCAGAAAGGGAAGGTTTTCATATATATTCAGAGCATTTGCAAAGGAACATTCACACAAGTAATAGTTAAACAGTTGCCAGTGCGAGCACCTAGCCTCAGTTTTGTGTGGATGATGGATCTGTCACAAAGCTCTCCATTCAAATAACACTGCCAATTGGTTGGAGAAGTCTTAAGAGGTCTTTGATTAATTCAGAAGGTTCCCCCCAATGACAAAACAGTCCTCAGATAATGACAAATTGTGCTGAGAGTGCTCATTTTTTTTAAAAAAATCTTAAGATCGTGCCATAACTCTTAGCACAATGCTGACCCCTAGTGGAAACAAAGTTTCAGATGTCTCAAAAGGGCATCCAGAAGGGCAGATTGGAGGATGTCATCTTCTCCTGGTGGCTTTGGGGACAACAGAAGGATCACCATTATAGTTTCAGATAGCATAGAGGGGGCATTTTATCCCCCATGGCATGTCAATGTGTTGTTGGCAGTCCTAGTGGACTATGTTGTAAAATGATTGATTTTGGCAGAATGGTGCAAGGAGGCCCATTTGCAACTTGCTGTGAAAAGCCACTGCCAAGGAACTATCAAGCTGAGGAGCAAGCAAACATTTAAAGGGTGTGCCACAAGAGAGCTGCAACTGCTGTTAACTCTTGACCTTCTCCTTGAATACTGAAGGAAAAAATCAGGTCAGGAGACAGGACATCTTGACTCTGCAGAGCAGAGAACACAATTTTCTCTCAGATCCATAGGTTCTAGTCCTAAATACCCAAAATATACAGCACTCCAGATGTCAAACAACAATTCCCAGCACACATTGGCCAGGCTGCCTGAGGGCGATAAGAAATGGAGTCCGGAAATACATGGTAGCCACAATTTCCTTAGTCTTTCTGGAGCTAGAAAGCTGAACAATGAACTCTGGAACACATATCCTTAAGGCGATATAAAGTATTGGGAGACTGAAGAACTGTTGAGTATATCATCCTGCTAATGGAGCTCATCTCCATTAGAAACCATGACAGGCCCTATCTACACTGACCATTTAATGCATTTCAGCAACCAGGCAACAAACTCCCACAAAAGTGTGCCAAAAAGGTCTGTAGGCTTTGTTGTTTGTGTAATTGCTCCCAAGAGCGCAATCTGGTTCCAAGATTTCCAGTGTAATCATCTGCACAGCTTTCTTCAATACTAGTTTGAAAAATTGATTAAATAGTTCCTCATTCCCATTTTATTAAATTCATTTCTTTTGATTCTTCCAGCTGATCTAAAGTGTACATATATTAGCTAGGAATGGAGCCTCTCTGGACTCAGATAGTGAGGATTTATTTTGAGGAAGTTTTCCTAGTATTCCCACTGCTATTCCTTTTTTGCAAAACCTAGATGACCCAGATCCAAAAAATAATGGGCTAGCAAGCATGCATAGTGTTGGGCCCTCACAGGTTGTGCCATTTGGGTTATACAGAATTCTTGCTGCTGTTGCTCACTTAGGCCCTATATACACTGCCATATAATTCAGTTTGAAACTGCATTATATGGAAAGTGTAGGCTCACATAATGCAGTTTTCAGTCTCAGTCACAACTGGGTTTGTAAATCACAGATATTGTCCCATAGTGCTCATACACCGTGCTGGAAAACTGCCAGTGAGCTCAGCTCTAGGTCAAGACTATCAGAGGTCCCCATACCTATTTTATTCCCTATTTTGTTGCACAACTGTGCTTTCAATCTGTTTGATGCTCAGGGTGCTGTGATAGGATTCCTACACCATTTTTTTCTTCCAAACTATCATCTTACCAAGTAAAAAGGAATGAAGGGGTGGTCTGAGCACAAGGCTTCATTATTACAAGGGTATAATCTCAGCATTGGAAAGACATCTGTACCATCATGTTGTGAAGGAATGAATGTTTTATTTTGTCGTGACAGCATGTGTTATGAAACCATGGCACATAATATCTTTCCAGCCTATGTAACCATGGCAAAATAAAAAAGTGTGTATTCTTCATATCTGGCATGTATAGTTTTTTCTTATTTATGTATATTAAAAGCAAAAGCAGGCATAACAGGCAATAAGAAAAAATCCAAGATCTACAATAAATACATTTTGTTTTGAATAAATCTATTTTCCAAGTGTGAAATGCATAGCTTTTGCAGTTTATCTTATACACAGCCTTATGCAAAATGTGTGAAATTGTTAGTGTTTGGAAAAGTTATTTCTTTAGACTATTGCAGTAGTTCTCAACCTGTGAGTCCCCAGATGTTTTGGCCTTCAACTCCCAGAAACCCTTATAGCTGGTAAACTGGTCGGATTTCTGGGAATTGTAGGCCAAAACACTGGGGACCCACAGGTTGAGAACCACTGGACTATAGCTTCCAGAATCCTCATCTACTGTTGGATGGAATATTCTGGGAGTTGTAGCCTTGAAAACTTTTTTTTCTGTGTCTGGAAATAACCTAATAAAAAGGCAAACCAGAAACCAGAGTAAATGATTCTGCATTTTCCCACTTTTCTGTTGCTCCTGAATATATTCTTTTTGATACAGCAAGCAATGTATTCATGAGAGCTGGATTTTATGTAGGCAATGTAGGTATAACATTGTACTTCACCTGACCAGGAAAAAATGCCTCTATGAAATGAATGGAGTAACACTGTCAAGAGCAAGGTGTAAGTAATTCACTGAACACTTTTGGGTGTGTGTGTGTGTGTGTGTGTGTTTTGAGTCAGTTTAATGTGGCCATCACAGAAGTCTTCTAAAAGCATTGCGAGAAGTAGGTGTTAAAGTAACCTCCAAGGATTATCTATTTTTGCAGACTAATGTGTTTTCTTCCACCAGGCATAATTTAATAAGCATGAATGCAGAAGGAATCCAATTTCATACAGGGGAGATGATTGCTGTGAGCACACACACAAATACATACGCCCCTCAGTCAGCATTTGCTTCCCCTGCTGCCACTTAATAAAGACAGGAAAGACAAACCAAAGCGCAAGATGAAGCAAGGAAATCAAATTAGCAGGGACTTCAATATATACAAGGAAAACAAATGAATCTGGGAGATGTCACAAATAAGGGCTGCTCAGAATAACACTAGCTGATGTTCTAAATGGCAAGGGAGAAAGGGAATTCAATTATGAAACCAAATTCCCCAAGAGCAATTGACTCCCTGGGTGGAGGAAAGCTGCAGCTGGTGTATCTTGAAACTTGTGGAAACATCCTTATGTCGAAAACTAGAAGAAGTAAATGAGTATCGTTAGAGTCTTGGTTTTGTAGCAGCTTTCTCTTCATTTGCCACTTTGGGAGTATGCAGTGGTCATGAGCCAGTGAGGCCCCTTCTACTCTGTCATATAATCGAGATTATCAAATCAGACAAACTACATTATAAATTTTGAACTGAATTATATGAGTCTATACTGCCACATAATCCAGTTCAAAGATGATAATCTGGATTTTATATGGCAGTGTAGATGGGCCCCAAATATCATGTGCTTTTGAGATGATTAAAGTGAAGCTAGCTAAGGTCCCTTTCGTTTATAGAAAGGAGGCTATGGGTACCATTATTTTGGCTAAAGGACTGGGAAGCAAGAGTGTGTAATGGGGGGGGGGGATGTCATATATTCATTTCCTTCACTTTCCCAGCAAGACTAGAATTAGACAATGCTACAGGTTGTACATAATCATTGCATTTACTCATACTCTGTGAAGTCTTGGCTCTGCCTTTTCCTCTCCTTTGTTTCAGTTCCCTCTGTTTAGGTTTCCCTAATAGTGTAGATACCTACATTTGTATTAGTTTTAGGGTGGAGCATAATATCTCCCTAGAGACCAGTCTTCTTTGGTCTGTTCCATTTGCCTGTTCAGAGCTTCCTTCCTAGGCTCTCTTTTCTTTCTGCAGCAAAGCTACAGTGATTAATGGCCTGGTGATTGTCTGGCGATCTTAGGTCCAGCAATCCAAAACAGGCATCCTTAGCACTAATAAACACTGCATTTAGAAGAATTCATATACCACCAGTCCCAGTGCCAACAGAAGTTTGTGGCCAGCCCAAGTTTCACAAAGTAGAAGACCAAGACATCTTATAAGAACCAGTTTATAATCCATCGCTTTACCTCAGAGGCAAAAGGCTTTTAAGGATCTCAGAGAGATGACTGCAACCAGCAAAATCTCCTTTCATATGTATGTTTTAAGTTATCTTACAATGGTCCTGGGTAGAGTTCGTTTGATCTTCCCATTTTCAGTAAACTTGTTTTGGTTAACTTTCATCTTGCCTGAAATGCCTCTGTATGTTAAGGGTCTTGATCTTAATAGAAGGTATACAGAAAGCCCCCATCTAAAGCCAAACACCATAGTTTCCCCAAAGGCTTGGGTGTGCCATCACATTCTCCTTTAGGGGCTCATCAGATGTATCAATGTTTTGCATACGCATATGTGCAGGTGAATTGTGGTAGAAGGTGTATACCTGCTTTCTGGATAGGGTGGATAGTCCCTCTGAGAGCACAATCATCTATGCAACTACTCTTTTGATGAAGGATTTCTTTTTTATTTTCTACTACCAAATGGCAGATATCAAGGGTTGAACTAGGGGCCTCCTGCGTGCAAAATACATCCTTTGTGTTTCAGTGGTTGAATGATGACCTTAGACTAAGGCCCCTTCTACTCTGCCATATAAAATCCAGATTATCTGCTTTGAACTGGATTATATGGCAGTGTAGAAAGGGCCATAGTGACACCTTTGCTTTCAGAAGATTCGGTGTACCCAAACTTTGTTACAGGCACAACATTATTACAAATATTGTATATAAAATCACCTTCATTTATGTCTGTAAGATGCATATGATATATAAATGGATTATGTAGTTACTAGATTTGGCATCTAAACCATATCCAAGGTATATATGTATATGTAAACACAGATATTCCAACATCTGCTAAAAAATTCTAAAATCCAAAACACTTATGGTCCCAAGCATTTCAGAAAAGAGATACTCAACTTGTTGAAATGTGTGCTTCCTTGGCCCATCCCTCTTGAATTTCATATTAAAAGGCATGCATGTATGTAGATCAATTAACTTGAACTTTGTGGGTGTCTTTATCTATACCTCATCCTTCAGAATCAGATACCAGCTTTTTCACTAAGAGTAAAATAACAAACAGACTCTTTGGCCCAAGGAAAAAAAATCATTTTACTCAAGAAGTAGTATCAGAGAGAATTTGTGATGAGTTTTGCCTCTCTCCCAGCCCTTCCCTTGATTATAGGAGATGATTGACAAGGACTATCATTCTCTAGGAGGGTGACAGGCAGCAGTAATATCCTCCGCCTTCACCTCCCTGCATTGAAGTGGCCTGGCTCACTGTCACTTCGAAATGAGAAAATAAATGTATTTACAACTCTAAACCATGTTCCTTAAAGCTAGGACCAACTACATAACACTTAACCCACAAGCTTGTAGAATAAAGTGTGTGCAGTAAAAACACTCAGAGTTTATCCTTATTGCAATAAAGAGGAAGGATGAGTGAGAGGGTTTAAAAAAACCCAAAAACAACAATCAGCAACAAACACATCTGATAGCAGCAAGACATGAATGAGTTGGCTTTCCATCCATAGTGATAGAAAGGGCTCCTTTCTCAAGGCCAGTATCCTTCCTGTTCCCAAAGCCCCATCTTATTTCATGGGACTTCTATTTAGCCAATTTTACCAGTGGTTACCTTTAGTATGACAACATCTTCAGATGTCTCCCCATATCAGGGGAAGATGTTCTGGTACTTGAGGTGGATAGAGAATAACTCCTGACTTCTTCCCTTGTTGTTTCCAGTCACTGCATCATGTTGCCTCTGCACTCTCTCTTTGGAGAAAAATATTCTTTCAGGTCATGGGTAATCTCTAGGATGGCACCACCTATTCCCACACTCAGCTAGATATTTCACGTGATCTAAAGTAGGAGGTTAAATGCCACTGCTGCCTTGCCCCATGTTTCTCCATTGGTTGCCATCCTTCTCTTCCTCATAGAAGATGAAGCTGTAATTATGAAATGGGTGGCACTGTTCTCCATAGATCTGATTGGCTCCGATGGTTTCCTAGTTCTGGTGATCTCTTATGTCACATCCACACTGACACTCCATTCTTTTGAAGTTCCCTCAGGGCCAGATGGCAGTGCTGGCTTACCCTGGAGAGCTGACCACTTTAGTTGATGAGACTATCTGGAGTGTGGGCGGACTATCCCAGCAGGTGTGTGAGTGGCTGTCCCTAAGTCTCCGATTTTTGCAGTGGACATTTCAGCCTGGGAAGATCAGACCTGCTTATATACATCTACTGACTTTCTCCTCCTTTCCCTCTTAAACTGCTGTTTGCTGCTCTATGATTTTTTTTCATCTTAGCTATTTCAGCTATTTGCCCTCCCCAAGAAAAATCACTCTCCACCCCCTTGACATTATAGGTCATGCTACTTTCTCTCATGGGAGGCGTATCTCCTTCTCCCAATCCCTTCACTCTGAATGGCAATAGTGGGGGACACTGTTTCTTTTCCTTTTAGAATTGTGCCATATATATCCCCTGCCTGCCATATGCCGATCACATCTCTCCTCAGCCTTTGTACTTCGTTCTCTATGACTCAATTTCCCTTTGCAGATCTATCCTGCTGTCCTATATTGGCCTCAGCCGTCACCTTAGACCTTGCCTTCTGCTCCTCTGATAACACTCCCACTTCTGCGCCTTGATCATTCTAACTTTCATGTTGATAATCTCTCTGATCCAGCAGCCTCTTGCTTGCGCTTCCTAACCTTCTCCTTTGATCTCCACCTTTTGACTAGTTTTCCCTTGGACACTCACTTGATCGTGCCTTCCCTGAGCAATGCTCTGTTTCTGCTTCTTCTTCTGGGAAATCTTCACCATCATTATATCTCTCAACCCAAGGAATGTAAAACACATCAGCATATTCTCTTGTACATGATGAGAATGAATGTCTAGACACATCTTGACATGTTATCAGTGTTTTTGCACAATTTCTTCTTTTTTGAATAAACGTTATTGAATTCAAAGAAATGAAAGTAGCAAACAGAACCAAACCAAACCAAAATCACATACAATAATAAAGCATGTACTAGACAAACAAAACATTAAACAACCTCACAACCTCTGAGGATGCCTGCCATAGATGTGGGTGAAACATCAGCAGAGAATGCTTCTGGAACATGGCTATACCGCCCAGAAAACTCACAGCAACCCAGTGATTATGACCATGAAAGCCTTCAAGAAAACATTAAAATGACTTCCAACACTATGTAAGTTATTACTTCTTCTAACTTAAATAAAAATAATTTAAGCATATTTACCACCAGGTTATTTCTATACTCTATAACCATACCATATACCAACTAAGTATTAAAAAATCAAACTTATACCAATTTACAAAACAAAAGATAATGACTATACATGTACTTAAACATCTAATTAAGTGACTCAATTTTCTTCTAACTTAGTTATCATTAAATCCCCTTTCATTCTTTTCAGATATTCTGCTACTAGATTTCAATCTCTCAAAAAAGGTTTTCTCATATCTATCCCATAATAAACATGTTAATATATATCCACTTTTGCTACTTCCAGTACTTTAAAAAATGTATCTTCACTGTAAGGACTGCCAACACTTTCCCAATATTTAGCATAAACTATTCTACTGCTCTCCACATAATGCCACATCAGCCTTGCATATTCCCTTTTTAATATAGAACTTTCAGAATCCAAAGTAAAAAACATCCCAGGTTTTATTCTAATTCACCTTTTAATGTATATTTTTGATATATGAAATCTAATCATTATAAAAAATTGGAATATGAGATGGAAGTGTCAGGATTTTTTTTACTTTTCCAAAAATTATTATTCGTCTCTTTCTACATTCTTGCCAGTTTAGCATCATTTTCAAAAAGCTTTCTTTCCAATCATAACAAATATTATACTCCAGGTTTTTCATTCATGCTTTCCCCCCATTGGTAGAGTTTTTACACAATTTTAAAGGGCCCTTTAAAATTGCGTAAAAACTCTACCAATGGGAGGAAAGCATGAATGAAAAACCTGGAGTATAACATTTCCCCCCCTTTTGTGTTTTGAGAACTCTGCAAATTTATTTACACCAAAAACTTTTCATTTTGTAAAAAATGCAGTATTTTTGCTTAAAATGTAATGCAGATGCAAAAAATAATAGGTGTTTTTCAGTAAATGGAATTTTGACGAAAATGGCCTTAAATGCATAGGTTTGTTTTTTGTTTTTTACAAACTGCACAGACGATTCTAATCATGCCTAGGAAGGAGATAACTTTGGTGGTTTATCATTCACATATCCAAGAATAAAATAACTGAAGACTTGAATCCCAGGTTGATATGATTCAAACTTTCCACCTACCATACACGATGCCACATGAAGTGTAACTCCTCAGGCATCTGCTAGTTCTCACTAAATCTGGTCTATTAAGTATGAGCTTCACACAGAATTGGCCCAAGACATTTTGCTGCTTGAACAAAAGTGCAAGATAATTTCCCTTCCATAGCTCACATAAGAAACTTACCAAACAGTGCTGATGATTAGATGTCTTAGTGAGGCATCTCACTTTAAGTTTGGATTGGGGGGACAATAATGCATTGCCCTTTCTCTTTCAGTGGAGTGGAACTCTCAGAAAATGAATAAGGAACAGCTAGAGGTCTGTTGTTATGGCCCCCAGGATCAGCTGCCTGAGGCCACTGCCTCACTCTGCTTAAAGGTAGAGCTGGGCCTGACCCCATTGCTTGAGCCAAGCAATGGCCATTGTTCTACCAGCCACCTTCATGGAGAAAGCTTTCGTTGTGTGTTTATAGGGTGCCCCATAGAAGCTAGATTTCAGCCACAGAATCCAATGCCCTGAGAGTATTCCCTCTCTCCCTTGCTCCCACCTTAATTTCTTTTCTTTAGAACAACAGAAATAAACTTGAAATTATTATAAACTGTGCAAAAAATGAAATCTTGGGTGGTAGTGGGACTCCAGTGCCCTTCCTGGTCTCTTGGGCTTCCCACCTTTGCAGGAGTGGCAAAAATAAATTATGTATAATGAGCAAGATGCTTTTTTAATTTGCCTGGTTTTGACAGGTTTCTGGTCACAGGGGTTTGCCTTGGTCCAGCTTGCTTGCTTACTCTTTATTATTTATTTACTTAGAGGGTGCACACACACCCACATACACACACCCTTGATCCTTGTTATAACTGCTTGGCTGGGCTACACTCAATTTTCTCGGCTGCAGAAAGGCTCCTTATAGGGAAAGAAGCTGCCAGCTGGAAGGATTCATTTAATGTTTTTGGATGTATCCCCAAAGCAGCTTCACCGCCTTCTTAAACGCACTCAATGTACAAAATCTGTTTTTGCCTTTTGAGACTAGTGAAAAAGTGCAGCCTTGTTTTGACAGGGTCCCCTTTTGTCTAGTCCAAGCTGTCTCAATTTCCCATCCCACAGCTCTGCTTTTCCCACCTGGTCTCAGTTCTTCCTAGCACATTTAACATATTGAGATTCTTCCACAGCCCCTGCCGCCCAACCAAATATGCCAACCCGGTCCAATTATTATGCATTTTTGTTGATGTTTTGTAATTACCACTTGGCTTTCTCACTGTCAGTTATCCTCGTGTATTATGTCATGTTTGGGTAAGTACAGATTGCTTTGATCAGAACTTAGGTTGGGGAGGGCAGAGTGAAAAATGTGTGATTTTTTTATCCTCCCCCCTTCTGCTCTTTATAAATTAATTTGGCTATATAAATAATGTCCTCTATGATTATCTCTAGATTTCTACCCACCTTGCCTGCCAAATAATCAAATCCCTTGAGCTGTTCTTTTAAAAACCCAGGAAGCCAGGTAAAAATGCTGACAGCTGGCACGGGACCCATCTACCTGTTTGCTAAGAGCGAACATATATCTCAGAAGATCAGCAACAGAATAGAGGGTGTTTATCTGTCGTCAAGTCTTGTTCCAATCCCTGGCTTGGCTAAATGCATTGGAGTGATGTTGAAATCGATCCAATAGTTGCACCATCTGCTCTTGATTGTAAACATGTGTGTACAAAGCGACTGTCACTTAAGTTAATTCAGGGAAGTGATGGCAGCTCATTCAGATGCTCCCTTCACATTGTTTTCTTGTAACCCAAAGGAGGCAAAAGACCTTTCGGCCTCTCCTAGAAATTGGCAACTCTCATAGACGATGATGAATAGTTTGTTTACTTGAGATTTCATTCCCTTTTGTCCCTAAAAGACATCAGATGAATCATGGTGGCACTAAAAATGGGGAGGCGGAGGACGTAATTGTTGAGTAACTAAACAGATTAAGCTCCATACATCATGATCAAGAAAAAGCCATAGCTGAACCATTTAAAGCCCCACTAGTGGGAAGTCCTGTTATTTCCCTCTCAATGCCAGTTTAATGCCCAGCTGTCAGCTGAGTGTCCAGTGCATCCAGTGCCACTGGGATGGCAAAGCTACCCTGGGATGTCATGATGCTCCTTCTGTAGCTGCTTCAAGTCAAATGGGAGTCCTACAGGACCAGGACCTACACAGCTCTCGTTCAACCTCATGGGATGATTGATAATATATGAATTCACTACTCATCTGTTACTACCTACCATCCCAAAGACTTAGATATACTGAGACTAGAATGTTCTTCCTCTTGTTCCTTCTCCTTCTCATTAGATAGATACAAAACAGCCAACTGTTCAGAAGAAAGGCTCACTAAAGCTGTTATTTGTTTTACTTTTGGGAACAGAAAATTAAGGGGCTGGGCTACACTCCATCTTTAATGTAAGTCCCTCCATATACATTATTTATGTTTGGCATCAGGACTGGTTCAGATCCACTATTTGTAATGTTCAAATCTATGCTAGGGTCAGTATCTAGGATCAGCTTCACAGGGCACCTCCCAAGGACAGCCCACTGCCATTTTCAGGAGTACCCTATGCTTGCTGCCTCACTCTCTGACTTTGCTGTGGTATATAGAACAGGTGTGTAAAAATAATGTCTCGCTAGGAACAAATTCTTGTCCATCATAGTTTGGAGAAGATGATGTAGCCTGGCATTTCCTGATCATTTCTCTGACCTAGAGGAAAGGATCAGGTGGATGGGGCAGTGAGGACAGAGGAATTGAGGTGGGCTCACTAACATCATCTTGCCAAAGCCTCTCTCCAAAATGTGATATGCTTCCAGATGGACGACTCCTTCCCCTGGAAATCAAAAGACAACCGGGCTTTCTCCCCTATTCCCAGCTGACTTTAATGTGTGAAGATAAAAAGGACAGAAGGGATATGGGGGAAATGACTCTATATAAAACACTGCGAATAAGGAAGCGGAAAATATTATAAAAGCCTCATCCCATACCTTCCAACTGGCCAAATTTGGCAGGGATAGTCCCAATCCAGTGGTTCTCAACCTGTGGGTCCCCAGATGTTTTGTTCTTCAGCTCCCAGAAATCCTAACAGCTGGTAAACTGGCTGGGATTTCTGGGAGTTGTAGGCCAAAACACCTGAGGACCCACAGGTTGAGAACCACTGTCCTAATCAATCCCTTTTCATCTCATCTTTTCAGCTGCTTTTAAAATGTCCAAGTTTCTTTCTTCCCCTCACACTTCTGCTCCCTTTTGTCCTCTATGTACTTTAATTGCTGCAAACTGATGTCAAAGGACAGATGCAGTTTTCTCTCCGTTTTAGGATCTGGCAAAATGGACCCCAACGGAGGCCATCCCATAGATGCACAGCCAGTTCCAATGGTTGCCCATGGGAATCTGTTTTGCCAGCACCTGAAAATGGAGGGGAGACTAATTGGAGAATATGTGGAGGAAGCAGGGAAAGGATGGGAAAGGACATGAGATGGGAGCCCATCTCAGAAGATGTGTAAAGATGGTAGGGAATGAAAGAGGATGGCTTCCTCTGCTTTCCCCCACTTTCCTCATGATTGTCTGATGAGGTCCAAAGTGCAAAAGTAACCTGCATGAACTCTGTAGGGGCAGAGAAAAGATATAGTCCTTCCTAGTATGCACAAATAATTTCAAATTTGCTGCATCCTTTCCAAATTTGTGTGATCTTCCTCATTAATAATGTTTGCTGTCTGAACTGTGATGTTGTTTGCAACATGTGTTCCAGTTTTCCTGTGTGAAATGATGGAAGGTATTCCATTTTAAAGCAACCCACTGTCATCCACTAGCTATGGATATTGGGATTGATTTGGGCCTTTTTAACATCACAAAATTGTGTTCCTTCCTTATAAATAAAATAAACAGAAAATGCTGTTTTAGATCTTGGGAGAAATCAGAAATGGGATGTAGAAGAAGAGATTCTACAATTACAATCTGAGAAATCTAAGAGACCAGAGAAGAAGGGAGCGTCTGGGTCATCAGTGAAAATAAATTGAAAACAGTGACAGTGATCTGTCCCTTTATTTATTCCCTTTTGCAAGAAAGGGAGAATGAGAAAGCAAGGGAGGGAGGGAGAAAAAGAGCAAAAGTGATGAGGAGGGGAGGGGGAGAAACTGCTGGGCTTAGGTAGACCGACATCTTCATTCCCTGGGGCTGTGTTCACAGCACACTTTGACAGCAAAATTTTCCCCCAAATGCAGTAACAAAGAAGGCGGAAAGGCAGCAACCAAGAATTTCATTCATTGCCTAAATCCTCAACAATGAGAAATGATGGTTTTGAACAAAGCCTCAAGAACTAATGTTTCCCCAAAGGATGAAAGAGACAAGTTTGCTAAAAGCATGGTTGAATTCCCTGGAACATGCAAAGAAACTTTCCCATTTTGTCATCTTTGCAAAAGAAGGAAATGATTAACAATCCACCTTATTCCTTGTATCAAGAAAAAGAAGCAAACACCCAGGCCTGGTTCACCTGCCGTAACTTGCTGATGGACTCAGCTTTGTCATATGCTACAGCCAACTCATAGTCTTTAGGACATTTCTCTGCATGGTGCTGAATACAACTCTCTGCTTTAGGTGACTGCAGGTCTTAGATCCACATTATCATTTATCTCTCTGCACAGGGTAATTCTGAACAGGATGCCAGGTGGGAAAAATAGCCTGGCATACCTCTGAAGAATGACTTTGCTCCTCGAATCATATAATAGAATCATAGAGCCAGAAGGCCCATCCAGCCCAATCCCCTGGCATGCAGGAACACACAATCAAAGCCCCACTGACAGATGGCCATTCAACTTCTACTTAAAACCCACCAGAGAAGGAGGTTCCATTACAAGGAAGCATATTCTATTGCCGAAAAGCTCTTATCATGAGAAGTTCTTCTTAATGTTTCAGTGGAATCTCTTTTCCTGCAATTTGCTTTGTGTACTGGTGTCTAGACCAGCAGAAAACAAACCTGCCCCCTCCTCATCTTGACTACCTTTTGAAGATGTAAACATGGCTATCATGTTTTCTCTCAGCTTTATTTTCTCCAAGCTAAACATACCCAGCTCCCTAGGGCTTGTCTTCCAAACCTTTGATCCTTTTGACCACCCTTTTCTGGACATGTTCCAGTATATCAATGTCAATGTACCTGAAGTGTACTGCCTAAAGCTTAAGTGCTGCCATGCAAAAGCTCCCAGAAAGTAAGAAGCTGCCATTGTATCCATCCGCTCAAGCAATAATTTAGATATGTGTGAGAAGCCACAAGTAACTGTTGAGCTGTAGGGTTCCATAGGTTCCAGATGAGAAGGTTTGCATTGGTTTGTTAAGATGAAATCAAACACACAGAAAACTTACCTCTGGACAAGACCAAGTAAGATTATCAAAGGTGAGGACAAGATATGTTAAGTTACAATGGTGACATTGAAATGAGCAAAATTTGGCTGCTTGAAGCAAGTGGGGATGCAGAGGGAGAAGGCCTCACTGAGTGACACCATCAGAACAGGGTGACACCAAAATGACTACCTATCTGTACAAGGTTTGTGCAGTTTTCCAATTTAAATAGATACCTTTACATGTGCAGATCCAGGCAGGTTTATAGGGTCACCCAGAAGGCAGGTACCCACAGTGGTACAATGAGTCCCAAAGCATTCTGCCTCCCAAATGGAAAAGGATCCATTGGGATGACACCATGAATTACCATACTGGGTAACACCAACCCTGGGTGAAGCACAGAGTATATAAAACAAAGTTAGCTTGGCAACTGCCAACAAAATTATAGTCCTATGTAGCCTCCTACTTGAGGTGAGATAAGAACCTTCCATCCCTCCTGATGGTGTTGGATTCAACTCTCATTATTTCTCATTACTGGTCATGCCAGCTAGGAGTGAGCAAGTTGCAGTCCAGCAACGTCTGGGGGGCTACAGTTGCCCAGCCTTAAGGCAAGCGACATTCATGAATAATTCTTGTGCTGCTAATGGCCACACTACATGGGTTTTATTTGCTACATTTGTGGGAGTCAAGATCACCAATACTCAATTGGTAATGCATCCTGTAGTGCAGTGGTTCTCAACCTATGGATTCCCAGGTGTTTTGGCCTACAACTCCCAGAAATCCCGGCCAGTTTACTAGCTGTTAGGATTTCTGGTAGTTGAAGGCCAAAACATCTGGGGACCCACAGGTTGAGAACCACTGCTTTAGTGACAAGCAGAAAGTTATATGGAAATCAGTTGAACAAATCAATCACAACTAATGGAAGTAGCATTTTTGTTATTATGAATGATTAGCTGCACAAGTATAAAAACCACATTTTTTTTTCAAAAGATGAGAAACACCTGAAGAAACATATTTTTAAAAGGACAGATTTTAAAAGGAGCCTATACACATTATATAAAATTCAAGTGTTGCAGAAACCTTGAACCAAACAGATTATGTATTTTCCCTTTTCATATGAATTAACAGTATCCATTGAGCAAAGACTATGGTAAAACTATTCATAGTAGGGTTAAGACAGAGATTAGCAATTTTGATTGGACATTTTTGTGTGTAAAAGAGGGGGGATACAAATATACTTTCATATGTGGCAGAGTGCGTGATGAAATTGTGTGAGCATTCACTCCCATCAGTGGCATTGTTTCCATTTCCCTCTCCCTTTCTGCTCTTTAGCAGCAATGTTCAACCACCACATGTTTTCTTCCAGACCTCTCAGTCATACCATAGTTCTGGGCAAAACCAGGAATATTACTTTTGAAATTGAATTATTTACAGTTGTAGCTTCAAGGCTCCCCACGTAGTTCATTGCTATATTAGTTGCATGTTTTCTTTAAAAACAATTCTCTGCTTACCAGTCTTTCAAGTGTAACAAGAATTGTACCATCTGTTTACTTAAAAAAAACAAAAAAACAAAGCCGCCCAAGAATGCTTCAGCCCACTGACCTGTGTGACAACAGGAACCAAATTGGGGAAGCAAGTGGGTGCAAAGCATTGAGGACAAGGGAATTATAATAGAAAAGCATGTTAGGACGCAGATTGTCATGTCCCAGCAGCTCATATTAAAGGAAAACAAATGTAATGACGAAAATCACAAGTGCAGGTCCAAATCCACACCTGTTTGTTGCAGAACAGTCACAATATTTCTTTGTTGATTGGTATACATCCCATCTTGTACCATGGGACCTCAGGTCAGCATACAAAATGAATCAGTTTAAATAGTTCTTAACAATGTTTAATTGAAAGCAAAGAAGAATAATGTAAACTTACTAACGACCTCATCAGATGGCCAGCGGCCACTGCTGCCAGTGCTCCGGTTTGTAGAAGGGTGTGGGAAATCCGGTGCCCTATGTCCTGCATTGCCCAGATCCAAGTAAGGGTGATCACATGGGGGAAAGCGTGAGCACACGGCTCCCCCTCCCCCATAGATTGTATAGCAACATGGGAGCTCTCCCGTGTTGCCCTGCTGGCAGCATGTGCCAGCTCTGCTCTCCTTCACCCACGGAGTTGGCACGGCATCACGTAATGTTTGAACAAGTGTGAATGTTGCAATTAGCAAGCTTGATTAGCATTGAGTAGCCTGGAAGATGCTTTCTGGAAGATGTTTTCCAAGCTTTTGTTGCAACTTTGTTGGGAGGGGAGGGACTTTTCCCATCCTTGCCAAGTTAGCAAAAATAAATTCATGCCTGTTTTTCTATCTCTTTGCACAACTTCTTGAGCTTCTCTCCAGTCTCCACTGCTAGTCACAGCGTTAATCCTAACTTCATGGTATGTAGCGACACAGTCCAATATTCTCATTTCATCCCTCGCCACAAGTCTCCTTAAGTACTATTTTTCTCAGTATATTGTGATGAAGATTTGAGAATGTGTTTGTACTGTGAGCATCGGTGTAGAAAATATGATGATTCCTACATCTGTATGGATTTGATGTACTAGAGGAAAAAGCATTTCTTTGTTTCAGTCTCTTCTGTGTCCCACTCAACAACAGTAAAATTGTTCTTTTTTTTAAAAAAAAAATGCGTGGGTAGACTTTGAAGCAGGCCACTAAATTGCTGTAAAATGTATATGAAGATTGATCATGATATTAAGATGGTGTGATGATGTGATCCAATTTTTCATCAGTTTACATTACTACCAGCACAAAACTTCACCATGAATTGAAGATTTCAGACATTTCATATATTTTTTTAACCTGTCAACTGTAACTGGAAATCTGTCAAGGTGTGTTAGGTACAATGGGTTGGTGGACCAGGTTGCATTAGCTAGCATGGACTGGTGCTGAAATAGAAGCAAGTCTTGAGGTGCTTTGTCTTCTTGTTTAGGTTCTAAATGTCAGATTTAGTCAGGGATGGAATAACATTTCCCATCACTATGTCAAATCCCAACAGTTGGAGAGTCTTGTCCTGCGTTAATAGCTCACCTGGTGAATGACTTACATTTTATTAGGTCTGACCTTTCTGACCCATACTTGGATGTTCATGGTAGGGATGTGATGCTTTACTAATTTCATCTGCCAAAGAGGCAACTGGTACTGTTAGCTATTTTCTTCCCATTGCAAAGAAGTCTTCCATAACAGAACAGTTTCTGAAGACCCTTTGCAATTCTGGACTTATTCTGAGCAAAATTTGGTGCAGAAAAAAGAATTCATTGTGTCAAAGATTATATTTCTGAGAATAAATATTTCTGTGGGAAAAGAACCAGATTGGGGTGGGGGGGGGGGCTCTCTGGGAGGGAAACAAACTCTGTGGTGATGACATGGAATCCCATTAAAACTTTACCAAAATCTTTGTTTGGCATAAAAAGAAACAGAGAATTTTAAAAAAAACCTGAATCTGGGTAAAATTGGAACCTTTTAGCCCAGAGCTGAGGTAGGTATAGTTTGTGCATTGCAAGATGTCCTGGATTCCACCTTTCATTTCAAATGCCCCTTAGCAGTTCCTCAAAATTTCTATTAACCCCCCTTTTAAAAAAAATCAAGCACATTTTTCAGATGATCCTTTGCCTGAAAACCATCAGCAAATATATCATCATGAAACAGCATGCCTTTTCTGCCCCTTCAGAGCTCCCAGTTACCTCAAAAGCTTCTTTTCAGCAGTTTTCTAGACCAAAAAAAAGAGACAAGCACAAGTGAAAGGGGATGAGCGGGAATGTGCCATGCACCTTGCGAGGATGAAAAAACTCCTCCCACCCCCAGAACGATTGTCCACCTTTGATCCAAGTCCAAAGTTTTTAATATCTAAACTTATAGAAGTCTGGGTGTGAACTTCTGTTGATTCTTCTAATCTATTGATGTTGCATTTCCTTTTAATGCTTCTATGGCTGATAGATAACAACATGGTTCTCTTTATGAAGAGCTGTTTCCACTGAACCTGTGCAGAGCAGATGAAGGAGCATTTTGCTATAGGTCATTTTTTATATTATCAGATTTAGAAAACTTCATAGTTGGGGTGGAAATATCTGAGGTTTATGATGATATTCTAAGTTCTAAGATACATCTCCCCATCCTAGCTTCAAGATAATTTCCCCTCTCCCTAGAATATAGGTTGAAATCAGTGTCTATGATTAGACACATAGGTAAATTAACTGAAATGTAGACAAGTACTGTTGGCTACCTGGAAGATGAGCTGTTCTGGATGGGTTTGCAATGCAGTCTTAGGAATCATGCCGGCAGCATCACTTTGTTCCTAGACCTAGATATTTTTTCCTGGATGCCTCGGCAATGATGGTAGCCAAGATGGTAGCCTTTTCCAATGAAAACAGCCAGTTGACTTTTTTTGTTTGTTCCAGCTAAGCCGACTGTGTCTTTTCTGGGTCTACCCACAGTTCACCCATACCTTGAAAATATCCTTCAGGCGATATTAATGTAACATGTGGGGGCTGCCTTTAGAGGATGCTTCAGACTTTACTTGGTTTCAATTACTGAAGAACTGCAGGCCCTTACTGGAATGTATCACTTAGAGAATAGAAGGGATCGTGTAGTCCTCTGATGTCAATCTGCTAGTAGCCCATACTTACAAGGGTTTTGGAAGTGTTTATCCAACAACATTGGTAGGGTCACACAATTCTTGATACTGTTATGGAGTATCCTGCTTCAATTATTTCCATGTCTTCATTGTTTTTATTGATGGATAAAAATCAGATTGCAATTGACCTTTATGGCTTTAAATGGTCAACAACCCAATTGAACTTAAGAATCATCTACTCCAATATAAACATGGTCCGGCATATAGATCATAATTACAGGGCCCACATCATATTTCCCCTGCCCTCTGAGGAAGAGGAGGCTACAACCATGAAGGCCATATCAGACATATCAGGCACTTGGGACCCCAATGTATGACCCCGGAAACCTCCCCTCTTACACACACTTTTAAAAAAGAAATGTCAATTTAGGGGCAATTTTCATCCAAAACCCAGCCAAATGCACCCCCAAGTCATCCACAAATGTGATGTTTCACTTCCCCAGAACTCTTCTCCTACACCACTAGTTAGACAAAATGGCACCCAGAAGTGATGCAATGCCATTCCAGGGATGTAGGAACATGAAAGCATGGCCAAACAGGGTGTGTGTGCAAAGGGTAATGGTCCACTGTTTTCCATGGTTGCCTACTTTTGCTCTAGAATTTGGCTGGTGAATCTGTAGATGTCTAGATGTTAATGAACTTCTCTGCCCATGAACCAGCACTGCTGGCCAGGTTGGGTCCAATTGCCTGTATTAGAATCCAGCATCACCAAGACTCATAGGTTTACCATCTCTCTACTGTATAATTCTTTCTCCCAAGTAGTCTCTTTCCTCCTTCCTATTAGCTCCCTGGCAGATGTTAAATGCCCCTGGAAGGCTTTTGATGTTAACAGCAATTCACTGCCTCATTACTGATGTTTATGTACTATAAGGTTGACAATATTTATTTGTTGTTTCAAGTTATGATGCTCTTACCTTATGTTATTTAGAATCTCATTTAAAATTTATTTTTGTGGTTTTTTATGATCTCATTGACTGGCCATTTTGTTTTTTAGCTATTTTAAATTTCATATAGAAAGATGGGATTAAAAGTATGTGAAATCACATGGCAATATCTTCTGAGCAAGCTGCTGTGAAAGGCATGGAAACTCAGACTAATAAAAAATGGATCGTAGGGTAGTCAAAAAGATACAGCACCGCAAATGAAAGAAACTGGTTAGGAGGATAAACATTGCACCCGGTATGCATATGCAAAGATAGAATTTCAAAATAATAATTGTTATGTAAATGAAAGCATACTGCATCATATCACAGCAGGGAACTTTAAACAGGAGAGCTTTGCACATGTTCACTCTGCTCAGCATGTGAAAACTGGTGATGGGCAATTTCAAAGACTCTGCTTTGCTTTCTGATGGTTCTGAGTCTTTAAATTGGAGTCTTGATGGTGTTTGGATTGCAAGTTCCACTAGCCCTAGCTAATCTAGCCAATGTAGAGGGGTGATGGGAGTTACCGTCCAACACCATAAGGAGAACCAGCACCATCCCAACTCATAAAATAGAATATGCCATCAAACAGAGTACTGTTCTCTTTAAAATAGGACAACAGCCACCTAACACAGCACACTGACTAAAAGTATGTGGAATGGAAAATGGATCAATGCAAAGGTTTGGATAAGATGGCCCTGGATATTATACAATTTTTGTAGATTCTTGTTCTTTTAAGTATAGAAATCCAGTGTAATCCTATGCACAGTTAAAAGAGAAATCTAGCTGTGCTCAATGGGGCTTACTCCTCAATAATCAGGAGTTTAGGATATCAGCCTTAATCACATTTGCCATTACTTTTGTTATTACTATTCCATACCAGAGAAAATGAAAGTGCTGATGTTAACAGGGAAAGCTTAACTCAATAGAGGTGTGGAAAGGGAAACTGTTCTGCCTGGGGTTTTGCTCCCCTGAGAGAAGAAGTATGCTTGCTCTCTGGAAATGCTCCCAGACTCAACTTTGAAAGTTGTTGCTGTTGTTATTGTGGCTAATAGGGCCCTCTCTATGAGAAAACTGGTTTTGCTGTACTTGCTTTTCAAGATTATATACTTGTAATGTACTCTAGGATAATCTTTGCAATTTAGTGGTTTGAGTGTTGGACTAAGATATTGGTAGCTCAGAGTTCAACTCTCTGCTCCCTTGTGGAAATTGACTGGGAGATCTTGGACAGGCTCCCTTCAGAGGAAGGCAGAGGCAATTTGAATGAATCTTGCCAAGCACCTGTGGTACTTGAAAATTTCCATTCCCTTACATTAAGGCACATATGTGACAATACATATGTGAATGCAAAGCCATTGGGTAGTATATAGTTTGTCATTTCATATACTAGGGCTATGAAAGTCAGTATTGTATTCTTGTCACCTCATCAGATGGGGTTTGGGAAGTGTCCTAGGATGCTTCCCCACCAGTCCAGTGATGGATGGGCATTCTGCCCATTGAACACATCACTGGTCTTCCAGCAGAGACCCCCTCCACAAATGGAGTGGAAGCATTGTACCATGCTTCCCTCCCAACATGGGAGCCTGCCTGTGTTGTGCTGGCTCTAATAGAGGCAACACAGATCCTCGCTGCTCTGGTGACAACTCCCACGTGTGATGGGGGAAGCATCACTGCAAGGGGAGCAGCACATGGGGTGATGGATTCACCCCTATGCCCCTCTTTGGTAGCAAAGCCAGATGAAGCAGGATACTTTGCCTGGCCTTTGTGATATTGGCAACAGACTATAGGATAATTAGCTTTTCTATCTTTAATCTGAGAAACAGGGCATCTTCTTGGCTCTGAAATCAATGAAGCACAGGCTGTTTACAATGAGGCAGAAAAAACAAAGCCTTCAGTAATACAGACTTCGTTTTCTGTGTAGTGTTGCTCTGGCAGCCTGTGGATTAAAGAGTGGGCCAAGAGAGGGAAAATATGTGCATACAAGCAGTGATCAGGGTCAATGTTACTGCTAAGTAATAGAAGGCTTTTGTCTTCAAATAGCAAATTCTGAAAGAAGGCAGTTAGATTTCAAAGCCATGAGGTCTGTGCAACACAAATTGTCCTGACCCCACTGCCTTCAGTTTTAGTGAAGGATATTATCCAGTCACCAATGCTGAAGATGCAACTGCCACTTCATTACGTTTTGTACATGGAAAAAAGATAATTGTTTTTACTCTCAGATAGTCTGGGAAGTGATTCCAGTTCTCAGAAAATGGAAATTACATGCCCATTTCTATTTTCTTAACTGTATAAGGATCAAAATCCATGGAATTCTCCTGTTTCAGAGTGGCAAGTGCTCTAGAGGGTATAGCAGAGATTCTGAAAAGGAAGTAAAGGAGAAACCAAGCCAGACCAGGGTCAAATATAGAGATTCAATGAGGAATAACACAATGCGAAGCACTGTTTTGCAGTGAGGAAATGGTCTTGGCTGTTCTAATTTATAGCAAGCTGTAAATCAGCATGCTTGGATTAATTGCAGGCTCTGTTCTATAATGTTGGTACTGCTTTAATATGCAATACGTATATGATGCAGTATCTTCACCACCTTCTTTATATAAGATGTTCCTGGTTCCAATATAGGGCTTGCAGCTTTTCCTTCCTCAGACTCTGAATCATTTTTAATCCCATCAAGATTTCTGATTTGGATTATAAAATTCTTGCTTTAATAAAAATCTTTAAACACTGATTTTTTTTAAAAAAAAGATTTTCAATACTGCTGCTCTTTTGACAATGGAACTGACATTCATGTGTCAGACTCCCATCCAAGGGACTTGTTATTTCAATCAGTGTATCAATAGACAGGTCTGGCTTGCAGGGCCCTGGGGCTCTTGCCAGATCGCTTGACAATGAACCTAACATAAGGCCACTCATTAATCCTGTCATCAGCATATGATATCCTTTGTTTCTCCTGTTGCTGCACCTCCATCTCCTCCATTGGCCAGAGAGGGAGAGACATCACAGGCAGGGCTCGTGCTCCCATTGGCTAAGGCGCGCGAGCCCCCCAGACCACCCCTCCTGCCTCCTGACATCAGTGACTCCCCTAACCAATCAGTGAGAAGCCAGCCAGGTAGGCGGGAGCGGGAAATTCAAAATGCAAAAGTATAAAATGTGTATTTTTCTGTGTAATGGCATGCCAGTTCTTCTTGCAACTTATTCCTTCCGTTATCCTGCTCCAGCTGGACCAGAATAAACTTGGTGACCTCTGCTTCAAACTTGGTGAGCCTTTTATTGGAAATAGGGAAATCTTTATTTTGCTTCATAGAATCATAGAATCATAGAAGAGTAGAGTTGGAAGAGACCTCATGGGCCATCCAGTCCAACCCCCTGCCAAGAAGCAGGAAATCGCATTCAAAGCACCCTTGACAGATGGCCATCCAGCCTCTGCTTAAAAGCCTCCAAGGAAGGAGCCTCCACCACAGTCTGGGGGAGAGAGTTCCACTGTCGAACAGCCCTCACAGTGAGGAAGTTCTTCCTGATGTTCAGGTGGAATCTCCTTTCCTGTAGTTTGAAGCCATTGTTCCGTGTCCTAGTCTGCAGGGCAGCAGAAAACAAGCTTGCTCCCTCCTCCCTATGACTTCCCTTCACGTATTTGTACATGGCTATCATGTCTCCTCTCAGCCTTCTCTTCTGCAGGCTAAACATGCCAAGCTCTTTAAGCCGCTCCTCATAGGGCTTGTTCTCCAGACCCTTAATCATTTTAGTCGCCCTCCTCTGGACGCTTTCCAGCTTGTCAACATCTCCCTTCAACTGTGGTGCCCAGAATTGGACGCAGTATTCCAGGTGTGGTCTGACCAAGGCAGAATAGAGGGGGAGCATGACTTCCCTGGATCTAGACGCTATACCCCTATTGATGTAGGCCAGAATCCCGTTGGCTTTTTTAGCTGCTGCATCACATTGTTGGCTCATGTTTAACTTGTTGTCCACGAGGACTCCAAGGTCTTTTTCGCACACACTGCTGTCAAGCCAGGCGTCCCCCATTCTGTATCTTTGATTTCCATTTTTTCTGCCAAAATGAAGTATCTTGCATTTGTCCCTGTTGAACTTCATTTTGTTAGTTTCAGCCCATCTCTCTAGTCTGTCAAGATCGTTTTGAATTCTGCTCCTGTCTTCTGGAGTGTTAGCTATCCCTTCTCGCAAGCTTTCCAGGTGTTGTGCAACCCTCTTTTGGGGTCTGGCGTGGGTCTCCCTTTCCAGAGAGACCCCCAAATCTTTGATCTCCTCATCACTTTAATGGTTGATTATAAGTGGAAATGTCAACAAATGTTGCTTTTTAGTTGGTTGGTTGACCTGCTATAATTTCCAATTCTACACAGCAATTGAAGGTTTCCTATCCTCATCAGTGTGGTGTAGTGGCATGAGTGCTGGATCACAACTTCTGAGATCAGGGGTTGAATTTCTCTTCTGCCATGGAAACTCATTGAATTACCTTAAAAATGTTCTCTCAGCCTCAGAAGAAGGGAAAAACAAACTCCCTCTGAACCAATCTTGCCAAGAAAACCCTCTGAGCTTTTTGCCTTGGACTTCCATAAATCAGAAACAACATAAAAGCACACAACAATCCTTACCAGAGACCTCTTCCAGATAGAACATAGCAGAAACAATATGAACCAGTGCTACCACTTCAGTTTTAAAGCTCATAAGAAATTGTGGTCCACTATTTTTAGTGGAGTTTTAGGAGCGGTTTTGTATGTGTTTTATCAATGAATGCCTGGACAAAGTAGCTCAGGGAAGGGGGGAGGGGGTAATATGGCCACGTGTGCAAAGTATATGTCTGTGTTTCTCTGGATTGTGGGGTCAAATTTTTGTAATCCACTTACTTTATAAGAAAGACAAAATAGATTTTGATTAGCTGAATTTGGGGTTAAAACATTTCGAAATGACTGAATTAACCAACAAGCTGAGTGAGCTCCTACCTCAAGACTGGCAACCAAATGAAGTGAAGGAAACTAAGGTGAACATTGCATGAAAAATATAAAAATAATGCAAAATACAAGCCCCAATTTTTCTGATTGCCCCATTTTTTGTATGGAGCTCTACATCACTGTAAATGAATGTAGTCAGCCAAAGTTCCCTGAAGTATGCAAACATCTTGAAATGCTCCCTCTCAACTCTATTACATATGATAAAAGAAAGGAATGTTTGATTTATTAATTACTAGACAATCCTTGTCCATGTTCAACTGTGTGATATTTTGCATTCAAAACCAGTTCTTAAACTGAACATGTTGGACATTACTATGTTAGAACATTTTTCTTTTTGTCCTTCCTCTCCATGATTTAGGATCTGCAATTATCAGCAAAGGTGACAAAACAGATTTCCCGGCTGAAGCCAGGACAGAGACAGCTGAGGCACAGCTCTATTAGATAAATAATGTATGCTACTAAATTGTAATTACCTGAAAGGCAAAGTTGGCCAGGTCATTGTTGGAAAACAGAAGAAATGAAAACATTGGGAAGCAAGCAAACAATAACTCTCATCAAACCTCTAATGAATGGCAATGACACAATTACATTCAGGCAACACTTAGTCCCAACAGCTGCCTAATTAAAACTGGACCCAGACAAGGTAGGGAAAATAACTTCATTTGGATTCTATTTGCCTTGGTAATTTGGTGCTGGGTTGCGCTTTTTTTTCCATATGGACCTGCGCGTTTATAAAAACTTAATTAAGTTGGAAGGGAGAGATTGATATACGTCTTTGTCTTAATGGACTCTCTTCCCACGGGATATTAAGGAATGGTAAGCATGCTGCAGGACATAATGGAATCGGGGAGGGCAGTGGGAAAATGGAGAGGCAAGCCACTTTTGATTGTGTTCCAGGGAGGTGTCTGATAGATTTCTGGGAGGATCATATGGTGGTTGTTTTTAAATCCAAATTTCAGAATGGGACTCCAAGAAGCTATTTATAAGCTGTCAAGAGAGGCCTGCATTTCACTATCAAATTATATCAAATGCATTTCTAACTTCCTCCCAAAGTGGCAGATAAACAGTGGGCAGAGATCAGCTATGAGGCAAGATGCATTTGGGGCCACTGACTCCAGGGAGAGAGAGGGCTATGAATAACTGACAGTTGCAATTTGCAGTGAGAAATGGGTACAGAGATGGCACAATGGGGAGATAGCCAAGACTGGTGTTACTCCAGAAAAGAACATATTTTTTAACACATAGACAAAAAGTAATGGAATTAATGTCAAATAGGGCAGTCTTGGAGTCAGATGTTTGTATTTTCCGCCAAATTCTCACCCCAACTAATTGCTGTTGTGTAAAATGCTGAAAATAATCAGCTTAGTGCATTTCAGCAACAGAAAGCTTCTGTAATGTTGAGAGCTCAATCAATTCCATCTAATGTGTTTGACAGCTGTTATGAAAAGCCTGCAATGAATGAAACCAACGTATGCTGGTAAGTGCGCAAGCAGTTAAACCCACCCCCAATTAAACTGATCCGTGTATCATAAATGCAGACCTGATTTTACCATCCAAGTGTAGACTTCCAGTTCATTCTATTCAAGGTAATTTTTTTCCTCCTCAAAGAGGATGCAAAACATTTCTATAACAATTGCTTCTTCTATTGCACTTGAATCAGACACACAATTATTAAAAGGAAATGAAGGTTTCTTGATATCTTCTGACACCGTACATGTTGTTATAATTATGTTATTAATCTGTAACATGGACATATTTGTTTGATTTTCAAGTGCTATGGCCTTGGGCTAATGCAATCAATTAATCTACAATACAATTTGCAGCCAGGGCTGAGCAGAGCATTGGCACAGAAGCATTTTTTTTTCTTATTTAACTTCTCATTGTCATCCCCAAAAGACAGCTTGAGCAAGGAAGTAAGAAAAGCTTTCTTCTAGTGGCTCATATACATTTTTCTGGGAGATGTGCTGGGAGAAATCCATGGGAAGCAGTGAAAGAACTGATAAGCATTTGGAGACTCATGGGGTAAAGCTCAGATTTACACTAATAAGTCACGCAGTAGATTTCTGGCACATTTATTCAAAGGCAAGCCCATTTCTTTGTGATCCTTACTTTCCTATGAAAGGCGGGGGGTTACTTTTGAGATGTTAAGAAATTTCATATCATAATCTTTGAAGGCCTTCTTGTTGTTTCAGTCTCCTCTCCTATTAGGGGCAAAATAAATAAACAAAACCCAAAATCCTCGGCCTCAATGTGAAGGAACCAACCATAATTTCTGATCATCATCACACATACCAGAGTGGCCCACTGAAGAGCTATAGGAAGCAAAAATGATGCTACAGCTTTTAGCACATGACAAGCCCTGCTATTGGGGGACCCATGGGACTGGCAGGAAAAGGGAGCACATAAGACAGGTTCCAGATCTTTAGGATCCAAATTCTCCAAGCTGAGAATCTATGCCAGCCTTAGCATTGGTAAAGTCAACAACTTGCTTAAAGGTCCATTTTTTTGTGGGCAGTATATTACGCAATTCCAGAAATGTCTGTGCCCCTGAAGACCAACTTTATTTGTTTCTGCAATGCTTTGGGTCTAGAGATGGTAAGGCCTGGAAAAAAACTGGAAAAATTGGGGGCAAACAGGTTTTTTTTCCCTTTTTTCCTTTTTTTTTGAATATTTTTTATTATTGTGTGAAATATACAAATAAAAAGAAAGAAACACATATTGAGGCATGGGGATCAGGGGAAAAAGAAAAGTGGAAGAAAGCAAAGGGGGGAATATGGTGGGTGGGAAGGGAGGTGGTGGTGTGTAGGAAAGACAGTCTTCCTCCCTCAAGGTCTGTTGGGAAGAGGGGGGAGGACATGGGGGGGATGGGAAAGGCATGGGAAAGAAAGAGGGGTAACCAAGGGGGGTAGGGGGGGATAGGGAAGGTAAGGGTTGACTTCTATTCTCATCATCTTCTTTTCTTTCTTCTTCTTCTTCTTATTTAGTTCAGCATTTGTAGTCTTTCATTAAATAGTCCTCAAAAATAGTCCAATCTGTTTCTTTCATTGCTCTGCCATTGATTCTTTTAATCATAAAAGTTAATTTGTCCATTTCCCTTATTTCCAAAATTTTGTCTATCCATAGTTCCTTCGTGGGTATGTTTTCAGACTTCCATAGTCTTGCTAGGACCATTCTTGCTGCCGTAATACAAAAAGTAAATAGTTTATCAGTATTCAGGTCGATCTTATAGGTAGAGTCATATAGCCCTAACAGGAGAAGCTCTGGTTTCAATTCAAAATTAATTTTGAAGATTTTAATACACTCCTCTTGAACCATTTTCCAATATTTTCCTATTTTTTTGCAATTCCACCACATGCGGAAATAGGAGCCTGTTTACACCTCCAGCATTTGTTATTAGTGTTTTTATACATCAGCCCCAACTTTTTTTTGGCGGGGGGGGGGGGGGGGGGTTAGGTACCATCTGTGTAGTAATTGTTTTCATTTTTTTTTCATTTTTTGCAAAGCCATTTTTCCTGAAAAAATGGAAAAAAAGACCTTCATGTCATATAGTTTGAATACCATGCCATAAATATGTTATTTATTATTGGTAAAGGACATATTCTGCACACTTTTCAATTTTTCCATAAAAATGACTTTGGAAAAAATGGAAAAAACCTGTTTCTTCCCAATTTTTAGGGTTTTTTTCCAGGCCTTCCAATCTCTTGTTGGTCCTTTTAAAATAAAAAACCCAAATGATCACATATTGGCATGTGAAGCTTTGCGTTCTAATTTGCCTTGACTTCTCAAGGCATGTGTTCTTTCCTAATTTTGTTTTGAATCATCACCTTAAGGGTCACTATAGTTGGTAAAAACAATAATATATGACTCGCTTGTATATCAGTTAACAATAGCCAATATCAATAACATTAGCACCATACTTGGAACAATATTTTCAGTAATTCATCTTAAGAGCCCTACTATTAAAGCACCTCACTCAAAGCAGTTAGTAGTAAAAAAGAAAAAGCCTTAAAAGGAAAAAAGAAAATACTTGGAGAGAACTGAACTACTCTTAACAATAATCTCCACCTAATGGCATCTTTGTTTTCACAGACAATAGGCTGTGACAGACAGATTGCCTGGTGAGGTCAGTACAGTACAGTCTCACTTATCCAAGCTTCACTTATCCAAGGTTTTGTATTATCCAAGGCAGTCTGCCTTTTAGTAGTCATTGTTGTGGTAGTAAATGTTGCAATGTTTTGGTGCTAAATTCGTAAATACGGTAATTACTACATAACATTACTATGTATTGAACTGCTTTTTCTGTCAATTTCTTGTAAAGCATGATGTTTTGGTGCTTAATTTGTAAAATCATAATGTAATTTTATGTTTAATAGGCTTTTTTCTTAACCCTTCTTTTGCAGATCCAAACCTCTAAGAAAATTTAAGTCTAGTCTCACAAGACCCTGAATTCTCAGAGTTCCACAATTCTCTATCTTCTTTTGATTATCTTCAAAAAGAGGCTGTAAAACTACCTGCTAGAGATGCTCTAGCAGGTATTTTTACAGCCTCTTTTTGAAGATAATCAAGAGATTGAGATTAGACTTGAAGGCTTATGAGGCCCCTTCCATCACTATGATTCTAGATTTTATCTCATCTTTGGTTTCCCCTCATCCCCATTAGGCTTTCTTTCCGGCCATCATACCCGTCACTGACTGCAATCTCAAGCTAACACTGACTCCTCTTTGATCAGAGTTACTAGACTGGATAAGATTCCTGTAATTTTAATCCTTGGGAGGAAGAGGGAGCACTGTAAAGTGTTGTCAAGTGGAATAAAATTAGCCATCTTCCCCACTTTCCAATTTCCAACTTTTAGAAGCTGCTATTCCCTCTCAACATGACTCCTGTTTCACCTGGAGAAGGTGTGGGAGGGGATTCAGATTTAATCCAGCAATAGGAGTAGTGCTAGGGTTTGTTCTGCAAAATACAGTCCAATCTCCATTGGGAGGCAATGAGCATGATTAAATTTACAGGAACCCTTTCCCAAATCCAGTTGCGCAACACTATGACCTTGGTCATCAGCCCACAATTTCCTGTATTTGAGATGTAATTCATTTTCAAATCCTCACTTAATCCGGGGATGATCCTGGGAGAGTCAAGTGTCGCGCCTGCCAGAAGACGGACCCTTCTTCTCCCTGAGGGAGCTGGGCATCTAGCAGGCCGCTTCTGCCTGAATGACCAGCACAGCATCAAATACTTCTACTCAATGAAATATTAACCACCTTCACATAACTCCCCTTCATACATGGCCTGTTTGTTTCTGCTTTGAAAAGCTAATGGGACTAGCTGTGCATAGACTGGCTCTCTGAGGATTTGATTTCCAGCTGGGCTGAGATGTTAAAACTTTTATTCCATATGAGCAGCAGAACTGAGAAGCCAGAAAATCCTCTTGCATGCAAGTCGCAAAGCATGAATCCACTGCTTCCCAACCAACCCAGGCTAAATCCCTTCACTCATAGCTCCCTCCAGCTTTGGTAAAAGCTCTTTCCATGCTCTGTTTAGTAATACAAGAGAATGAAATGAGAGAGGAAAAGCCTGAGTTGCTTTCTGCTGTTCTCAAGTCTGATCATGCATTTGTATTAATATTACTGTGGGCTCAAATGCAAGGCATCACGGTTAATATTGATCACGGCCTTTCCCTAAGGAATATCACCTCTGAGTTTTGTTGGCACTGAATGCAAGATGAGCTCTTATCGCACAATTCTGTTACAGAGCTATATTCCACTTTATCTGCCATGGCAACATCTTGTTGAATTCTGGAGTTTGCAGTTTAGAAATCTAAAGGCCCATCCAGACAGGCCCATATCTCAGGACCTGTCTAGGTTTTTACCGGGAGCTTCCAAATGACACCCCCAGTAAAAATGAATTAATTCAGAACAAATCAGGTTTTGTAATAATAAAACTTCTTACCAGGTGTTTTATTACTTCAGAACAAAGCAGGGTTTTCCTGCTTTGTTCTGCAGTAATAAAACAGCTGGTAAGATCCAGATCTTATGTAAGTTCTGGGTCTTAGTTGGTGTGGACCCTGTGCGGATTGGGCCCGGGAACCACATCACTTGATTCCTGAGCCCAATCCACACAACCATCTCAATTTTTTGGGCTCTAGGATCCTGAAAAACCAAGAGGGCACCCCTCCTTTCCCCACAAACCCCAAATTTAGGTCCTAAAACTTACCCAAAGCTGCTACCAGGCACGGAGATTGCTTCTCAGTTCTTGTGGCACACCATAATTTGGGGGGGGGGGGGGAGGATTTCTTTCCTCCCTTCTCCTAACACATCATTTTGGCACATCGGAAGAACTAAAAAACAGGCTTCATGTCTGGCAGCAGATTTAGGTAAGTTTTATGGCCTAAATTTGGGGTTTGGGGGTGGGTGATTGCTGGTCACCCGGGAAAGAAAATCCAGGGTTTGGGGTGGGCTGTATAGACAGAAATGTAGGTGAAAATGGGTTATTTAACCCTGGTTTAGCCTGCAACTGCCTGTTATCTGGAAGTGTCCTAAATGCTCTTGCCTGAACTGCAAATGCCAGGATTCCATAGGATGTAGATGTGGAAGATAAAGCAGAATATGGCATTATAACAGTGCAATGTGATAAGGGTATCTAATTCTGGAACAAACATTTACTTACTATCTGAGATCCATAGTGCAAACCGAAAACATATAATCATATATGTTTTTTACTTGAGACAGCTTTCATCACTCTGGCGTCTTTTTCAGAATAAGTGGACTATGGCTTCCACTGTGAATTATGAAAAAAGTAATCCATCACATGTTGATGAGCTGGATTCGTGGAAGCCTCTTGTTCATAGGAATCTTACAAGCTGAAGCACCTTTGATAGCAAAACAACAACAATCCATCACAAAGGTAGAAAAAGATGGCTTAACCCTTTAGTCCAGGGGTTGCCCCTTAGATGTTTTGGACAATGCACATGATGCCTCTTCAATAGTCATGGGCATTGGAGGCTACCCTTGCCTGAGTTAATCTTCATTCCCAATCTCTGTAAGGTTATCCAATCTTAATGAAAATATTGATTTTGGTAGTGAAAGTTTCAAAAAGAAATAGGTGGGAGACTAAAATAGTCTCCTTGGGAACAGTGAGGAAAAGGGACGGAGACAAGAATTGTGTCTGCTTGGCTGCTGGCATGTTGGAACTGCATTGGAAGGGACCTACCACAAAGTAGTGTCAGTCAGTAATGGGAAGACAGTGATATCAAGATCCATTGACGAGATTTACCTGTTAATGAAAAGGTACCATCTCTCCCCCGGACATTACATACAATCATGAAATTAACACATTGTCTAGTATTTCTTACAGAATCATGTATGTGGAACAGAACTGTTCTCTATGGGATTGCATTGATGGAAAAATAGGTAGGAGAGTTTCATTCCAATTTACTTTTTGTCTGCATCATAACATATTGTTAATGGTCCTGTTTTGCATATTTTTATATGTATTTTCTTTTCGCCAACAGAAACCTCATTCAGTTAATGCTTTGAGGAGAGAGAAGTTGGCTTGCAGGGTACAGAAAAGAAGGTTGTAATGAAAGGCCAGGAAAATTGATTTGTTTATATTTTAAATGACGTTACTTACAATCTAGATAAAATAAAGTTTCAAAAGTTGTCCTTTTGGGGCTGAAAGAAAATAATTCCTAAAATAAAGTTTTTAAAAAAGACATCACCCTATTGTATTCAAAAAATGTCAGCTAAGTACAAATATGAGGATTTCTTGCTAAATTACATGTTTTTGAGGAGGCAGCCTGTTTCCTCAAGGCATCCTGTCAAGGGTGACAGTGAGACATGCTTTTTTCCCTCATAAAGATTTCAGCAAAATGTCTCTGTGCAAAAGTAAAGGCTTTTTTGCTTTGTAAAATAGAGTGCTCACACATGCAACAATTTCAAACAACATTGCTAGTTTATTTAAAAATGCAAACAGCATTTGAAAAGTATCTATTTCTTCTAAAGTCTATGCAACAAAATTTGTGCAACTTAGTTATACTGTTCGTACAGTATAACTCACAAATACACTCATGACAATCAGATAGTATCCAGTAGATATGGAAACATTATGAAGTAAGTGAAATAGAAGGAGATAAAAGAAGATCTTTATCCTTCCATCTGAGAAACAATTACAGGTATCCTGTATCCAAAATGCTTGTGACCAAAAGTGTTTTGGATTTTTGGAACATAATGAGTGTACATAATGAGATACCTTGAATGTCAAGACTCAACATGAAATTCATTTTTTTTCATATACACATAACACATGTTGCCTGAAGGTAATTTTATTCTCAATATTATTTATAACAATTTTGTGCAGAAAGCAAAATTTGTGTACATTGAACCATCAGAAAGAAAAGTTGTCGCTATGTTAGCCATTCAGATGGATTATTTTGGACTATTTTAGAATTCTAGATAAGAGATACTCAACCTGTACATCTTATCCAAAAACATATTCATCCAGCAATGATACAACAACAACAACAACAACAACTACTACTATTACTACTACTACTTTATTCTTATATCCTGCCCCATCTTCCCAAAGGGACTTGGGGCGGCTCACATGGGGACCAAGCCCAGCAATACACAATAAAATACAATCACATAAATACATTTAAAACATATAAGCATAAAATTATAAAACATATAATACATTAAAACATAAGCAATAGCTAATAGTCAAGCACAGTGAACATATTCCACTGGGGGCAAGGCAAATGTTGTCTGTGTACAAACTTCCAGAAGAAGTTCAGTAACTGGGTCTAGGTGAAGGTAAGGGACAGTCGTTGATTTATGCCAATTTAATTAAACGCACATTTAAATAGCCAGTTTTTCAGATGATATAGGGTACAGTCCTTCATAACTCCAAAAAGGCTTGGTTCCCCCACAATCTTGAGGGCTCAACAAGTTCCACAGATGAATTCTTAGGACCTGCCAAAATGAAACTTCTTCCCTTCCCTGGGCAAGGATATTTGATAAATTTTATATTTGATTTTAAAGTTACATGAGCTATGCTATTCATTTCCCTCAAATAAGGTTTTTCTTTTGCCACACTTCTACAAATGAGGGTTTCATTCTTACTTCTTACTTATGCCATTTAAAACAGCTCCAGGGATCTGCTTGTCTTAGCCATCGAAAGTCAAACGGTTATACCTAAGTTTTCTATTCTGGCAAGAGTGTGACTAGCAAGTAACAATTCTTCCTTCCCAATAAAATTTCTCCCTCACTCCCCAAATATCTAGCATTGCAATTTGCAAGCCCTTCACATCCGATGTCCCTGGTAGCCATGCCTTTCCCTTTCTCTGGAGAAAAGGTTGCATCCAAAGAGGACTCCCATGATCCTTTATTAGTGGTCATACTGCATAGGACCAAAATATGCAGAGTGTCAAAATTTACTCACAGCAGCTTGGATCCAGATGCATGTATCCCCGGCATCCACAAATCTAAGGGCTATGAGATTTCAGAGCTTGGCTCGACCTTCATTTCCAATCCTTGTGACAAGGGAAGGAAAAGATTAGAGGATGAAAACAGTGTCTGGAAAGGTGTATGTGTGTGTGTTGGAATCACAGACACCTTAAAGGGCCAGACTTAAAAGTGTCTTCAAAACAGAGTTTATTTAAACAAAAGGAAAAGGACGCAGGGATACTTAAATGCAGTTCCACTGGTCAAAACTCAAAAACCCAAACCAAACCTGGTCCAAAAGGTAAACAGAAATGTAATCCAGATCAACTGGATGCAAAAAACAACAAGTCAAACAAAGTGCTCTAAGGCAAAACAAAAGGCACAGTACACAAATGGTTAACAGAGGGAGTTGCAAGAAGAGAAGCGTTGTCAGCTGAAGTCCAAGGTTGAAGCAGGAGGAATTCAAAGCAGCGTTGCTCCAGTGTCTGCAGAAGAAGCGTCTCCAGCCAAACCGGTTCAGGTCCAAACTGCAGATCCGAGTCCAACACTGAACATGAAACAGGCAGCAGCAAGACTACAAGAAACAAAGCAATAAAACAGATCAAACAACAATAAAAACAAGTCATAAAAATCACATACAAAAACATAATGATAAAATCTTGGATTAGATCCAGAGGAAACTGGGCCAAAAGTGCTAGTTATGTCGATATCATCAGACCCCTCACCCCTGAACCCACTTTTATCTACAAACCATCATCAGAGGATGAACTGACCGCCGCCCCCATCACCATCTCCCACAGCTGCTCCCAGCTCTTCACATGAATTCCTTTGACTCTCCCTCCAATTCCTCCATCTCCTGTCAAGACTTAGATCCCCCCAAGAATCAGTTGGATCCCCTGATTGCCAGTCTTCACTCCCAGAGAACCCCATAAAGGTACCACTAGTTGTTGATGCCTCACAAATAGCTTGCACTTCTCTTATCTTAGTCCAATCCATGGCGTCTCCTTCTTCTCCTTCACTCATTGACCCATCATCCCCAGAGAATCCCTCAAACAACTCTTCATCTGTAGGTGCTGTAAGTATGTCCCGGATCCTCTTTCTCTGCTGCTCATCATCAGATTCCTGCTCCCGAGTAACCCCTTTTCCCCTTCTGACACCCATACTACTGTCTGCAACATTATCATCCCCAGAGAATCTCTCAAACAACTCCCCATCTGTAGGTGCTGTAAATATGTACTCACAGGCTCTACTACAACAGTGTTTATGGAATAGAAGTGTATGTGTATGTGTATGTAAGGAATAGAAAGGTGCATGTGTATACATACTAGGAATATTAATACAAAGAATATTAACAATTATTTATTTCTGCACTCTCTCAGCCAGCAAAAGTCAAACGGTTATATCAAAGGTCATTGCCCCCTGAATTATATTTTTCCTGCTGTCCCCAAATTTCTAGCATTGTAAAGTGAAAATTGAAAATCATTCACCCCTACAACTTTTACATCTGCTGTATTCATATTTCCCTGGTAACTATGGCTGCCACTTTTCTTTGTGTACCCAAACTGTATTCTAATTGTTCAACTGAGGCTTTTAAAATTCAGAACAAAGTTAGACATTTGGAGACTGAATGAACATTTCATCATGGGGGAGGACAGAACTGTTATTTGAGGGGAAGTAATTGATTAATTTTGCCCCCCTCCCATAAACACACAACACACACCTCCACTGTTAGCTACACTCCTATGCTCCTTGGCCAGGCAGATGGGAACTGGAGTTCAGCAATATATGGAAGGTTATGGATTTTCCAATCCTTTGACCAAGCTTTGAAAAATTATGGTATGTTTTCAGATTTCAGTGCTCAAAATCCCACAGGGGCAGTTAAAAGAAGTTCTAATCTCTTCTGCCCAGTAATAGGAAGGCAGCAAAGCAGTTGATCTAAGGGACTGTATGGTTGGCAGAAACCCTTCTTCCTTGAGACTTGGGACTTTGTAAATGCTTAATGATGGAAACCCCTGCTTTATTGAACTTCTTTATATCCCATAACTGTGCTTCTGTCATGCAATCCTTCTTTCCAAATGATTATTATATTTTTCTTTTTAAAAAGGAGTTTCTCAACCTAAGGCTTCCAAATGTACTACTTATTCCTCTTCATGGAAAGGGTTTCACAGAGCTGTACTTCTTCCCTTCAATGTGAATCCCAACTCGGTGGAATGTAGAAAAATGCATTCTCTGCAAACATTTTTGCCCTGAAAAAAAACTGGAAACATGAGCTGTCATTGAAATGTTGTTCATTTCACAATGTACTGTGATATGAGGTTTTGAACAACTAAAACAAAACCTGAACCGTTTTTCTATTTTGACTATTCTGTGCATATGCTTAATGATTTCTTTTAATGGCTGCTTTACAGCAGATTAGTGGTAGCAAGGTAAGGGGCAGGTGTTCAATCATTAGATTTTTTTACACAACAAATGGCTCCAGTGACTGAAAAGCTCCATCAATTGCTGTTAAATGGTGGGTTTTAACCCATATTCTGGCCATTTAAAAGTCACTCACATGCACTTAGAGGATAATTAATCACTCACTCATTCATTCTTGGCTGTTAGATGCAATTGTCGGTGGCTTCTGTGAATTTTATCGACAGTAGTGATAGCCTCCTCACCATAAGGGAACACTCCTGAAAGAAAAACACAGCACTCATCTCTTTTCCAGGCTGAGACAAAGACACAGGTGAGTCTAACCACTATTCTAGAGGGCAAATTGTTCTGTACTGGGATATGATTTGCTGTCTATACTGGGAAAGGTTGCTGACAAAAACCTCTCAAGTTTGCACTTCCGCACATAATGCAAGGCAAGAGTGTATGTGTATGGAGAGAAGCAAGAATATAGTTTTTATAAAGTCAATTTCTTTCCTTCCCAAATATATAAACCTAAAACAGAATTCCTTCACATCTGCAAAGGGGAATCAGATTGAATATAGTTTGGCGGGTTGGAAAAATTGCACATGCCATACAGCAGTGAAGTTGGAGAAAACAAAACAAGGACTACCTACTTATTCCTCCATTGTTTAATCCTCTACATGCCACCAAGCATGATGATTAAGAGGACTTTATCACACCAGCCAGTTGTCCCACAGCAACCACGTTAGCATAAGCAATAAAACATATTTGTTTAAAACATTCATTTTACACTTCTCTGCATTAGCACAATGGCGCAGTTTGGCAGTGTGTGTGCCTGCCCACTATTTCACAATTACAGAAATGTGATTTTAAAAAGAAAAAAAAGAAATAAGAAAAGAAGTGGAAATCAGCCTGCTTGGGATTAGTGAGAGGAGAGGGAGAGGAGGAGAATCCCCCGATGCCAAGTCACTGGTGGCGTATCAGATCTGCAGTGAAGGGATCTACTGCACTTGAGGTCAGAAATGGGAAGATGGCAGCATTGAGAGCAATTGACGGATTTTACTCATCAATGAAAAGGTGTGCTACACTAACAGTTGGAATGTAAGCAGCAGCAGCAAGACAGACTAGAGATGGGAAGATCTGGGGGAGAAAACAAATATTGGAAAAATTGGGGGGAGGCTGGAAAAATTGGGAGAAAATCAGGGAAAAAATCCAATTTTTCTGAATTTTTTCCAGGCCTTCCCATCTCTAGGACAGACACAGCATCATATAATAGGTACTGGTCAAAGATGCTATTTTCCTGATGAATTTCTGATTTGCCAGCCTTGTGTGATATAATCCTGAGTGATGAAAAGCCTATTGGCAGCAAGCTTGAAATGGAACCTTTGTTTACTGCTGTAAAAAGAAAACTACACTACCAAATTTGACTCCAATTTTCGAACTTTTCAGCGCTTAATCTGGTCAAGTTTCCTGGGACCAGTTCCAGTTGCTGATGGTGTGAACAAGACCATTGGATCTTTCATTCCTCCACATGTAAGCTTGACCGTTGCACATCCTCTCTGAAAAGTCCACAAACATACCCAAAGTATTCCGTATACTTGCAGCCTGATTCTATGATTACTTAAAAGTAAGTACCTTTGATTTCAGTAGAAGTTATTTCTAACTAGGTATGCCAAGGAATGTATCAAGGCAGCACTATCCTTACTTATTTAGCAGTTGCATCTTTGGATTCCTATACACACATATTTATAAACACATTAGGTTTTCAACTAATGATAATGCTAAAGGGAACACACAACAAAATACAAACACATCAATGGGAAAGAAAGAAAAACATCCACTAGATAAAAACCTGCCTTAGCAGCAAATAAGCTTAGGTACCCAAAGCCTGTCTGAATAAAATATATATTTGTGTTCTCAGCATAAGGACAAGACAGATAGTGTTTTTTCAAACTTCTCCTGATGAGAAGTTCCAAAGTCTGGGAACAGCCACCAAAAAGGCCTTCTTCTTGTTTTCCTACAAACATCCCTCTGGTTGTGGTGGGACAGAAATGAAGGCAATGCCTTAGAATTGCAGAACTCAAGCAGGATCTTATGACAGAATATGGTCTTTCAAATAGGCCTAAACCATACAGTTTAGAAGTAAAAGGCGGGACGTCTTATTTAAAGTCTTTAACTTTATGTATCACCCAGTCAGAGCTCCTGAAGGAATGTACAATACATACAAGCATTTAAAACATTAAATGCACAACTCAAAACATTTTAAAAAACAGGTCAAAGTGGTTTCTTAAAGTCACACACAGTGAAAATAGTAAAAGCAGCCACTCCTAGTTTAGAGAGCCATGGAAAACAGCATAGTCTTAGCTGCCTACCAGGAACTCAGTAGAGATGGAGTCAGCCTCACCCTTGAGAAGGAGTTATATGGGGAACGGGGCTGCTACAGAGGAGGTCCTGTTGGCTGATTCACTAGCCTCATAATGAAATGAAAGTCATCTGGAAATTTGAGATAATCAGTATGACTGGAAACAGACTGGTTGCTGGTAAAAGTTTTGTAATCAGGGAGCAAATAGGTTTTCAGTAGCTAGGTTCAGTCATTAGGGATGCTGCGACACTGATGTTAAAGCAGGCCTTCCTTTAAATATATTCCTGACCTTGTTTCCCAATTGAGACCAGAGACGAGGAGATTATAACATAGAAGCCTTATTTCTGCAGAAGCCAAACCCATGGTGGGTTCTGTAAATACCAGAAAGCCAAATAGAACAAAGACAATGAAAGCAATTTATAAGGTCACACATTCCACACTAACATTTCTTTACCTCTCCTCACGCTCCTCCCAGTTCCACCTCCTGCTCTTGTCCCTCCAGCTTGTGTATTCTTCTTCATTAATAACATTTTCCACCTGGACCACATTCTGAAGTTGCTTGGCTACATGTGTCCTGGATTTCATCTGTGAAATGTTGGAATGCATCCACTTGTCCTTTCCCACTTGGGAGACAATATATATAAATCGCCTCCTGGTGAAATTTGCCTCTTTTTTCCCTGGGTGTTGAAGGACAGCTGGATAGTCTCTGCCACACTCCTAAGGCAACCTGTGGCTTGGGGAAAGAGCTGTGCTTGGAAGACCCAGCTGTCCTTATGCACAACGGGCAAAGAGACACTACATAAGGAGATATTGAAAGCCTCCATGCAAAGCAAGCATTGGCATAATGGGGGCTTATTCCAGAGTAAGCCGCTACAAGATTGTAGCCTAATTTATGGATACATCCTATTATGCTAAATAGGCCTGCATAGGAGTGGGCTCTCGGCAGCATATCTTCTAATACAGAAAATAGATGGTCAATTCTCACAATATAGCAGGTCTAAATTTCAATTTTTGGAAGCCTGGGGGAAAAAAAGCTAATCTCATAAAAGCATCTTAGAAATTCTAGTTTAATTTAATATATAAGTTTCTAATTCTCATGAGTTTAAAGCAAATACTTGAAAACTCCATAAGAGCAATTAAAAAACACCTCATAGTACAGTATTTTAAAAAGTAAAATTATTACTTCAAAATACATTATTTTTATGCTCTAATTACATGATGTTTTATTTCATTTCATGATTTTTAGAGGTTTGAATAATGACTTCTGAGCATTTCGTGCTACGGCACACTGAATAGCTGTAATAAAATGGTTGGGTTATGTTTTAAAGGAAGAATTTAACAAGAGGAAAAAAATTAAAGCTTAAGAGGGAAGAAACATTCTCCTTTTTACCTAGATTTGCAGTAGCAACATAACAATACAAAGCGGGGAGGGAAAAAAACAGTGACAGAAGTGTAGGCAAAGTAAATTGCTTTCTTCACAAAATGTGCTTCTCATTCTTCCACGTGGCTTCAGTGCTCAAGTTCCAACTGAATGAATTTCAATTGTCTGACTTTGAACTGATGGCAGGTCAACAAGGAGCAGGGAAGGAACAAAACTGAATCATGAAGGGAAAAAGACTGACAAGTTCTTACGCAGGACACCTTCCAATAGCCAGCATCCCATTATCAGAGTGTGACTGCACACCTTTGACTTGGGTCAACAGATATAAAGATAGCAGGAAAGAGAGGTGCAGAAAGGTTAGTCCAGATGCCAGAAAAAGCTACATTCTAGAGCAGATTTCTCAAACTGTGCTCCTCCTGTTGTTTTGGACTTTATGTCCCACAATTCCTAACAGCTGGCAAGCTAGCTGAGATCTCTGGGAGCTAAAGTCCAAAACACCTTGAGGAGCAGAGTTTGAGAAATGCTGTTCTAGAGTATTATGGGACGTGTTCAAAAACTACTCAAGAGAGTCATTCCACCACCCAAAATTCAATTTTTGTGTCTTCCTGAACATTTCAAATGTGACGGAACATTCAGCACTCCATTGTAGGTACAAAAATAATGGTTTTGTTTTATTTCTCTTTTACAAGTGGATTCCTGCCACCCATATAAATGGAGTGAGTTGGGAATTTTCCAACTGAAAATTACCCAAACTGTTTTTGGGTATGTGCATCCTTGTGGCATATGCAGGAAGAATTTGGCCCACTTCATGGCAGCATCTGATGAAATCATAGAATCACAGAATCCTAGAATTGGAAGAAACCTCATGGGCCATCCAGTCCAACCACCTGCCAAGAAGCAGGAAATCGCATTCAAAGCACCCCCGACAGATAGTCATCCAGCCTCTGTTTAAAAGCCTTGAAAGAAGGAGCTTCCGCTACACTCGGGGCAGAGAGTTCCACTGCTGAACAGCTCTCACAGTTAGGAAGTTCTTCTTAATGTTCAGGTTGAATCTCTTTTTCCTGTAGTTTCAAGCCGTTGTTCCACATCCTAGACTCCAGGGCAGTAGAAAACAAGCTTTCTCCCTCCCCCCTATGACTTCCCCTCACATATTTATACAGTAGAACCCCGTTTAACCAAGCTCCGCTAATCCAAGCATCCATATTATCTGAGGCGCAGGAGGAAGTTCCAATGCAAGATCCCCCCCCCCCCCCCACAGCTTCCTTGTTTACTTTTGAGGAGCTCAAAGGCTCAAAATGAACCCAGTGATGGCTTTTTTCTTTCTTGTATTTCCATCTTTCTTATACCAAATATTGATGTTCTTAAAAATACACTATATTGAGAGTAGGTTAGGGCCGGCTAATGTGCCGTCATCTTCTCTCTCTGCTTTAATGTTCATACCTGCTTCATAAGGGATTCTAGAAGTGGCTACTGTTTACTTTGTCTATGTATGACTACTGTAGGTTGAGCTAAAGTAGAATCTTGTTTTGTTCAGCTCAAACATGCTTATATATTATATTCTTTACTAGAGGCATTCTGCTGTGTGCTTAAACTGAAAATGTATGTTTCTCTGGTCTTCCTTCACTGATGCTGCAAAAACTTTAATGCAGATGGAGGCCTAGAATGACAGGGGGTCTGGGAAGAAATAAAAACATATTAAAAGGGGCTTCTTTGTCAAGGCTTTGTTACTTAAGATCTGATTGCATGCTGTTGTTTCTTTGTAAAGTAAATGAATGATTACTGGCCCATTCCTTTAATTATTTGGACTAATTATGAACCCATGACATTTTCAGTTAGCACGGGGGTGGGTAAAGAATTATTAGCTTTTAAGATATTTAAGGAGATAATTCACACATTTACAACTGGCTAAACTGAATAGAGCTGATTGGAGTTGTCATAAAATATAAGGCAGGACATAGGTTCTGTACCCATTAATTATCCTAAGGAAGTGCTCCTCTTCAGAAATAACACAATTTCTGTCCATCTTTCTGAAATGGCAGCAATGATGTTGGTTACAACAGCTGTAAAGGAAAGCTTCACAGCTGTAGAAGAGATGCAGCCAGTCACAAATCCCATATTCAGAAGTAGTGGATGAGGCCTCTAGTCTTCCGCTTGAAACCACTGATGGGGAGGTCAAAGGCAATGTAGCAAGCTGTGCCAACGGTTTGACCCTACAGCAACCAAAACCGCAGCAAAATCTGCAAAGTGCCCCATCCGGCCTTTATTTGGATAAATGATTTAGACAGTTGTATTAAAATGCAAATTCCTGTCTTGCTTCCTAGTTTATCATCTAACTCGTTATACAATTTGCCAGTTATAGAAGAAAAATTACCATAATGGGCCCCAAGGGAACAGTTATAGAAAGGATACCAAACATTACTTATCATCCTATTCTGCTACAATTATCTAACACTTTTGTTCTTTATATGTTAGACTTTTCCCCTCTCAGAAAAATTAAACTATCAATAGAATCCTCACAGCTAGGCATAAATGGAATGGTAGACAGGCACACACTTCATTTCTGTGGGTCCCTTCCCTGCTTCCCTCTGCAAAGTATATGCCATTTACATGTGCAGTCTTTTGTCCCCTACTCCTATCACTCCCTTAAGATAACAATTCTAATTATTTGGAAGCACTAAGGCACAGGATAGCTGCTCCCATTTGCAGGGATTCATCAGGAATGGTAAAAACAACTTTAATGTTGGCACACCAAAATGTGAAATGAAAAAAGGAGAGAAAACACTTTGCTACTGCAGAAAGAATGAATCTGTGTGGTGCTATGAAAAAGAATTAATTCTCTTTCCTTTCCTTCCAAATCCATGGGCATCATTTAACTCTGGCCCCATGCACTCTCGAGGATAACAATTTCTCCGTTATCTGAAAGCTTTTTGGTCAGCATGTTATTTTTGAAAAAGGTGCCACCAGGAGGCAAAATAAAATAAAATAAAAATAACATGCAGTATAAGGTTGTCAGCAAGTAATGCCTTTTATATTCTTTTCAGAATATTGACTTACATTTCACCTACCAGGACTGGTTGGGAATAAATCCCATGGAGTTTAAAATTCACAATCAGTTACAGAAGTCTAGAAATCTTAAGTAGTTGGGATGGGACTTTTCATACTGGCCAAAATGTGTGGGTGGTGGGTTTTTTTTCTTTTTAACTTTTTTCTTGCTTATTTCTCTTTTATTATTTCTAATAAAAACAATAATTTTAATTACATAATTAATGCAGTTTGTATCCAGTTTTTCCCAGACACTACTGCCCATGTGATGGTAAAGCAGTGGTAGCAGAAGTTATCCTCTTTATTTTCATAATTGTTTTGATTAACTGCCTGTAATATGTACCCCTTCAAGAAGCCATAAGGATATGCCCTTGGTCAATCTAACATGTACATTGTAACCCATGAGTCATCAATACTCAGCAAGAGTGTCTTGCTTCTTTCTGTTTTAAATGATAATGCTATAATAATAATAATAATAATAATAATAATAATAATAATAATAATAATAATAATTTTATTCTTGTATCCCACCACCATCTCCCCGAAGGGACTTGGGGCAGCTTTCACAGGCACAGGACGCCTAAAGCACGACATGAAATAAAACCCAATATAAAATACAATTGAATAAGACACATAAGCATGTAACAACAGCATAAAACTCAGAATAGAACAGCGATCACCAATCAATGGTGATCGCTAATGTAAACATGGCCAGGCTGCAAACAATAGGGCCAGGGAATTAGAATAAGAACAGATCTGTAACCATGGGATGAGAGCATGGGATAAAGTGCAAGGCTATATAACAAATTCATAGATCAACTAGGGACTAGATGTTCTCAAAAGCTTGTTTGAATAGCCAGGTCTTCAGGTCTGAATGTAGGAGAACATACAGTTAGTCTTCCATATCTACTGAGGTTAGAGGCGCAAGATCCTTGCAAAACTGGGAAACCTCCAAATAAAAAGACATTTTTTAAGATGAGAGAACACTGCAAGAGGGCCTACACATGCCTAGAGAAGTGTTCTCTCTAGAAATCTCTAGTTTCTCCAACACAATTATATAGCAGAAATTGACCATAGAGTCATGCTGGATGACCTAGAGATTCATTGAGAACATATTAACCAAATCCATAAATAATCAAATCCATAAAAGTGAAACCCACATATGTGGAGAGCTATGTGTTCACATTCACTATAAGGTGCATCTACAGCATAGAATGAATGCAGTTTGACACTGCTTTAACTGCAATGACTCAATGCTATGGAATCCATGGAGTTGTAATTTGGTGAGACACTAGTAATCTTTGGAAGAGAATGCTAAAGACCTTGTAAAACTTCAACTCACATGATTCCATAGCATTGAGCCATGGCAGTTGAAGTGGTGTAAACTGCATTCATTCTATGGTGCAGATGCGCCCCCACTTTAGCATGGATATTTGACTACAGCAGCCTTCATGGAAGAGGTGAAAAAATGGACATCGAAAGAGGGCACATGAATAATTAGAATAGTGATTGGAGTCAGCATGGTTTAGTAGCTCTTTATGTTGAACCTTGTAGAATCTCTGAAGTTTCACAAATATATATGCCCCTATGGTAGAAACTGTCTTCTTGTTATATTTAAGAATGCTGTTGATTTCTTGGGTAATGTTAAACTTCTATTAGGGCAGCATATTGCAATCTTGAGTATCCCTGCCTTGAGTCCCCCTCGGGGTAGAGAAAGGCGGGATATAAATATGGTAAATAAATAAATAATCTACTTAGACAGCAGACCTTTTGGAAGGTTTTAGAAGTGGGAGTCCTTCTCTACTCAATTTCTCACTGTCGGGGTTTCATATAGGAAGAGGTTTTTCTCCTTGCAGCTGTCTGTTATTCTTTGAACAGGAGGTGGTCACAGACTGAAACATGACTATTTCCTACCTATCAACCTGTAAAGGTGACAGGATTAGAAGTCAGACTGGATGATGTTCTTAAGTACCTTCCCATGAGCGATTTTCTCATTCTTAAACTGGGAATTGTCCTGGAGAAAATTAATGAATCTAATAATCCCATACCAAAGAACTATCTATGAATGTCAGTACAAACTGGAAGATTCATAGTTTCTGTGTGTTCATTTTATAGGAAGTGTGATGTCTGAACATAAGAACAGACCTTCCAAGCAAAGGCATGAGTTTTCTATTACAATGAATCAAGACCAATCACCCTTTTGAAAAGGGCACTGGGACAATATGCAGTTTTATAGGCTTCCTATAGGAGTATGTTGACACAGTTCTACGACCTGCACCATAAAGAAGTTCAGGCTGGACTGCCTCAGTGGGCCCCTCTGACCTTTAAAACCTATAAATCTCTAAAATGTACTTCTTTTCTGAGCATGGACACTCTGCTGGTGTTAGAAACACCCTTTTCTCCTAGTCACCAGCCACCCACTCACCCTGCCTTGTGCTACACTGTGAGAGAGGCTGATTCAATGCCAAGGGTTTATAACCTGGAGCCAAGACAATAAATCTACTTTCAATTGCCCGTTACTCCGGGTCATTTCTTTCCAGCTGCACAGAGTGTGATACGATATCCCTGGAAGCGGGCTGTGACTGTGCAGAATGGCTGCTAATCGTGTTATCTGTGCAGTAGGCGCCATGTACTTAGTGTAATCATAACACTGGCGCAAATTAATCCTTCATGATTACCCCCAAGAAGGGAGGTAAATCCTGGTAACCCCATTTCACAGATGTGGAAGCTGTGCTGGCTTGCCTGGGGGCAAACAGCATATCAGAAACTCTTTCCTCCCTACTACAGTCACTACTATTCACCAGGTTTCCTGGGTGTTCCAGTTCAAATTTGGTCAGACCAAGTGGTGTTGAATGTACTGCTATGCTGGCATATTGGACGTAATGTTACAAACTAACTACATGGCATAGTTTCCCTGTTAAATTAAGCTATATCAGGTTGTGTGGTGTGTGTGTGTGTGTGTGTGGGGGGGGATCCATTAAAATAGGGTGCAGTTTTGATATCTTAACAGTTGATTCAAAGTGGGCTTTACAATATCCACTTCAATGCCCTGCTCCAAATATGAAGTGAAATTTGCACAGCAGATTTTCTTTAAAATACTAGCTCCATTTGGATGTTCAGCATTATAGTAGGGGTGTGAAAAAAAAACCCACATGTGACATTCCTGTTGCATTTCTCGGCATCCTACCAAGACTCATATAAAATATAAAACTCATACCAAGAGTTTTATATCAGGCTGTGAACCTTTTTCTTCCTTTCTGCTTGGAAATGTATGTATATTTTGATACACATTTTAAATGGACACATTGTTTACACCTTTTCCCTAGTCTTTGCATTTCAGTGTACCATCCTATTGGCTAAAGAATGATTGGACATATTTTTTGAAGTGCAAATTAGTCATTTGCATTTACTTGTGTGTGATTTGAAAGAGAGATAAAGAGAGAAGAAACATTCCAAAGCTCCCAGTATTGGGAAATCAAAAGATATATGTGTGCTTTGTTAACTGTCACGTGAATGATGAGTTAGATAACTTTGTAAAAAACCAACTCAGGTAATGACATCTCTTTAAGGACATTATGATGAAAAATGCCAGTCACCCCCATCAGACAGTTTGAGATAGACACTTTTTTAATAAATGGCACCCTAACTAAAATAGTGTCTCATAAGGGATTGAAGTTCGACATGAAAAATAGCTACTTGGAGTTCAACCAGCTAGATTGTGGCTGAATGCAACCCCACCGCCAAAGCGTGCATACCTTGCTTGAGTTTCCATAATATATGCCACATGATAGAGGTTTACAACAAGATGTTTATGCATACCACAAAAACAACACTTTGACCTGGATCAATGCTAGGGAATCATGGTAGCTTCAGTTTTGCAATTTTTTTTTTACTTTCTCTGCAAAAGAGTGCTGGTGCTTCAGCAAACTACAGCTACGACAATTCCATTGTATTGAGTTATATTTCATGTTGAACTAAATGCCTTCACAGGCACTGATCACACCAATGTGACAGAGACTAGCACCATATTTTTGCCCATTTGATACAACTGCTTCTTTCTTTCTTAGAAACTCAACAAAGACTGGTAGTTAACGGCTTGTGGATTGCACCCAGTTCATGGACTACCAATGCAAAAAGCATTAAATCAGAAGATGGAGAAAAAGGGTCAGCTAAGTCTTGCTCTAATGTATCTTCAGTTCATGGTTTCTTCAGCAAATCTGGAACACATTTTAAACTTGTCCTTAAACAGCTTTTTTGTCCACCAAAAAAGGGACAAATACATGGATTTTAAAGCAAATCAAGCCTGAGTTTTCATTGAAATAACTAACTTAAGGGTATCATACTTTAGATGCATCATGACACAACATAACTCACTGTAAAAGTCAATAATACCAGTTGAAGACAATGGGAAAGGAGGGAGAGTGCACAAAAGATAGATGGATTCAGTCAAAAAGGCCACAGCTTTTAGTGTGCAAATCCTGAGAAGGGCAGTAAACAATGAAGATCAATGATTCATAAGGATTGTATAAGTCAAAATTGTCTTTATGGTATGCACCACAGGGAAGATACTGTCAAAATCAAAGCAAAAACAGGAAGCAGGCAGGGCAGCTACAGAAAATTGAGATAAATGTTGATGTTTGACTCTTTAAATTCTGAAATTGAAAATGTTTGACCAGTTAAATCCTAGTTCAAATGTCAAATTGATTATTTCTGCATCGTCTTAATTGAAATATCAGAAATGATATTTTCATTGCTTGCTATCAGAAATGTGGTAAGAAAAGTATCTCTCCTTTTCCCATCTTGCAATGTGCTCAATAACAAGCTTGCTAACCTTACAGCAGTGTTCAAGAAATGCATGAATGTCTGTGTGAAAACAAAGGCTTTGGAATGAAACCTCTCTGTAAAGTACATGAGATTCCTCACTTATGCAGAACCTTAATAATTTGTGTAAAGACATTAGCATTTCCCATTGAGGCCATAGATTAGGACTGAGAAATGGGAAGACATGGCGGAGGGTAGGGAGTTTTTTTGTTTTCCTGCTTTTAACTATCCACGTAGGGGGAAAAGGATGGCTTACATTGTTTCCACCTTCCCTAATAGTAACACATCATGAAACTTTTTTCTCAGTTTATCTGTGTAGGTCATGTGACACTCGAGGGCTATACTGGTTAGGGTTGCTGGGAGTTGCAGTTCAAAGCACACTTAGGACACTTCCAGACATGGGTAAAACCCATGCCAAAGCAGGTTTTAAAAAAACCCACTTTAGCATGGGTTTTTGTCCCCACAAGGGCCCCCAAACCTGGGTTTTCCCTGGCAGGGTATCTAGACACCTAGAAGCCCCTCAAAGTAAGTCCTTAAAATTCAAAACAACTTACCTGGCTGCCATTCAGGAATTCTTGGGGTCCTCCTGTTATGTAGAAATGACACACCAGGAGACTGGGGGAGGGGACGGGAGGAGGAGGAGAAAGAAAATCACACCTTGCCCCTTTCCACCCATTCCCCATCTCCTGGTGATTCATTTCTACATGCCAGGAGGACGCCAAGAGATTCTTAATGGCAGGCAGGTAAGTTGTTTTCAATTTAAGGACTTACTTTGGAGTTTTGAGGGAGGGGTGGGTTAGGGTTAGGGTTAGAGTGCCCTCTCAGTTTTCTGGGCTTCTGGATCCCGGAAAACTGAGATAGCTGTGTAGCCTGGAGATTGCCTGATGCGGTCACTGGGCCCAATCCACACAGGGACCAGACCTGGTAAGGTCTGGATCTTAATTAAGATTCAGGTCTTATGAGGTATCTAATTAATTCACAATAAAGCAAGGAACCCATGCTTTGTTCTGAATCAATTTGCTTTTACCAGAGGTGTCATTTGGATGCCTCTGGTAAAGGCTCATCAGGCCCCACATTTTTGGGCTTGTCTGTAATAGCCCTTAGTTGATACAGGGAATTTTTTTGCACTGATATTATTTTTTAATTTTTTTATGATACTTTTACCCCACCTTTCTCAACCCCGGAAGGGACTCAAGGCGGCTTCACAACATGGCAACAATTCAATGCCTTCAAAAATAGAATATAAAACAACCATTTAAATAAAATAAAAGATTAAAATACAATTAAAACATTTAACTCCATACATCAGGGTAAATCACGTGATCCATAGGCTTAGTCCGGGCCATTCCATTAGTCAGTTATACAACTTACATATCTATTATTGCACCAGATTTCTGAAAGCTTGGTCAAAGAGCGACATCTTCATTTTTTTTGTGGAAGATCAGGAGGGAGGGGGCTGATCTAATCTCCCTGGGTAGGGAGTTCCATAGCTGAGGGGCCACCACCAAGAAGGCCTTGTCTCTCATCCCCGCCAATCGTGCCTGCGAAGGGGGCAGGACTGAGAGCAGGGCCTCCCCAGGCGATCATAGACTCTGAGATGGCTCATAAGAGGAGATACATTTGAACAGGTAAGCTGGGCCAGAACTGTTTAGGGCTTTATAGGCTAAAGCCAGCACTTTGAATTGCGCTTGGTAGCAAACTGGCAGCCAGTGGAGCTGGTGCAACAGGGCCGTTGTAATCTCCCTGTATGCAGCTCTGGTGAGCTATCTGTCTGCTGCCCGTTGGACCAGTTATAGCCTCCGAACAGTCCTCAAAGGCAACCCCATGTAGAATGCATTGCAGCAATCTATTTGGGATGTAATCAAAGCGTGGACTACCATGGCTAAGTCAGACTTCCCAAGGTATGGGCACAACTAGCACACAAGTTTTAATTGTGCAAAAGTTTTCCCGGCCACCACCAAAACTTGGGGTTCCAGGCTCAGCGATGAGTCCAGGAGAACTCCCAAGATGCGAACCTGTGTCTTCAGGGGGAGTGTAACCCCGTTCAACACAGGCTGTAACCCTATGCCCTGTTTGGCCTTGCGACTGACCATTGATTCAATTTCAATTTTTTCGCCTTCATCCAGACCGCCACAGTGGCCAAGCACCGGTTCAGGACCTGAGTAGGCTCCTTAGTAGTAGGTGGAAAGGAGTGATAGAGTTGAACATGATCTGCATACAGATGACATCAAACTCCAAAACTCCTGATGATCTCTCCCAACGGCTTCATGTAGATATTAAACAACATGGGAAATAGTACTGAACCCGGCGGGACCCCACAGGACAACCTTCATGCAAATAGCTCTAACAATGAGGTGATAGGAGCCCCTGAAGTTTCCACACTGACACAATTACTTAATGAAAAGTAACAAAAAAGTAGTTAACTCATTGTAGTTACAATACGGACCCCATCCAATTTTGTAAACACTTTAGAAATTATTTTTCCCCACCTCCTAATTTTGTAATGAATATTGAAACATTTTTTCATTTACCGCACAGGCCAAATATATATATATCGGGGTGGAGTTACACTTAAACAAACCTGTTCTGACTTACAAACAAATTCAACTTAAGAACAAACCTACAGATCCTATTTTGTTTGTAACTTGGGGACTCCCTGCATATATTAGATTTGGATAGCATAGAGAAGGGTTTATTTGGATGCCTGTGCCTCTGTTCAGAAGATTTCACCTCACTTTCTGTCCCTGTGATGATTAGATTTTGAAGAAAATGCTTGTTGTGAAAACAAGGATTGGTGGGAAAGTTTCAGTGGAGACACCTTTTCCCCATAATAACCCTTTCAGGAGTGAATTTCCCTTCCTAAAGGTAGATTTCTCTCACTTCTTGTTGTCTCAACCCCCATTTTAACACTGAGTCATTTGTAAGTTGGATGTTTGTAAGTCAGGGGCTGCCTGTACTGTGGTTTAAATCCTGTTCCTGTAAAACACATATTAGCAACAGCATAGGTAATGTACACATAGAAGCCAAACATATCATTCATTTCTCTGAATGTTTTCATCTGAGATACATGTCTGTCATTTCATTCACCCGAATTGTGACATGTCAACTGAGGAAATATTCAGCTGTGGCATTTAGAAGTGAAAGAAAAATTAAATGCCTTCATTATTATGGGATCAGATAGCAGTTTCTCTACAGTAAGACAGACACAGCCCTAGCCATCATTTATAGATTTCTTTGTATACAGTATATTTCAGCTTGTCAAATTACATCATTTAGAGAATACTGCTCTTCCCAAACAAAAGCATCAATGAAAGCTGAATCACAGGACCTTAATTACTTTGGACTTTCTCCAACATAAGCTTTATAAACGGGTAGCTCCTTCTGCCCTTAAGCCTTGTCCTTGACAGTTTGTTGATAGTGTTTCTCTCTCTTACCACTATACGGTTCAGAGAAAGAGGAAGCTACAGTAAAATGCCAGGAAACCAAGTACTAGACCTCAAATGAGTCAATATATTTAATGTACAGTGAAAAGGTGTTTTTTGTTGTTGTTTTTTTAGCTGCAGGGCTGACTGAGACTCTATAGTGTTGACAGTCATTGTGCAGTTACAAAAAAAACCACCCTTCTTTCCCCATTCTTCACCCAGATGTTCCATCTTAAGGTAAAGCTAAAGGTTTTCCCCTGAACTTAAGTCTAGTCGTGTCTGACTCTGGGTGTTGGTGCTCATCTCATTTCTAAGCTGAAGAGCAGGTGTTGTCTGTAGACACCTCTAAGGTCATCTGGCTGGCATGACTGTGTGGAACGCTGTTACCTTCCCGCCGGAGTGATACCTATTTGATCTACTCACATTTGCATGCTTTCAAACTGCTAGGTTGGCAGAAGCTGGGGCTAACAGCAGGAGCTCACCCTGCTCCCTGGATTCAAACTGCTGACCTTTCAGTCAACAAGTTCAGCAGCTCAGTGGTTTAACCCACTGCACCACCGGGAGCTCCCTTATGTTCCATCTTACAACCTTTAAATTTCTACGTTTTCAGAAAGTACAAGCTGAAGTGTTTGAGAATGGAAATTAGATTTGCACTTCAGCGAATGAAGATGTCATATTACCACAAGCAGTTTCAAGTTAAGAACACCACTTTTTACTTTCTACTTGCTTGAGAGATGGGTCATCAGACACTGCTTGGGGAATAAAGAGTGGCTGAGCTTTATTGGATCATTTTTTGCTTTTCCTGAAATCTTTCCACAGTCCTCCACTGTCTGATTCTAACCAAACTATGGTGGGGATGCTTTTGGCTAATTCTTTTAGAAAATGCTTCCCAACCAAACATTCTCTTTAACACACATTTACTATCATAGCAATGTGGCTTTAGGCAGCACTACTGCATGTCTCTACCCTATATAGGATTTCTCTATAAGTTTCCCCATTTGCTCAGTCACCAATTGAAGGGATGCACTGTGCTATCACACCATGTGACCAGAGGACCTACAGGTATTGCAAGCACATGGAAAAACCTTTCTCTCATCCTCCCTCAAGAGGGTGAACACTGCCTCTGCTGAGCGGCTCATCTTCTTGAAATGTTCCCATAGTTAGACACGGGTTATGCACCACATACATATATATTTGAATCTATTTTCAATTTGTGCTTTTAGCTATGAAACTTGCATATTACTTCTTTATGTAACTTTGTTAAAACTAGTTGCAGGGAGACTAAAGAGATCCAGCACCATTAGGCCTCTCTGTATGCTTCCTGTTAACGTACCAATGTTGTACAAGTAAATGGGGGGGGGGGGTGATTTGCTCCCCATCTCCTAGCGCTACATTGACATGTTCCAGGAAGCATGCAGAGAGGCCAAAAGGTGGACCACTATGTTTTTCTTTTCTTTTAAAGGTTTTGGGAGGGATTTGGGGAGGGGAATGGGTTCTCTTTTCGCTTCTCCGGGCTCATAGGGCCCAAAGAAGCCAATTGGGCTGTGCGGACTAACCCCTCAGTCCCAGGACTACTGAAGGATCAGTCCCCACAGGGTCCATATTCCATTAGATCTGGGTCTTTCAGGAAGACCCGGGTCTAATGGAGCATCAAATTAATTTGGGATTAATTTGTTTTTACCAGAGATGCCTCTGGTAAAACTACGGGAGCTCCCATGTTATGGGCCCTGTCTGGATGGGCCTGGAGTCTTAATTGAGCCAGTCTCCATCTTTCCCAGAAAAGGAGATAATTTCAACAAAATTTCAATCCATTTCATCAATTTGTGAATGATAAATCAAGAATTGATAAGCCTGAGTCATTCTGTAGGTCTACTATAGTTGGATCTAACAGGACAATCTGAGGATAAAGGAATGTAAGTTACCCATTATTTGGAACTTGCTGTATGCTTCCTGCTGATGGTTGGCTAAATTCAGTCCCACTGTATGTCTGTATGAAGAATCCTATTTCAGATTAAGGTTTCATTATGTTATTTTGGTCCATATGTGTGACACCAAGAAGCTGATGCATTTTGCATCATGGAATAAAATAGAACAAAAATGTGTGCACTTGTGAAAAATGCACCATTCAAACATGATTTAGTCAATGTGTGGGTGTCTCTTCAGGAATTGTGCAATATTCAAATGTGTGCCCAAATAGAAAGAAAGGAAAGAACCGGATACATTCCATCCTGTTACAAACAGACTGATAAAAGAAATAGACTGGAGATGGAGATGTGAAGGGGAAGCTGTCTATGGATGCAGATTGTATAGATGTGTATAACTCCAGTCCCATCTAGGCCTTCATATAGCTGATGGGTTGGTGTAACAAAACAGATTGCATTTTGAGCAACAGCCATAACTGCCTGAAGGGCTTGCCCAGTGATTGAGATGGCTTGCCAGGACTCCATTGCGATGCCTGCCTATGGCAGATGGATCAGATCATGAATATGCAGTTTCCTCCCAGAGAACTACTATATTCTGCAGAGCAGCTACATTTCATCCTTCCAGACATAGTAGCTTTTCTAACCTGGATTTGACCTGCAGTTGGTATAATACAGACAGAAATAGGACATTTCCCAAACTATGCAGCAAACACTTACCCTATCACAACTGAAACTGTCAATATTTTTATTTCCTCTCCCTTTTATTTTAAAAACTAAAAGCATGCCTCCCATTTTAGACTTTACAGAACCCAAGGAGACTTTTTAGCTTCATACGCATCCTTAGGCTTTGAATTTTCAGTGGCAATAATTAAAACCTTTAGTCCAAAACACTTTCTAGATGTTTTGGACTAAAACTATCTCTATTATTGTCTATTCTGGGCCATAGCCAGAAAAAAATTCGGGAGGGGTTTTGGAAATTTGGGGGGGGGGGGTTGAACCCCTAGCACCCCCCCCCCCACTACAAACCTGTCAATATCTGCTTGAGATAGTGCGTGGAGGGACTCTTAATGTTTTGCGTCTCATAGACTTAGCATGGGGATTTGGTTAACCAGTTAAAATTCATGAGTAAACCAGATTTTTTTTATTACCTGAAAAATGGGGGGGGGGGGGGTTGAACCCCTACCCCCCCCCCCCCCCCCCGCGCTACAGGCCTGATTCTGGCTGCGTATCCTTGGAGACAAAATCTAAAAATTCTTGACCCTTTCTATATAGGACTAGCTGTGCCTGGCCACGCGTTGCTGTGGTTAGGACTTTTTCTTTTCTTTTTGTTGTATGAACATAGAGGCGTGGATGAGAGGTTGTGCTGTCAATTTTCAAGGTTGTGGGGCATTTAGTTTAGTTTATTTTTATTTATTTATTTACAGTATTTATATTCCGCCCTTCTCACCCCGAAGGGGACTCAGGGCGGATTACAATGAACACATATATGGCAAACATTCAATGCCAATAGACAAACAACATTCAGTTTTAGACAGTCACAGAGGCATTTTTTAACATCTTTCCAGCTTCACGATTTCCGGCCACAGGGGGAGCTGTTGCTTCACCGTCCATTGATGGCTGCTCTTCCTCTTCTTTTCCTCGTGAGCAGTTTTATGGTGTTGTAGATTAGTTAAATTAGCCTCCCGCATAAAGCGTCCCTAAATTTTCCCTACTTGACAGATGCAACTGTCTTTCGGGGCTGCTAGGTCAACAGCAAGCCGGGGCTATTTTTTTTTATGGTCAGAGGCTTAACCTGACCCGGGCTTCGAACTCATGACCTCTCGGTCAGTAGTGATTTATAGCAGCTGGTTACTAGCCAGCTGCGCCACAGCCCGGCCCGGCCCCCTAGTTGTTTTGTCCGGTGCCATGATTCCATTACCCTTTTATATATATTGATGGGCATCTACTTACTTCAGAAGAACTGCAATAGAGATCTGAAGGCTCTAATCATTATGCTACTGGCTTCAGCAAATGCATGAAAGAGGTCAACTGAGAAAGTATGTGAGAGAAGGATTCATCTACTTAAATTCATCTGTGGTCACTACTGTTTAAAGCGTTTAGCCCACTCTGTTCAAGGAAGACCAGGCTATTGAAAGATGCCAGAAATCTGTTATCTGTTTAGAATTACTTTTACAGGTGACATATACGTAGAAATGATTCTGTTAGTCTTGCTTTTCCCCTTACATTAGATTTTTTTTCAAATCTGAAGGTTTTGCAGACTCTTCAATTATTCTACCTTTGAGGACATTGCAGTATCCCATGCAGAAAATATGATTTTTGTATAGAAAACTTCATGCATGAAAAATAATCCTTTTTGTATAGAGAATTCCCTTTTCTATTAAAAAAAATCCCTGTACATATTTCTTTGGTTTTGGAACATAATTCCTGAACTGTGAACAGGGCTAGCCCTAGGAATTACCTAGTGTAAGCAAACAGTATTTTGCCACCTCCCAAACCAATCACTGAAAAATAAAAGGTAGAAAGTAGAGGTGAATAGAATAGATAAAAGAGTTACCTTACAAACCAGAATTTTATTTACATCATTATGTTCATATAGTTACATTACATTGAATGTAAATATTTTATTAAACTTGGCAACAATTTTACATTTTTGCTGTTATTTTTTGTCTACAAGTACTATACAAAGGTTTCCTGGTCATACTGTCTTTTCAGAGGATTTTTCAGACTTTGGGCTTGCTAATAACAGATAACTCAATCACATGTTTGTTGAGTCTGTTAATAAGTTTTGTTTTGGAGAATGCTGCCCCAGGAGAATAGACACTTCCTTTTTCAGGAAACAAACTCTTGTCCTTCAGAAGTGCCACGCCAGCCTGGACCATTGCAATGGGTGTGGCAACATAGCCAGATTCTGGCCCCTTCACTTGAGTGGATATTTTAACATCCAGTTTGCCTTAACACATTTTTAAAATTAAAAAGAGATTTTTCCTGGCTTTCAATTTTGAAAACTCGTGTACTAGTAAGTCTGTTTCCATTTCATCCAACAAGTCATTTTCAATGGCCAAGGTTGCTAGTCCACTCAAGAGCTCTTGGCTCAAAGTTGATCTTAAGTACGTTTTTATAAGTTTTAATTTTGGTTATGAAAGACAAGGCTTCAGCTGGGTGACTTCCAGGGGACAGCACAGGTGAAAATATTTGTAGCTCATCGAAATATTTATGAATTGAAGGCTTCCTCAGACGGGCTCCTTATCATATCTTTCTCTTCTCCAGGGGAATTGAAGAAGACAGAGAAATAGACTTGGCCTTTTCCTCCTCTGCGTTAAAGCTGTGTTGTGGCCATCCATGAATTCTTTATTAAAATAATTTGTGTGTGTATGTGTGTGTGTGAAGGGATTACCACAAAACCAAATAATAAACTCTCCAATAAAACAGCACCTCAAAAGGCTGAATGAAGGGACGTGGCACAATGACTTTCCTGAGGGAAATGAAGTTAAAGGAAAACAGACTCCTCTTTCAGTGCATCTACATTGTAGAATTAACACAGTTTGGCACCACTTTAACTATATATATATATATATATATATATATATATATATATATATATATATATATATATATATTATATCAGTGTGATATATATGCACACACACCATATAGATATACATATAGATATAGCATTGAGCCAGGATTCTACAGTGTGATGCACCTGAAGTCACGCAACACCTGGAATGCAAACCTTTGTAAATTTCATTCTTGTTACATGGGGTGATTTAATAATAACAATAATTTTATTTCTTACCTGCCTCTCTTCTTGGCGCAAGGTGGGTTGCAGCACAGTCAAAACACACAAATATTGCAAAAATTATATAAATACACATATTAAAATGTAGTTATATAAAATACATATTAAAACACATTTCTATAAAATACATATTAAATACACAGGAGAGAGATTAAAATACAGGATACGAGTTTAAAGTTCATGCTTAAAACTGGCTGGTTAGGCCTGCTGGAAGAGATAGGTCTTTACATGGATTTTAAGTTCTGACAGCTTAGCTGTTGGAGCTCTACCGGCAGGTCATTCCACAGTCTTGGGGCTGCCAATGAAGAAGTTCTCTGGGTGATGATTGCCAGTCGGGTTCTGGTAGGCTGGAATAGCCCTCCCCCCAGGACCTCAGTATTTGAGATGGGTTGTATGGGAGAAGGCGATCATGTAGGTAACCTGGACACAAACCTTGTAAGGTTTTAAAGGTCAAAACAAACGCCTTGTACTTTGCCCAGAAAGTAATTGGCAGCCAGTGGAGTGACTTTAGGATAGGTGTAATATGCTCCTCCTGGATGTTCCCATAACTAATCTTGCTGCTGTATTTTGAATCAGCTGCAGTTTCCAAGCTTGATACAAAAGTAGCCAATTTTAAAACGCACTACAAAAGTCCAACCTAAACGCACTACAAAACTCCAACCTTAAGATTACCAATGCATGTACTACCACCTTTAGGTCCTCCAAATCCCAGAAGAAGCACAGCCGAAGTTGATAGTAAGCATTCCTGACCATTGCATCTACCAGGGCTGACATTTGGAAAGACAGACCCAGGAGCACTCCAAAGTTGCGTAACCAGTATTTTGGCGCAGTGTAACCGCATCCAGAACCTCCATCCTCAAATTAGGACCCTTGATGGTAAACACCTCTATTTTGTCTGGATTCAGTTTCAGTTTGTCTTTCCTCATCGTCCATTATCTCCTTCAGGCATTCATTTAGAGGAGACACACTATACTTAGTGGAGGCTGTTTTTGAAGCCATGGAGAAATATATTTGGGTGTCATCAGCATACTGATAACACCCCATCCCATGCCTATGGATGATCGCTCCCAGTGGCTTCATGTAAATATTGAAGAGCACTGGGGATAGATTGGCACCTTGTGGGATGTCACATAACAGCTCCCTTTTTGAGGAACAGCTATCATCAAGTGCCACCACTTGGAACCTGCCTGAAAGGTATGACTGGAACCGCTGCAGCACAGTGCCTCAGATTTCCAGTCCCTCTGAGTGTTCTAGAAGGATACCATGGTCAATGGTTTCAAAAGCCTGCTGAGTGGTCTGGAAGCACCAACAGGGACACAAACCACTTGTCAGTACTGAGACGGAGATCATCCACTAAGGCGGCCATAGCAGTCTCAACTCCCTATCCTGCTCTGAAGCTGGTTTGAAATGGGTCAAGGAAGTGTGTGTCATTCAAGACGGTCTGGAGTTGGAGGGCACCTTGCCCAAAAAGGAATGTTAGACACTGGTTTGTAATTATTATTATGGTTTAGGCAATATAGGGAGGGCTTTTTCAGCAGCGGTCTAACTACTGCTTCTTTTAAACAGAATGGAATGTCCCTCTTCCTGAGAGACACATTAATGATCTGTTGTGTTTGAGATCAAATTGCATCTCCTCCCTAGAGGACCAGTGAAGATGAACAAGGATCAAGAAAGCAGGTTGTCCTCCTTAGTAGTATCAGCAGCTTGTCCACATCAACAGTACTCAACAACTGAAGCAGTGCATCCTTAGAGTGGAGTCCTACACATCAATACTGTAGGAAGTAAATCCATCTGAGTTCAAAGAAACTTTATTGCAGCTTCTCTTTTATGTATTCACATGGTTTGTTAGCCAGATCTACTTCAGAGTCCTGATCATAATTTGCCTTTATATTAAGTTATTTTTCTACATCCATGAGAAATAGGGCAAACACTACCTGGCTACAGCCTGTTGCTATTGTTAGCTCCAGCAACACCAGTTTTGAAAATCATGGTTCAGAATAGTTGATCTCCACCAGTTTATCATGAGTGCCACTTCCATACTTTGCCAAGTTGGGATTTGACAGATCCTCTAGCTGAGCTTCTCAGTAGCATAGCATGCTTGGCAAATGGCAGCCCTAGCTCAGCCTCTCTATAATTTACTGCAACACTATAGTCCATCAGGGGCAGAAAATCATCTTTATCTGTTTAGCAACACGTTCATTAAATAAACACCTTACTGGCAGCAAGCAATTTCCTCAAGCGTTTTTGTGAAAAATGCTCTCAACCAGATTATGATGGGACATTTTTCACTGGTAGCATCCAGGGAGAAAGACTGAGCTGGCAGGGAAACTCGTTCATCTAGCTTAACCCAAATGCAATTTTAGAAGTTTGGTATATCACCGACCATCGTCAGAGAGACAGTGTGGGTCAGCAGGCCCCAAATCTGATTTACCATGTTTATTATTTTGTCTCCTCCAAAGTCTGAACTGTTTTTTACAGAGTGTGTGATTTGATTTTAGTTCTTTTTATTTTTGTTCACTTACAAACATTGAGAACTTACAGAATGTGGTTGCTTTAGCTTGCAAAAACTACATTTTCTTGGGGGGGGGGGGGCTGTCAAGCTTTTTGTCAGGTTTATAACTGATATCCATTAAAGCATTGGAAACAGCCTTGTTTAGTGTTAGAGTGATCTAATTAGCTCAGATGCATTTATAGCAGTGGTTCCCAGCCTTTTTTTGACCAGGGATCACTTGTTCAGGGACCACTTGACCAGGGACTACTTTCCAACATTAATACCCAAAGGGTTACGAATCAATACAGTAGAGTCTCACTTATCCAACACTCGCTTATCCAACGTTCTGGATTATCCAACGCATTTTTGTAGTTAATGTTTTCAATACATCATGATATTTTGGTGCTAAATTCGTAAATACAGTAATTACTACATAACATTACTGCTTATTGAACTACTTTTTCTGTCAAATTTGTTGTATAAAATGATGTTTTGGTGCTTAATTTGTAAAATCATAACCTAATTTGATGATTAATAGGCTTTTCCTTAATGTCTCCTTATTATCCAACATATTCGCTTATCCAACATTCTGCCGGCCCGTTTATGTTGGATAAGTGAGACTCTACTGTATTTGGTCAACTTTACATTTGGTTTAATAATTTGGGGTGCTGATTCAGAAAACTGCATTGGATAGACCACATCAGCTCTAGTTTCTGATATAGAACATACATCATCCAGTAGTCACCATCTGCTTGCCCACAGAAAACCATATTTGATAATCTAGAACTGATGTGGTCTGTCCAATGTAATTTTCTGAATCAGCACACCAATTAACCCCAGGAACAGGCCTAAAAATGAAGACATCAAGAAAAAAAATTTTTGGTTGGGCTTTGTTATTATCTGTGGATTTTGTTAATGCTCATGTTAAAAAAAGAAGGGAAGGGAGCTGAGGTTGAAAAAATACAAAAAGTGGAGCGCGAGACCCAAGAAACCATCCCTAATGGCTTTAATAATAATAATTACTTTGGGGGACTAAACAGGGACTTACAAAGGGCCGTTTTCCCATTACAACTCTTGTGTTTGGCAATGGGATAATAATAATTATTACTTTGGGGAACTAAACTGATGTGTGGCAATGGGAGTGTATTATTATTATTTTATTGTATGACACAGCAAACAAGATAGATATGCTGGATTTCAGATTACAAAATCACAAGTCGAACACTTCCCAAGTGTCTAGGACTGTGTGATGTATTTTCAGATGATGCATGCAGATCCCAGTAGGGTGGCCTTTTGCAGTTGACAGATTGTAATTTTGTCAATGTCTATTGTTTCCAAAAGGTTTGTGATCCCACCAGTTCTTTGCTGCTGGGAAGGTGATACTTGAGGCATAAGTTCCAATGAATCATTTGGGCCACATAGTTGTGCCTCTGTTTGTAGTCTGTCTGTGCGATTTTCTTACAGCAGCTGAGGATATGATCAATGGTTTCATCGGTTTCCTTGCAGAGTCTGCAATTTGGGTCATTTTTTCAATCCGGCAACTGAAAGATTCAGGAAGATCCGGCCTATTGGCAGCAATGGGGAAGTTACAAGGCTCCCCGTTCTGTCATTTTAGGGTATCTGTCTTGAGAAACCACCCTTTGTGGAATATTTTCTCCTTACACCCTTCAATAAAACCTGGATTAAAAGCATCAGACTTAAGAAACCATCCTTTCTGGGGTTCTTTTTCCTTGGACCTCTTCACACTGGGGTTCAGGCTTTAAAAAAGGAGACTTGGGTATTTCTCCTTCACTCACCCTTCTTTCCTTGAGCTCTTTCAAGCCTCAAGCCAGCTGGGTTCAGGTATTAAAGGAGAGACCTGGCTATTTCTCCCTTCAAACCTCAAGCTGACTGGGTTTAGGTTTTAAGGGAGTTTGGGCTATTTCCCTCTCCACTCTCCCTTCTTTCCTCAAGGCTGGATTTTATGTTGCCAGTGGTGACCTGCACCATCTTGGCTTCTGCCTCACCACATGGGTGGAAGCAGAGCCGGCCCTAGGTATTTTTCAAGTGTAGGCGAACAGAATTTTGGCGCCCCCCCCCCCCCCCCCCCACCAATCACTGAAAAATAAAAGCATTGGATAAGGGAAAATGATAAGGAAAGATAAAGGAAAAGCCTATTAAAGATCAAATTACATTATGATTTTACAAATTAAGCACCAAAACATCATGTTTTACAACAAATCAATAGAAAAAGCAGTTCAATACATGGTAATGTTATGTAGGAATTACTATATTTGCGAATTTAGCACTAAACATTGAACAGGAATATAGGGCAGTGTGGACTTAGATAACCCAGATAGCCCTCAGTATTAAAAAAAAACTCTAAAATCAGGAAAATAAATAAAGAACAACACTCTGAAAACAGAAGAAATCCAGACAGTAAACAATCAGAGACAGCTCACACCTCCCAAAAAAAGATTCTCCCAGGCAAGAAGAAGCCAAGCCTTGAAGCCACAAAGCCATTAAATGCTAATCAAGGTGATTAATTACAACATTCACACCTGCTTCAAAGAAGAGTTCTTTCTCCCACCCTGGACCTTCTACAGATATATAAACCCCACATACCTAGCTTCCAAGTTCCCACAGACCTCACAATCTCTGAAGGCCTCAAAGGTGGGCTCCCGTGGTGCGAAGGTGGGTCTACGCCAGCCGGAAAGCCCAGCATGGCTGCCGGAGGGCCCAAAAGAGAAGGTGATGGAGAGTGGTGCCCTCCTCCCAGGACGATGGCGCCCCTGGGACGATGGCGCCACAGGCAAGTGCCTAGTTTGCCTTATGGTTGGACCGCCTCTGGGTGGAAGCCTCTTTAAGCTGACTCAACAGTACCTTGGGAAGCCTGACTTGGCCATGGTGGTCCACACTCTTGTTACATCTCGTTTGACTATTGCAACGCACTCTACGTGGGTTTGCCTTCAAAGACTGTTTGGAAGATGGAACTAGTCCAATGTTCTGCAGTCAGGTTACTAACCGGAGAACCATTCAGGGAGCATGCAACTCCACTGGCTGTCTGTTAGCTTCCGGGCACAATTTAAAGTGCTGGCTTTAGCCTACAAAACCTTAAATGGCTCTGTTCCAACTTACATCTTCGAACATATCTCCCCCTATGAACAGTCCCGCAGATTGATATCTTCGAGTGACACCCTGCTCTTGGTCCTGGTGCGGTTGGTGGCAATGAGAGACAGGGCTTTCTCAGTGGTGGCTCCGTGGTTGTGGAACTCCTTGCCAAGGGAGATTAGAGAAACCACTCATGTCTTCTAGGAAACTGCTGAAGACCTGGATGTGGGACCAAGCCTTTGCCCCATCCTAGGATATGAGTTGGTATGACCTGTTGGATTCTTTGGATTAATATAAAGTTGAACACGGACTGGCTCTAACTTTTGGCTCAAGCCTACTGCCCCTGCTGTAACAGTCACATGGTTTTTACTGTTTTAATTGGATTTGGATATCAGCTTTTCATTGTGTTTTACGACTATTTGGTTTTACTACATTTTGTATTATATGTGGCATCTAATTTTGCCATTGTGTAAGACTGCTCTGGGTCTCCCCTGAAAGAGCAGAGCAGTACATAAATCAAAATAAATAAATAACACATCTTTCCTTATGGAAAGATGGGAAGCCTCCCATCCTTTCTGGGATCTTTTCTCCTTATATCTTTCAATAAGACCTGGGTTAAAGGCATCATACTTAAGAAACCACCCGTTCTGGGATCTTTTGCCTTCAACACCCTTTCAATGAAGCTGAGTTAAGGGAGACACCCTTTTTAAACACTTATTTCAGTGTGAGCCACATCACCTGAAGGAACATTAGCCATTCTTTAAAAAAGATATAAATAACTTCATTTTATGGTGGTTCTTGAAATGATACATCCTCTACCACACATTTGAAGCTTGCCTCGTGTGAAGGGCACCATCAGTGGCAGTTTCTTAAGTGGCTCAACAGGCAGGGCTCATAGGGAATTCCCATGCAGGTGCATGGCTGTCTCTCTGTGCTCCATGTGTAGCTGAAAGAGACAGAAAGCAGTCATTTTCAGCAGCCACGTGGTCTGTTGCGGCTGGAAAAATAATGGCGGCAGAGCCTGTGCTGTTACGGCTGGCCAAAAGGGCCGAAACAGCTGGAGCCCATTTTGAAAAACAGATCCATGCTCAACCATAGTAGGTGTGTGTTTGTTTATTTGCTACCTCTCTGCCCTCCTCCCCTGAGCTATTTTAGGTTCAGGAGAGGCCCCATCTTAAAAAGAGGAACAAAAATTAAAGTGAATTCCATGTGCCTAGTGTAAGAAAATGTGTCTTCTAGACTTAAAACAGCCTGCTTCCCATCCAACATGATGAAAATGCCCATGCCTCATACAGGGCATTTTGGGAGGTTTGGTCGAATTGGGAGGGGATTGTGTGCAGCAGGATTGTGTGGATCTTCAAGGTCTGCTCAGAGGCCAACAGTTGCCTACCCTGTTGTACATAAAAGCAAGTCAAGAGCAAATAAAAACAAAACAAACAATAAAAAATTAATACACAATCCTTACAATTTATCAAAATTGCTCAATATATATATAGTCGGGTTTTTCAGCAACGGCTTATTGGAACCCAGTGGAAATGACTGCTCTTGGTTTAAATTGTTGTTTTTGCCTTTTTGCACTCCAGTTCTGAAACAGTACTCTGGTTTTTCATCAACTTGCAGTATTTCAAATTCTCACATGAGAGCTCTCAAAGAACACACTGTTTAAAGGTGTGCATCAGAGTTTGTCTGGTTTTTTTCTTCTTTTCCTTGTGTTGAGTGCATGCTGTAAATCTGCACAAGTTCATGAACAGTGTTGAATCTTCACATCCAAACCAATCATTGAAGATGCAATGCCATTTCCTGTCTTCCCAGTGTTGCTTTGGGGAAATTATTTTGAAAATTCATAGATCACACTTGAGGGACTTTGAGCAACTGTAGCATAATAACCAAAGCTTCTTTATGTGGATAGATTTGGTCTGAATTGTGCTGTGAGGGTATAAGGACGTCTACATCAAGTAACTAAAAATGAACTTGTGTGATGGTAAGTGGGAGGAGAGGGACTCGGTTCAAGATTATTTTTTCAGATCCTTCATTTTTCTTTTTACTTTGCTTTTGTTGTTGTCGTTGTTGTTGTTGTTGTGGGCCATCAAGTCATTTCTGACTTATAAAAACTTCAAGGCAAACCTATCACTGTTTATTCTGAGGTTAAGAGTGTGTGACTAGCTCAAGGTTATCTAATGGGTTTTCATGGCTGAACAGAGATTACTATGACCTAAATCCAAGCTTTTTAAAAAGCGTTTTTGCATTCATTTTGTGTGTGTGTGTGTGTGTGTGTGTGTGTCAGGAGCAACCGGAGTTGCTTCTGGAGTGAGAGAATTGGCCGTCTTCAAGGACGTTGCCCAGGGGACGCCCGGATGTTTTGATGTTTTACCATCCTTGTGGGAGGCTTCTCTCATGTCCCCGCATGGAGCTGGAGCTGATAGAGGGAGCTCATCCGCGCTCTCCCCGGGTGGGATTCGAACCTGGCAGCCTTCAGGTCAGCAACCTAAACTTCAAGTCACAAGGCTTTTGTCCCCTAGGCCACCAGAGGCTCCTTTGCATTCATTGCATGTATAGATATTCTCTATGACTCTGGCATAGCCCATCAGTAAGGTATTGACTGTAGAAGCTTGCAGTAGCAATAAGGAAAGAAACAATGTTGTCACTCATGTTGTGAAGCTACCACCTTATGGGTGGATTTCAGGTTTCTGTGACTAACAATGGCTCCCATAATAAATGTAATGTAGTATTATTTAGTATATGTGCTGCAAAAGAGAGCACATGTAATTGTGCCATTATTTTACAAGTACAAATCTGTACAGGTTAAATATCTTGACAGGATTTTGACAAATGGATATGCAATGTGGATCTAGAATGAAGCATTCCAGTTCAGCATGGCTGGAGGCTACATTGTCAAGAACAAAAATGGAAATGGGCACTGCTCAGCACCTGGAGTGACAGCATCCAGAGCACCAAGATTCCAGTGGGACTTCCTTGGCACTCTAGATATCGTCAATCTAGGTGCCAAGCCATGTCCATCATAATTTTTGTACTTGGTGGACACTGAAAAGGGAAGATTGTGTGGGCAAGGTAAGTATCATCCCCTGACTCTTGGCTGCCTGGTGGTGTGTCATCAACTGTACCGCTGCCCAAATAGGAAGTGGGACAATTGATTACACATGCAAAAACTTGTTAGTACTGTTGCACCCCTAGGCTGCAGAGGCACTTCAAACCCACACTGGAGTCCCAGAATATGAGCAAAGCAAACCGTTTATTGAAGATTGAACTCTGATTTGCTATTGCTTGCATATGAAGTCAGTGAAATAAGGCTTAAGTCCACAAGGTACCACAATACTTGAGAATCTCGAAGCAAGAGTCTATGAAAGTCACACAAAAAATCAGAGTCCTAACAGGATGTCAAAATTAGTCCAAACAAGGTATCAAAATTAGTCCAAGGAACAGGATCAAACTGGAATCAAAGCACCAAGATTAGTCCAAGGAACAGGAGCAATGCTGGAACACAACTGCAGTAGGAAATCCAAACCGCAAACTCACAGGAACAATAACTGGATAATCCAAAAATCCACAAGAGCAGGAATCAAGACTGGAACAAGACTCAAGGCACAAGGCTGCATAGGCTGATATGAAAATCCACAGGAACATAGAACAGGATTCTTGAAACAGGGATCTCTCTCTCTCAATGAGCAAAGTTACCACTTCTGAGTCTTTCACAGAAGCAGCTCTTCTTAAGGGTAAGCTCAAGGCCTCTTCCCATGGGAAGTCTATTCATTATTCTTTCTTTCTCAATAACAATCTTTTACAGCACCTGAGACCCCCCCCCCCCCCCGTTTCTCTTCTTTGCTGATAAATCACTTTCTTTTTGTCAAGCTCATTAGCCTTATCGCAACTAGAATCCTCAATATAATGCCCATCTGGCAAAGGAAGACCTGGCCTTGACTCCTTCAAGGAACGTGGTTCAAGCTGTCGGTTTGAAACCATTCTGTTCCTGTTCCCAGAATCCTCCAAACCAAACTCTGGCTGGCCCGGGACAACAGTTTTCTCCATTTCTATCTGCATAGGAACCTCAGGCCCAAACCCTAAGTCCTTTAACAAGTCAGGTGCAGGAACAATCACAGAGTCAGGAGCATGAACAATCACAGGCTGAACAGACCCAACCTCAGGCTCCCCTGACAGCTCAGGTGCAGGCTGGGCTACAACAGTTACTCTGGGTTTTGGAGAAAGTTCTGGAGTATCCAGCGGCTTCTATTAATGTGATTCAAACCCACATTAAGTTGTCTTGGCCTGTGTTATGCCAAATCAGCTGATTTTACACCTTGTGCCTTAAAATGGTCAGTGAAGACACGCCCTTAGATTGTCAAATGCTAACACTAAATGGTGATAGCATCAATGCATGAATAGATTGCCAATCAAGTAAAACACAAGAAATACCTACAAAAGCACATGATTTCATTGCTGAGTTACATGTACCAGTTTCAAAATACCAATGATGAGTAGTCAGTCTAAACATTAGGAAGAACTTCCCTTCCACTAAACATTGGGAGGAACGTCCTGATGATAAGAGCTGTTTAACAGTGGAATAGACTACCTCAGATTGTAACAGACTCTTCTCAATTGAGGTTCTTAAACAGAGACTGATGGCCAATTTTGGGAGTGCACTGATTCTCACATGGCAGAATGACATTGGATTGGATGGCCTTTATGGTCTCTTCCAACTCTATGATTCTGCAATCACTCCGCTTCATCTCCCCCACTCCACCCAAAAAACCTTGATGGAGCTTGAGATTTTCAGATGGGAAAAAGAAAACTGGGACATTGAGAACCAGTGATGAACCTGCATTTAAACATCTTGCCAACAGTCCTCTGGAAAATGTTGACAGGAGAAGGCTCCACTAGGCCTACAGGTGAATCTGGCAAGCATCCATGGTTCACATTCTCAGTTTTAGTTCCCATGTACATTTTTAGTGATAAACTAAAAATAGGCAAATCTCGCTCAGTATAGGTTTCAGCACAAGGCAATCACCTGTAACTTGTGATTCTAAGATATTTCCATGGCAGACAGTGCCAACTGCACAAGAGTTCCTTGAACCTCAGATTAACACAGCTTTTTAAAAACGCAAACAGATCAATGTAGACTGAGAGCTACATACGTAGGAGGAGAACTGATCAGGCAAACATGTCAGATTGGAGGCAACTTTCACGGTTACTCTTTTCATCTGAACCAATTATGCCATTGGAGTTAAACATTACAACATTCCACTTCATTAGAGCTCCAAGGCAGATACATAATGTTAATCACAAGAACTTTGTTATTCTATAGGCATCTGAGCCTGGAAGTAGAGACGGGAAAAAAATTAAAAAGAAGAAACACTCACTTTCAACTGCTTCCAGTCTACGTTGAGGTTAATAGAAGGCTAATTTGAAAGCATTCGGTTAATGAGAAAGCTAAAAATACACCTCCCCATACAGACCTTCCCTCTCGGTTCCTGTCATGGTAGCAGCAGCTGTGAGGCATTTGTAAGTAGATGCGCCATGATGCTCTTCTGAGGGGTAAATGGCTATAAATCACACTGGGGTGGGTAAAAGAGAGGCAAAGCAGCTGTTCTGTTTATCCTTTGTATTGATTCCTGCACACTGGGAGCATGAAGGGTTCATTAGCGATTTAACTGTTGCCATAAGGTTGCTAGACAGTATGCAGATGACTGAGGGCCTGTTCACAACTGGGACAGAGAGCTTGATGAACTTCATTCCCAAAGTTGAAGGCAAACTCCAGATATGCCTCACATAAACTGAACTGCTATTGGAGTATACATTTCACACTATGTTCATAATTTTATAGTTAATTGGTTCCCTTCTTGCAACATGGTGGCCATTTGGTTACAGGTCCATAGCAACTCTCATACCATTAAATAGTTGATGATAGTGCAAAGAATTCTTCCAGAGAAACATCTGAAATAAAATTCTTCCTCATTTGCATCAGTAAAATACATCAGGTGCAGTTCTTTCCTTAGGATCCCTTCACACGGCCCTTTTGGCCGCCCTCCCTTTTGGGAGGGAAACATGGGGCTTTAGCACCCTTTCCCTCTCCTCATCAGATGACAGAAAGGGTGGCAACGTGCAGCAACATGCGTTGCCTCACCACCCTTTTTCCCCACCACACGGGGATTTGGGAAGGGAAGTGTGGGTAGCTCTGACTGAGATTTTGGGAGGAAAGTGGGAGGGGCTTGCCATGCGTCCGTGTGATGGCCCCATCCAAGCTGTGAAACAAAGCAGCAAAGCAGGGCATTTTTTCCCCGCGTGAAGAGGTCCTTAGCTAGGAATGGATTGTGTGAATTACGGATGGACTGAAAGTTTTATTGAAATTCATTTTTCATAAGAATTTCTGGAAATAAGCAAATACATTCATATTTGAGATGAATAGAATATAAGATTTTAAACATTGGAACATGGGGGAAATGGAGCTATTAATCAATCCAAGCCCAGGGCATCAAGTATTTAACTCTTAAAAGTTTGGTTTTGGATCTTGAACAACCACATTAGCTGTGAATTAAAGTTACTACCTCTTTTTATGATGGGCTTCTCATCATTAATACAGCAGGTACATCATGGCCCTCCCCACTTTGGGAATTGCTGTACCTCTTGAATTTGACTGGTGTGAATGTGGGAGAATCTCATTTCAGATATTCATTTTTGAATAATTCATCAACATTCATGAATTTTGTCATATTGGGGATGGAAATGACTTGAATGCTCTGTAGGGATTTTACAGTTTCAACACTTCACATGCAAGAGAAAGAGACACAGACAATTTTATCTTGTCTCTGCTGTTGGTTCACCAATTGGCAAGTTCAGTTTTGGGCCTTGGATTGGTCCATAACACTTGCACTGATGCCTTGATGGTTGTCCCTCAGATGTTTGGGGCTGGACAATGTGATTTCTCATTGCAGAAGCATGATGTGGAAATACTATATAATAATATATAATGCTTATATAGTGCTTATATTGTGCTATACTAATAATATAATATATTGTATGTATATATAGCTTGTAAGTTGCCCTGAGTCCCCTTCGGGGTGAGAAGGGTGGGATATAAATGTCGCTAATAAATAAATAAATAAATAAATAAATAAATACTAACACATATATATATATCATGACATAAGATGGGTCTATTGCTTTAGC